>NC_065578.1:148171233-148500233 GCF_024542745.1 Macaca thibetana thibetana
TTATTTTTGGCATATTGTTAAGTGTGTAACTGCACAAGCTCTTCCAATAGGCTCATTTCTCACGAGAAAATTATGTCATAAACATAACCAAAATCTCACTAATTGGGACACTGTATCAGACATTGCTATGCAACACACCTACTCCAAAATGGAAAAGCTTAGAACAGTAGGCATTTATTGTTGTTCACTGTTCTGCAGGTCAACATGACAATTCTGGTATCATCTGGGCTCATTCGGGCAGTGAGCTGCAGTTTTTGTAGATGATTGCTGATCTTGGCCAAACTCATTAACATGAAACTGAGCTGACTGCAGGTTGATATAACATGGCCTCAGCTGAGACCAGTGAGATCTTCTGTTTGTGTCCCTCATTTGTACAGGTCTTTCATTTTCCTTGAACAGGCAAGCCCAAGCATGTTCTTAACCTAACTTAAGTATGATTTCAAGGCAACCAGAGCCAAGAGGGGAAGTGAAAATGTACATTTCAAAAAGTCTGTTTGGGTCAATTTGTTAAGGTCATATTGGCCAAAGCAAGATCCAAGGTCAAACTCAGAGTCAGTGTGGGAAGGTACTCACTACCAAAGAATGTGGGCATATATGGAGGCATGGAGAGTTAGAGCTATTCATGCAACCAATTAACCACAGGCACGCTGATGGTAGGAAGCGAGTCATATTCAGTCAGTTGGATGGACCCAGGACAGTATCAAATGCCTCAACATGTGAAACTAGAGTTAGCTTTCAGTACCAGGGCAGAAAAGAGAAACTAAACGCCAGATTGGAGTGGGTGGGATGTGTCCCAAGAAAGCACAGACAAAACACCAATCTATGGCACCTGTGTCAGAAGCTGAGTTAGAGATATGGCCAGAGACCACAATGAAGAACATATAATTAGAGCCAAATAAAACCACTCAGAATGGTGGAAGCAAAGTTGACAAACACTAACAAGCAGTTAAAAGATGACATTTCTCTGGGGTAATTTTAAGCAGCACGGTTGTTTGGGTAAAAGAGCAGTAGCAATATCAATTGCCTACAGGAGACAAGAATGATTGAATGGATTTGATTCAATATAAAAGAGTGGTGAGAATAAGGTCACTGGAGAGCATTGTATTAAGGGCAGTCTGGCTACTCAACTCCAGCCAATGGTTTCCCTGAAGGACTTGAGTACATAGAATGGCCAGATCTTACGTTTTTTTAAAGAAGCCTGAAATTTTATGTAGTATTTCCTGATTTTTAAAACACTTTGAAAAACACCTGTAGGCATGGTTTATCCCATAGGCCACCAGTCTGGAACTCCAGACTGCAGAGGTTTCATTTCCATGGGGCAACCTCTATCCATCTTAAACTGGCTCTCCAAATTCCTGTTCTAAGACTGACATCAATAAATAAAAACAGTGATCGCGGCATTCTTGAGTACCAAACACACAATTAAAGACTTCTAAAAGTACTTTTATCTCCCCAAAGCTTTTGCATTTCAAGAGTTTGCATTCTTCCATTCTCTATATGAAACTTGTTTGGGTCTTTCCGGAACTCCACCCCAAACCTAATTGCCCTTTATTTTAAAAATCAACTTACTTTTGACATTTGCTCACATATTAAGTTTCTGTTTGTAAGTGTATTGGTCTAACAATTTTTTTTGATCTCTTACAGTTTTAATTTCCAGAATGCAAACTTTTTCCTACATAGATCTCTTCCTATAGCATCTGGAAAATATACTTATAATTAAGTATTCACAATTCTTGGTCTTGTATACTAAAAGTCTATTGTCTACGTTGCAGTTTTCTGGATTTTAAGTTTATTGATTCAGCTTCTCCACTTGCGTGGTTGGCTCCTTGGTTCTTTTTGTTTATTCTCTAGGCAACCTGGAAGGAAGCTCTTAAAATCCAAAGATCTATTTCTTCTGCTCTGGGAAGAAATCTCATCCTAGGCATTTTATTCTTGGCATTTTGGGGAAGACCATCCTGCCTATTTCCAGGAAAACATGATTTTACTGCAAGTGGTTAACCGAAGGGCAAAAATAGGGAGGTAAAGATAGCTTTCGTTAGCTTCCTAAACCAGGTCATCTAAATACATCTTTATTATTCTGTATTTAGGCTTTTGTCTGGATCTCAGTAATAACAAACACAAATTTCAAAGCTTGATATATTTTGTATTCTATTCTATACAAGCTCATATACAGCTCTTTCTTCACCATTAACGCAGATATTTGAAAATACATATTATGTTGATACTATAGTTATTGCTGTGTCTAGATACATACATTTGTGTTGTGTCAAACACAGCTTATGGTCCTATATATTCTCTTGACCTCACCTACTTCTCAGACCCTCAGCAACTTCCTCCATCTCAGCCACTGACCTGACACCTACCTTTGAGACTGGCTGCATGGTTTTATGCCTGAGGCCAAACAAGCAACATTTCTGGAGTCCCTGGTTCCTCCAATCCCTTCCAAACTTAGATTTCACAAATACACACCACATGGAGTAGGATCTGCCTTCCCCAAAGCTGCCAAAGGACAAAGTAATGCAACTTCTTAAGTGTTGGGGAGACAACTTCCAGGCACACTTTCACCCACAGCAAGCGGAAGATGGAATAGAGATGGCATACAAGTGTCATCTCACTTCTTCCCCTAGATAGCTGTTTAGATGCAGTTTTGCCACACCATTTGTACAAACAATGCCACACAGGTCAAGCAGGGATGCGGCTGATGATGGCAGGACTGTGTCTCTCTCTGGATCTTTGTGAAGTGATGGTCAGCATGATAACAAACTGTCTTGTATTTGCCTCCCACTTTTCTCTGCCTCATTTTCCTTTCCCTTACTCTAGTAATCTTGGAATTCTTTTCCCAATAAAGCATTAGCACTTAACTCTCGTCTCAAGCTCAATTTTCGAGGGAGTCCAGGTAAGACATCTGTGTGTATATATGTATGTGTATAATTCTATACATATGGTTAGACATTAAGTACTTTTATATGAAGAGATGTATGTATTTCTATGTAATATATAGAGTTATATATAGGTACATGATGTTTTATATGTATAATCATTTATTTCCCTTTGCTACTGTAAACGAAATTTATACCATGTAAAATTGTTAAGTACTGTATGGTGATGTTATGAAGTAAGACATTAAAATGAAGAATTTATGAACTACTAAAGCTACAGAGTTTGGGTTTTTATTTTTTTGTTGTTGTTTGTTTGTTTTTTGTTTTTTTGTTTTTTTGATTTTCGTTTTTTGTTTTGACAGAGTCTTGCTCTGTTGCTCAGGCTGGAGTGCAGTAGTACAATCTTGGCTCACCGCAACCTCCGCCTCCGAGGTTCAAGCGATTCTCCTGCCTCAGCCTCCTGAGTAGCTGGGACTACAGGCACATGGCACCATGCCTGGCTAATTTTTGTATTTTTAGTAGAGATAGGGTTTCACAATGTTGCTCAGGCGGGTCTGGAACTCCTGACCTCAAGTGATCTGTCTGCCTTGGCCTTCCAAAGTGCTGGGATTACAGGCATGAGCCACCATGCCTGGCCAGTGATTTGATTTTCATCCTTCTTATTTCTCATTTCTAAAAAAGGGCATACATATTAGTTTGCCGGCTGGCAGTTCAGTATTATTGATCCAAATCAGGATCATTTACTTAAATTTTATGCCACATTTATGGATCATTTTTAGGAACTGGACCACTTGTACTTGGTTGTTCCCTGTCTATGGTTTAAGAATAACTTAATAGTCATTCATAACCTACAGTAGAGTCAACACACTTCAAAACAATTAGGCCTGTAATCCCAGCTACTTGGGAGGCTGAGGCAGGAGAATCGCATGAACCCGGGAGGCAGAGGTTGCAGTGAGCTGAGATCACACCATTGCACTCCAGCCTGGGCAGCAAGAGTGAAACTCCATCCCCCACAGAAAACAAAAACAAAACAGTTAGGAGTGAACTATGATCTACACACCTTGAGAGAAATTCCATCATCTAGTTTCAATCACAACATTTTAACACTTACCATCCAGAGGAATTAGAAAAGGAAAGCTACCAAGATAACCTTTTTGATGAGGAGTCTTTTTAGAATTGTTGATCCTAGGCTGTCAACCTGAGGGTACCTTAAAGAGTAAAATCAAGGCAAAAGCAAAGCCACCCCTGAAGTAAAGGAAGAAGGAATTGGGTCTCTGGCCCTCTGAGGACAGAAGCATCACTGGGAAGATGGCACCCTGAGTGTCCTAACAATTAGTGCTTCTAGGGTCTGGAGCCTTCTGAGCCCAGTGTGTCCCTTTTTTTCTGGACTTGGTCTAGGGCAGCCCAATGAAAGAAGAGAACCTATGACATAGAGAGAGAGAGTCCAGGGGAAAGAGATAGCGTCTGCAGCTAGATCAGGGCCTGGCGCATAATAGGCATGTCATGAAAGTTGCATTGAATGGATTACCTAATCTTAGGTCTATGTGGGCAAATTCCACGTGCCATTGAGCAAGTCACATGTCACTTTCTCACTTTGAGCCTTAGTTTCTCCATCTGTACAGTGAGGATAATAATAATTCTTACTCAGGATGATTTCAAGGATGAAATGCAATAATAATATGACATCGCCTTGTGAATTCCAAAGGACTTAACAAATTCAGAGGTCAAAAGATCGAAAGCTGCATCCAGGTTGCTTTCTTCCAAATAATGCATAGATTTTATTATTTGTCATACTTTGGCTTTCTCCCCAGAGCAAATCCTGAGATAAGGACTTGTCTGTAGATAGTCAATTTGAGGAGTAATTCCAAGGAGCAGGAGAAAAGGCATGGAAAGAATCATGAAAAAGGGAAAACCTAATTTTTTAGTAAGTCACTGCTATGGGTAAAGAACACTTGGTCTTGCTGGAGGCCTTATGAAAAATGTATTATTGCCTCTTAGAATGGTTCACCTGAGGATCAGCTTGGGAAGTTATTCATATGTTCCCACATTCCACCAGGGATGCCCCGAGGTGTTCATCTGCTCACTTCTAGGTACAAACAAATGTTTGATAAGTGAGCAGTCCTCTACCTGTGAAAAGAAATGTACACGTAAGAGAAAATACTATTGTCATTGAGGTGTGTTGAAGTCCACATTGAAGTAAAGCCGAGAGGATGGGAATACAGGCATCAGGGAAAGCAGATACCATTTCAGTACTTAAAAACCAGGGTCGATTTTCTCTTTATCACCCTTCTACTTAATATGGCATTTTATTTATTTATTTTTCTTTGTTCGAGATGGAGTTTCGCTCTAGTTGCCCAGACTGGAGTGCAATGGTGCAATCTTGGCTCACTGTAACCTCCACCTCCCAGGTTCAAGTGATTCTCCTGCCTCAGCCTCCCAAGTAGCTGGGATTACAGGTGCGCAGCACTACTCCCAGCTAATTTTTTGTATTTAATAGAGATGGAGTTTCATCATGTTGGTCAGGCTGGTCTCGAACTACTGACCTCCGGTGATCCACCTGCCTCGGCCTCCTAAAATGCTGAGATTACAGGCATGAGCCACCACGTCGGACCATATAATTTAAATTATGGTATAATTCAGATGTTTTCTGGACCCACTTCCCTACAGAAATTTTACTGAACTTTACCTCAAATCTAATGCTATACTTTTGTGAAAGCCCAAAGACACACAGCCTTGATTTGTGGGAGTTAGTAGCTCTAACGCCTAAAGGATCAGAAGACGGGCACATCTCACATTGCTTCACCAACTGTCATCTCAGCCACTCCCCTCCAGATATTGCCTCTCCTTATCCTACATCTTCAGTGCTGTGAAGAAATGTGCCCCATTTTCTCTCTCATCTATACGTAGGCTTTGAGAGTTTGATTTTTCCTAATGAAATTGTATTTTTACCTATAAGAAGTTCAGTTCTTATATATGCTATTAAAACATTTGTTCTCCCTATTATGAAATAAGAACATAAATTTTATTCTATGAAATTTAGCAAAACTATTTTTGAGTGAAAAAATATGATCATAAACACTTTATTTTTCTGAAATTATCCCTTGCACAAAATCTAACACCCATGGTAGACTAGCTCAATTTCCCCTTTTATTAATAGATACTTTCAGAGCCCAAAGCATTTTCCCCCTTTGAAGTTATTACATTTATAACATTCCTTTCAAATGATGTTTGATTAATGTAAGTCTTTCCTCACTAAATTCTAAACTCTAGCTTGCTCCTAGTTGTCACTGAATTATCAGCACCTGGTCATAGCCTGGTACCAAAGTAGATGATCAATATACATTTATTTGTTCAGCAAATGGATGAATGAAATTATATCTGCGAACTTATTAATTTCATCTTACACATATGTGAGAAAAAATTATAAAGGGAAGAAAAACTCCACAAAACTCCAAGTCCCAGAAAAGAGAAACATGTTGACCAAGGCCACATAACTAATTTATAGCAGAGCGATTTTAGCAAGTTTACCTCAGCCCTCTTACAGCCTGTAACTTAGGACTGCAATCTGTTTTGATATTGCCTAACAGAACCGCTGTTGTAAATCTCTTGCTTTTTCTTAGAGCCATACTCTTAGTTGAAGAAATATCCAAGAAACCTGGTCTCACCATTCCCTGGATCTTACTTTCCTGCTGAGAGATGCTAAGTTAGTTTACATCTTACATTGAAAAACGGCACAGTGGGCCTATGTTCCTCTTTTGAAATCATTGCTTTAAAATGTGTCTACTTCCACGGGAGCTTTTAGTGACTCTGGACAAGAATCATTCCCTGCATCTAGCAAAAATCAACAAATCTGACTTTCACTTCCCAAGAACACATGGCAAAAAATTGGTGCTGGTGGGTAAGCACCCACAGAGTCTTGTAAAAACCACCAAGCACTGTGTCAATCCCCTGGACTCCCAAAGAGCACTAGAAATTCATGTAAAAATGAAAGGGGAGTAAAGAAAATCTGACTTTATTTTAACACATGTTAAAATAAGTTAGATTAAAATACAAACTTTCACTTGGAGACCAAGGTTGGAAACGCTCTCTTTTATATTCTTGTTATTATTTTCTTATTTTCTTTTTTTTTTTTTTCTAGTGCAAATACATAGGTGGAACTGCCAGTGTGGATAGTTTTGGCACCAGGAGGGTGAGCCTGTGGCTTCAGGTCCAAGTTGAATATACATCTGCAGGCAAGGTTTGGGAAGGGTCAGGAAATGGAATCAAAAGCTTTTGCTGAAGACCTGGAATTCAAATTGATGTGACTACTCAAGTAGTTTGCCACTTGTTTCAAAATATAGACTTCAAATAGGAAAGTCCTCCCACATTTGTTTATCCTTAATGTGTTTCTGTAAGACTTGTATCTGTTATCACCCAACATTCAAGAAATGCAATAAAACTTCACTATTTCATGCACAGCAAGGGAGGCCATGCTCTGATAAGGGTATAGAGATTATATTAGATTAAATACGCTAATGTTACTTCCTAAAAACTTGCTTACACATTTTGAATGGTACGTCTTCTATAGGATAATAAACCTCAGCAGAACCTCTGTAGCACAAATTCCAAGTTAGTGTGGCTAAAGTCAATGGCATTTGCTATGAATAGACTGGTAAATAATCTCTAGCAAGTGATCTCCACCTGTGATCTCACCATTTATATACAAAACCATTTAGAGCATAGTGAGGTGCTTGCATTCCCCTATGGATGCCATAAATAATTTCTCACTGGGAAAGATAGCTTAAGGCAGAGGTCTCCAACTTTTTTGGCACCAGGGACTGGTTTTATGGAAGACTGTTTTTCCACCGACCATTTGAGTGGGGGGTGGTTTTGGATTGATTCAAGCACATTATATTTATTGTGCACGTTAGTTCTATTATTATTACATTGTAATATAAAATGAAAGAATTATACAACTCACCATAATGTAAAATCAGTGGGAGCCCTGAGCTTGTTTTCCTGCAACTATACGGTCCCATCTGGGGGTGATGGGAGACAGTGACAGATCATCAGGCATTAGATTCTCATAAGGAGTGTGCAACCTAGAACCCTCACATGCACAGTTTACAATAAGGCTCACACTCTTATGAGAATCTAACGCCACAGCTGATCTGACAGGAATGCAGAGCTCAGGCAGTAACACAAGTGATGGGGAGCAGCTGTAAATATAGATATCGATGAAGTATATATAGATATAAATATAGTAATATAGATATAGTAAATATAGATATAGTAAATATAGTAAATATAGATATAGATGAAGTAAATATTGATGAAGCTCACTCACCTTCTGCTCACCTTCTGCTTTGTGGCCCAGTTCTTAACAGGCAATGGACCAATATTGGTCCATGGCCCAGGGGGTTGAGAACCCCTGGTTTAAAGTTTATAATGAAAAAAAGAAAATCAGAGCAACCTCTGTCTGCCACTACAGAGGATAAGATAATTTCTCTTTCCTTCATTTTTTTTTCTTTTTCTGTACTATACCTTGGCTCTTGAAGCCAATGGTACTTAAAAAACAAAATAAAGCAAAACAACTATAATGGCCCTACTTTGTAATTTCTTCCATATGTTTGACATGCTTCATAAAATAATTCCATGTTAGTTTCTCTAGCCTAGTGTTTGGATCATGACATCTGCTTTTTCCTATGTTTTCGTGATTTATTTTGGTGTCTGTACAAACTTGCTGTATAATGTTAAAAGTAATTTGCTTAGATTTCCTTTTCTTGGAATGTCTCCTGGTGTCTTGCAGACCCATCAGGTTTCCTATCCACAGAAGACTTGACAATGCTACTACCAAGTCTAGCTCTGACACTTACTAGCGTATGAACTCACACAAGTTGTTTTATCTCTCTGGACCTTAGTTTCTGTATCTGTAAAATGGGGATGCTAATAATAATAACTATTTATAGGGTTTGGGGAGGGTTTACATAAGTTGTCATATGTGTATGACACTTTGATCGGGGCCTGAGCCATAGTCAGTGTCACTTGCTCTAGTTATTAAAGTCAAAGCACAAGAGATATCCTCTTACCCTACTGCACTTTTGCTGGGTTTATTTATTCATTCAGCAAATGATTATCAGGTGCCAATGGATACAATCAACACCAAACAGAGTCATATTGGGATTTGAGGTGAAGGAAATTGGTAATACTGATCCAGTTTTACTCAAAATTTGGGTATGATGTTATCACAGATTTTTGCATGAATTTTGACTTTTTAAAAATCCTTCATTAAAATTATAACCTATCTTGATTACAGAGTCCTTTGCGCTTTTCTTCTATGCATCGGCAACCCTAAATTTATTTTTATGCCCAAAGCAAGCACTTTGCTTCCCTCACTTAGTCCTGACCCTAGACAGTTGTAAGCAAAACAGACCCAGTTGCAGTCCTCATGTTGCTAAGAAACAAGAGGGAGGCATAATTTTTAACAAAGTTATCACAAAAACATGTAAATTCTTTGTTAAAAGTACAAGAATTTTATATTATTCCTTAGACCTGTACATGAGTGGAAATACTTTTTTTGAAATGAAGAGTTCAAATTTTTCATTTTTGTTTTCCAATAAATACGTGTGAAGTCCCTACCATGTGCCAGGCACTGCTGTAGATGCTGGGATACAGCAAAAGTGACACAATTTCCGTATTCCTCAATTTTATATTCTAGTAAGGAAGAGAGACAATGAGCAACACAAGTAGATAAAATGAACTGAATGTTGTATAGTGCTGAGTTGTAAGGCAAGAAGAAAATAAATGAAAGGCAGTAGGCTGGGCACGGTGGCTCACACCTTTAATCCCAGCACATTGGTAGGCTAGAGCAGGCAGATCACTTGAGACCAGTAGTTCGAGACCAGCCTGGCCAATATGGTGAAACCCTGTCTCTACTAAAAATGCAAAAATTAGCCAGGCGTGGTGGTGGGCGCCTGTAATCTCAGCTACCTGGGAGGCTGAGGCAGGAGAATCCCTTGAGCCTGGGAGGGTAGAGGTTGCAGTGAGCCAAGATTGCACTACTGCACTCCAGCCTAGGTGACAGAGTAACTCAGTCTCAAAAAAAAAAATAAAAAAGAAAAGAAATGAAAAGGAGAGTGAAACTGCAGGGGAGAGAATTATAATGTAAGATAACATGCCACCAGAATTGTGATCTTTGAGTAACAACTTCAGGGACTTCAAGACTTCAGTGTGAATACCTGGAGGAAAACACTCCAGGCAAAGAGCGCAGCAAGTGTAGGGAAAACCACCTGGAGTGAAACTATATGCCTGGAGTGTTTAAGCAAATGGCAAAGAAGTTAGTGTGGCAAGAACAGAGTGAGTAGGAATTTATATCCAAAAGATGATCATAGGCTCATCATGGAAGAGTTTTTAAATCATTATAAGAACTCTGTTTTGTACTCTGAGCTAGAGAGGAAATCGCTGGAAGGATTTGAGTGGAGGAGTGATGAGATCAAACTAAGGTGTAGCAGGATCAGTCTCAAATAAACTCCATGGGCCAAGAGAAGAGGCAAAATCAGCTAGGAGGCTCCTACATGATCCAGGCGACATTGATAATGGCATGGAGCAGAGTAATTGCAGTGGAGAGGATGTTAAGTGGTCAAATTCTGGATGTCTTCTGATGTAGAGCCAACAGAGTTTGCTGTCAGCTTGGATGTGGTGTGAAAGAGAAAAAACAGCCAATGGTAACTCAAGGTTTCTGGCCATTGCTCATGGAAGAATGAGGTTACCATCAACTCAAATAGGAATGACCATAAAGAAGTAGGTATGGGTTAGAATATACAGGAGCTCCATTTTGGATGCCTATTAATCATCAGAATGAATATGGTGAGTAACTATTTGAGTATCTGTTTGAACTCTAGAATTCAGCGTGCCAGTTGGGTCTAGGGACAGAAATTTGGGAGTCATCAACATATAGATGGCATTTAAAGCCATGGTAGTAAACAAAACCATGTAGGAATGGGCATAGAATGAAATATAACATGTTTAGTACTGAAATACATGAGAAGGTACTAGCAAAAATGACTGAATTGAAGAAAAATCGAGAGAGTGTGGTGACTTGAAGTTATAAGAGAAAGAAAGTGTGATAAATTATCAGATGCTGCTGGCAGTTCAGGTAGGATGAAGGGCAAACATTGCTCACTGGATTTAACAAAGTGAAGTGATGGTAAAAGCAGTTTTAGGAAACAAGTATCAGTAAAAGTCTAATTTAGCAGGTTAACAAAAAAAAAAAAACAAGGGAGAATTAGGGAGAATTTTTGGAGAATGTCTTAGAGTTCTGCTGCAAAAGGAAGGGGAGAAATGGGATGGTGAGTAGAAGGAAAAGGAAGTTCAAGAGAGGGATTTTTTTTTTGAATTTTTGTTTTGTGTTTTAAGATGAGGAAAATATTACTTTGTATAGGGAGCAGAGAATAATGGATAATGGTAAATAAGAAGATGTGATGGGCAGTAAGACTGGTCCAGTAATGATGACGATGATGGTGATGATGATGATGATGTGTGTGTGTATACATTATGAGGAGAGAGAAAAAAATATCTACAAGAGGCAATGATGAGTAAGAACAACACTAAACACCCACCAAGCCAGTGGTTCAAGAAATGCAAGTGAGACACTCCCAGAGTTTCTGACACAGCAGATTGGAGTGTGGTCTGAGAACTAGCATTTCTAGCAAACTTCCAGGTGATGTTCAAGCTCATCTTCCTTGAGACCAAATCCACTGCACTGATACAAAAAAAAAAAAAAAAAGCCAAAGTACAATTCACAGAAAAGATTCTTTAAGTTTGTGGCTTTTACAATTTGGAATCCGCTAAACTCTGGTCCATGTAAACGTAACTCCAATTTTCATTGACTTTTAAAACAATGTTTAAAAATTAATGTCTAGAGGATGGGTACAGTGGCTCCCATCATCTATAATCCCAGGGGGCTGAAGTAGGTAGATCACTTGAGCCCAAGAGTTTGAGACCAACCTAGGCAACATAATGATAACCTGTCTCTACAAAAAAATAAAATAAAATAAAAAATGAGCCAGGCACGGTGGCATGAGCTTGTGGTCCCAGTTACTCGAGATGATAAAATGGGAGGATAACTTGAGCCCAGGAGGTTGAGGTTACAGTGAGCTGTGATCATGCCACTACACTCCAGCCTGGATGACAGGGTGAGACCCTGTCTCTTTTAAAAAAAAAAAAAAATCACGAAACAAAATTGTTTTTATTTTTCCATGTTCCTTTATACTACTTGTTTGTAAGAATGTTCACTACATAGTGTAGATATAACTATATGTTATTTCAAATTGAGAGAAGAAATACATGCCTTTTTAACCATATTCCTAATATTCTTCAGCACTTCACTTGTTTTATTCATTTCTTTTAATCTATTCCATTCATCTTGAACATTTTACTTGAAGCCAATGTATTTGTTCAACAATTTATTCAGCAGATATTTACTGAGCACCTATTAAGTATCAGCAACCATTCTAAAGCTTAGGGTGCAGCAACAAACAAAAACTTCTGGCCTTTGGAAGACTACATCTCAGTTTGGGTAGGAAGAGACAATAAGCCAATACATAAGTAAATTTATATAGTAATTCAGGTAGTGATAATATTGACAAAGGTTTAAAAAAAAACGAGGGAAGGGGGATAGGGATGCAAGGAAAACTAAGATGGGTGGTCAGGGAAGGCTTCACCAAGAAGGTGATATTTCAGCAAGAACAGGAAGGAGGTAGGGAGGTGATATACTCAGGGAAAGAGAATCCAGGCAGAAAATACAAAGCCTCAGAGCTGGGAGCATACCTCCCTCACATGCTTGAAGAAAAGCAGGGCGTCTACAGGAATGGACATAGGAGAGGGGGAGGAATAGGCAAGATCAGAGAGGCAATGGAGGTCACCTCAAGGGATCATGTAAAGTTTTGCTGGCCATTGAGATGGTTTTGGCTGCCACACTCTGGGTGACTTAGGAAGCCGGTGGAGGGTTTTAAGCATAACATGATCTGGTTTGCCTTTTAAGATGATCCCTCTGGCAGTTGCCTTGTGAATAGAACATGAGAAGCAAAGTGCACACACAGGGTGACTGTGAGGAGAAGGCTGTGGTAATTCCAGCAGGAGATGATAGTGGCTTGGAGGGTAATAGCAGTGAAGATGCTGAGAAATATTCAGACCCTGGATAGTTTTCGAGGGTACAGTCAGCAAGATTTGCTAAGGAATTAGATGTGAGATGTGGAAGAAAGAGTCAGGGATGACTGCACATTTTAAAGCCTTGCTGAGTGAGGTTGTCATTTACTGAAAGGTTCTGTAGTTGCATTTTGGATGTGTCAAGAGGGTGCTATCTAATATGCCCACCAAACAAACAGGAGGCAGGCAGTTGGATAAACAAATCTGAAATTTGGGGAACATTCTGAAATGAAAATATTAATTTTAGATTAATCTGTATTGAGATGGTATCAACAGCCACGAGATGAGATGAAATCACCCAGGGAGTGAGTATAGAGTGATGAGTACAGACAGAGAAAAGAAGCAATATAAGAATTGTGTCCTGGATCTTCCATCATTTTAGAGAATGAAACAACAAGAAGGAACCAGCAAAGGAGTCTGAGAAGGAGTGGCTACGAGGTACTAGGACAACCAGGAAGGCATGGTGCTCTTGAAGCAAAGTCAAAATTATGCTTCAGTGGAAAGGGAGTAATAGGCTGCCAATAAGAATACGAATCATTTTGAGAACACATGGACACAAAGAGGGGAAAAACAGACAAAGGCCCACCTGAGGGTGGAGGTTGGGAGGAGGGAGAGGATCAGAAAAAATAATCTATTGGGTACGAAATAATCAGTACAACAAATGAAATAATCTGTACAACAAACCCCTGTGACATGAGTTTATTTATATAACAAACCTGCACAGGTACCCTTGATCCTAAAATAAAAGTCTAAAAAACTGTTGAATCATTTGCTTTTTACATGTATCGCACATAATGTTTTTTTCTGGGCTACACAGAAAACACACCATTACTCGATGACTGGGATCCAAAAAAACGCAATCGCATAAAATATAGGATTGCATTATTCTATGGTAAATGAAAAATACTCCATATTAATTTGTGTGTACTTTCACAAAATGCACAAGAGTTAACATAGTATAATTTGCCTGCTATGGAATTGACTAAACACAGAACTCAAGAAGTCCCTGAAGATCTAGAGGTTTCACTTCCTAACTGTTCCTCTTTCTCACATTAAGAGAAGGAATATACCTGCCCACATTTAGGGGTGGGGAATCTAGAGCCAATCCCCAATGTCATTATCATAGAAATGTACTTTATTTTCATTGAGTCCCTGAGTTAGATCCACTGATTCTTGTTCCCACTTTTAATTTTTGTTTTTTTTTAGTTATTTGTTTGGTTTTTCTGGAGAACATTCTCAGTGAAGTCTCCAGGATAAAAACTTTCTGAGTACTTACCTGTATGTCTGAAAAGGACACCTGCTTATTAATTTGTCATACCTGATTTCTTATTTTATAGGCCATCACATTTTAAATTTCAAATAATTCTTCAGAAACTGAAGGACTGCTGCTGCCAGTGAGAAAGATGAGGTACTTTTTGTTTTAAGTGATGTTTCACTTTCCTGGTCCTCTTTAAATTGTCCTCTTTCAAATTAAAAATTCATGTCATTCTTGAGTCTTGAGAAACTGTCTTCTATTATTTCCTCAAAAATTTTCTCTCTTTGCTTTTCTCTATTCCATTCTTCTGGAATTCCTATGAATTGGATATTGAAGTTCAATACTGATCCTCTGTACCTCATATCTTTACCCATTATAATATTTTCTATTTCTCTATGCTTCTTACTTTGTGGGTGATTTTTGTGCTTTTTATGCAAATAAGCTCAATATAGCATTTTGGGTAGATTGTCTTCATTGAGGTAGATATGATTTTACACAATTGAGACAAATTATTGTCAATCCCAAATGATAATCTAACTCATTTCTCTGTGAACACATTTTGTAGATATTTGGTGAACTCCCAGGGAGAAAACATGACTCTATACATACTTAATGTGGTTTTCAGATATGCCACTGTTTTGCTCATATTTCATCATATCAACAAAACATATGTCTTCTTTAAAAATATTTAAAGTAAAGCTAAAAAATGGCAAACAATTGACTCTCACCTTGAAGTGGAGGGTGAAAAAAAAAGACATAAAATACCTACTAAATAGATAATGGCCGAGAACACACTTTAATAAATTCTAATTATACCCTAAATCTTGGCATCCATTTCTCCTCAAGAGAACCTAGAAGATTCCATGTCTATTTCCAAGGCTCTGAGAAATTTGTGTTTCTGCAAGGACAACGTGATATACATACACACACATGCACACACATTCCATCTCATTCTGCTGCTCCACTGAAGTTTCAGCAGGGTTTTCCAGTTTCCTGCAAAGTCTTCTACATGAAGGTATCTTCGTGTCTTTTTGGTAATTATTTGTAGATTGTTTGTAGTGTCAACCAGAGTTTTTGCATCAGACAATAGTCAACATTCAAATATAGAAACAATTGTCCCACTTGTGGAGAAATGTGTCCCATCTCCTTCTCTGAAGGTCCTGAGGCTCCTTTACGTAAGCGACCAGTGAGCTCAGGAAAAGGCACTTTCATCTCCAGGGCATCCTGCAGCTGTTTGTCACCAGCCTTTCAAAGTACCAATGCCACTGACAGTATCATGCTGCTTATGGTTTGTATTTGTCACAACTCATTTTTTTAAATTCATCTCTAGTGCCAATTAGCTAGAGTAAGAATTCTGTCTTCTTTCCTCTGTAAATTAAGAGAAGAGAATTGAAAGCAGGGCCCCCTGAGCCTGAACATTTTAGTTACTTATAGTGAGGCCATGGATGCACAGCTTAGCTCCATATAGTGAGGCCATGAATCCACAGCTAGAAGAAGAAAGAAACGTCATTTATTTCCCAAGCACATGTCAGAGAGAATCCTGAATGGCAGGACTGTTCCTGTTCAGTACTAAAAACAAAGCAAATGGGCTTTGTCTTGTTTTTTAATGATAGTGTATTAGTCCATCTTCACACTGCTGATAAAGACATACCTGAGACTGGGAAGAAAAAGAGATTTAATTGGACTTACAGTTCCACATGGCAGGGGAGACCTCAGAATCACGGCGGGACGTGAAAGGCACTTCTTAGATGACAGCAGCAAGAGAAAATGAGGAGGATGCAAAAGTGGAAACCCTTGATATAACCATCAGGTCTCGTGAGACTTATTTACTACCACAAGAACAGTATGCGGGAAACTGCTCCATGATTCAAATTACCTCCTACCAGGTCCTTCCCACAACACATGCGAATTATGGGAGTAAAATTCAAGATGAGATTTGGGTGGGGACACAGAGCCAAACCATTGCATTCCACCCCGAATCTCATGTCCTTACATTTCAAAACCAATCATGCCTTCCCAACAGTCCTTCAAAGTCTTAACTCTTTTCAGCATTAACCCAAAAGTCCACAGTCCAAACTCTCATCTGAGACAAGGCAAGTCCCTTCCACCTATGAGCCAGTAAAATCAAAAGCAAGCTATTACTTCCTGGATAAAATTAGGGTACAGGTATTGGGTAAATACAGCCATTCTAAATGGGAAAAACTGGCCAAAACAAAGGAGTTACAGGGCCCATGCGAGTCTGAAATCCAACGGGCTGTCAAATTCTAAAGTTCCAAAATGATCTTCTTTGACTCCAGATCTCACACCCAGGTCATGCTGATGCAAGAGGTGAGTTCCCATGGTTTGGGGCAGCTCCGCCCCTGTGGCTTTGCAGGGTATAATCCCCCTCCTGGGTGCTTTGACAGGCTGGCATTGAGTGTCTATGGCTTTGACAGTGCAGGCTGTCAGTGGAGCTACCATTTGGGGGTGTAGAGGACAGTGACCCTCTTCTCACGGCTCCACTAGGCAGTGCCCCATTTGGGACTCTGTGCGTGGGCTCTGACCCCACATTTCCCTTTTGCACTGCCCTAGCAGAGATTCTCCATGAGGGTCCCACCCCTGCAGCAAACTTTTACCTGGGCATCCATACATCTTCTGAAATCTAGGTGAAGGTTCTAAACCTCAGTTCTTGATTTCTGTGCACCCTCAGACTCAACACCATGTGGAAGCACCAAGGCTTAGGGCTTCCACCCTCTGAAGCAACAGTCTGAGCTGTACCTTGGCCCCTTTTAGTCATGGCTAGAGTGGCTAGGATGCAGGGCACTAAGTCGCTAGATTGCACACAGCACAGTGATTCTGGGCCCAACCCACACAACCATTTTCTCCTAGGCCTCCAGGCCTGTGATGGGAGGGGCTGCCAGGAAGATTTCTGACATGCCCTGGAGATATTTTCCCTATTGTCTTGGGGATTAACATTCGACTGAACGTTACTCATGCAAATTTCTGCAGCTGACTTGAATTTCTTCTCAGAAAAATGGATTTTTATTTTCTATCACATTGCCAGGCTGCAAATTTCCTGAACTGTTATGCTCTACTTCCCTTTTAAAACGGAATGCTCTTAACAGCACCCAAGTCACTTCTTGAATGTTTTGCTGCTTAGAAATTTCTTCTGCCAGATACCTAAATTGTCTCTCTCAAGTTCAAAGTTCCACATATCTCTAGGGCAGAGGCAAAATCCCACCAGTCTCTTTGCTAAAACATAATAAGAGTCATCTTTGCTCTAGCTCCCAACAAGTTCCTCATCTCCATCTGAGACCACCTCATCCTGGACCTTATGGTCCATATCACTTATCAGCAATTTTGTCAAAACCATTCAACAAGTCTCTAGGAAGTCCCAAATTTCCTCCACATTTTCCTGTCTTCTTCTGAGCCCTCTAAACTGTTCCAGCCTCTGCCTGTTACCCAGTTCCAAAGTCGCTTCCACAAGTTTATGTATCTTTTCAGCAATGCCCCACTCTACAGTAGAGTCTCAAATTTGAGTGTGCATCAGAATCCCCAGGAAGTCTTATTAAACACGAACATTTCTGGGCTTTATCCCTAGAGTTTCTAATTCAGTAAGTCTGATGGAGAGCCTGAGAATTTGCATTTCTAATAAGTTCCCTGGTGACACTGATGCTGCTGACCCAGGGACCACACATTGAGAACCACTATATTAAAACACTGTGTACTCCAGGAGTGATGAAAACCTAGGGAAGGAGAAAGGACAAGCCTTCCCTCAACATTCCCTTCATGATTTCTAGTGTGGTATAAGGAGAGCTCAGGCCAGTACAAGAAAGAAAGAACAGAAAAAGAAAGGGATGCAGAATAGGTAAAAGAAGGACTGGATAAATCAGGAGACACGCACCTATTTCCACTTAGGTGTACTTAACATGAAGGCCAGTGTATTAATTTGTTATGGTGGCCATAACCAAGTAGCACAGACTGGGTGGTTACTGGAACCACCAACCACAGACTGGGTGGAGGCTGGAACCACCAACCACAGGCTGGGTGGTTAAATGAGAGTAGTCTATTGGCTCTCAGTTCTGGAGGCTGGAAGTCTGAGATCAAGCTGTCAGCGGGGTTGGTTCCCTCTGAGGCCTCTCTCCTTTGCTTATACATGGTGATCTTCTCCCTGTGTCTCCACATGGTCTTCTCTCTGTGTTTGTGTCCTAATCCCCTCTTCTTGTAAGGACAACAATCATATTGATTAGGGCCCACCTATCTGGCCTCATTTTAACTTAATTATGTCTTGAAAGACCCTGGCTCCAAATACCAAGGTACTAGGGGTTAGGACTCCAACATATGAATTGCAGGGGGATTGGAAATTCAGCCCATAATAGACCAGTAAACTGAGGGTGGTGAGTAAACTCTTCCAACAAAATGACACCATAATTACAGCAAGCCAGGAGCCAGAAAGCAGATCCCACATGAGCAGACACCCTACACATCACACCATGGAGAGTGTCCAAGGATGAACACTGGTATGAGGAGATATTCTGCAGGATTTTGTGAGACCATAAGAAGATCTGAGGAATATCATGGCTCTTTGAATCACTAAAATAGAGTTGTTACAGAACATATAAAATTAAACCTTAGTTCCACCTAATTTTAAGAGATTAAAGCCCAAATCATTTTTACATGGGGAGCACTGGTTGGCTGGTGGCTTCCTAAAGAGGGCTTTACTTAAATAGAATGAGGCTGCAAACTTTCTAGAAATCAAACCCATGAGCTTCTGCACAGGGCTAGAGCAGGAGTGGTCTCCAGCAGGGTTTCTCAGCCTCAGCACTACTAACGTTTGAGCTAGACACCTCTTTCTTATGAGGAGGTGACCTGTGCATTGTAGGATGTTGAGCAGCATCTCTAGTCTCTACCTTCTAGATGCCAGCAGCACCCACCTCCAGTTCTGACAGACAAAAATGTCTCTAGACATTGCCAAAAACCCCCAGAGTGAGGTGTTACAAAATTGTTCCAGCTGAGAACCACTGCTCTATGAGATCCATTTCATAAACTCCAGTCTTGTTACCTCCAGTCTCACAACAATTCTGTGAAACAAGTGTCATACACACTTCTTATTGACAGACTCATGAATGCATTGATATTTGCTTACTTTCACACACCTAAAAGTGTCTTTCTGATTCTCAAATCTATATCTCTTTCAGTAGGCTGTCTCCAGGCAGTAGAATTTAAGGACAGGCAAGTTTCTCTCACTGCAACTGACTTTAAATCCCAGAGACCCACCTTTCTAACAAATTGGGATAATGAAAATATCTCAGGTTTCAGACCCAGAAAAAAACATCGTATCATTGTGAAAGCAAGGCCAATTTTCATACCCAGCCGGGCTTTCGGGAGCAGCACTGGGTCTCCCTGGGGCCCGTTCTTGCTGCAGCTTGACAGACAGCTGTCAGATAGAAGCTTAAAACTGGCAGGGTATGAAAAACACCCGCAGTCCTCTGTGATTTATCAGGCAAAGCACGGCTTGTTAGCCTGTCAATTATTGTCACTAAGGTGCCAGACTGATTTTGATTCTCTCCTCACACACATGAAACACTTTTTGTTAGTAGAGAAATCCTTTTGGGAATCAAAATCTTGTGACTTTGTATTTCCTTTTTTTTTTTTCTTTTTTTTTTTTTTTAATGTTTCTTGGATTTCAGAGGTAATTCACTCATTGAGGGGACATAAAAGAATAAACAGACTGTCTAAAGAGTACTCAAGGAAGTGGGCTGAAAGCGTGATTGGTCAGGCAAAGGGACACTCAGTTATTCATTCACATGACAATTTTTGCAGAACACCTAATTCATGCCCAGTCTTGAGCTAGGCACAGGACACCCAACATGACATGTTTCGTGCCCTCAAAGTTCTCACTGGAAAGCTGAAATGAGATGCTTAATCAATTTACTATAATACAATGGTGCTCAACATCAGAAAAAAAACAAGGCTAAGAAGCCATAATAGGAACATAAATGGCAGGAAATAAAAATTCAGTGATGCCTTGGCTAATTAAATCATCTGAGCTCTTCTATCTGCTGGTAATTCAAAATATAAGTAACCCACCGGAATTCGTAATTCCATTTGATTCTTCCTCCTATAATCAATCCCTTCGACTCAATGGCTTCTATCTCATTTAGTTCAGAAAAGACATTCCCCAATATTGGTGTACCATTGTCCTTGCAATAATTCTTTACGATTTGTCTTATTTGTGGACTATTCACCTGTCATGAATGATTCTTCTATCCTACTTTTTGTTTTTGTTCTTTTATTTTACAGAATACGTTCACTTTCGTCCTGGCTTTGGTTATTTCTATTACAACTATCAAGTGTCTGACTCCAACTGATAATTCTGGGCTTTTCTTTCTTAGATTTTTCTGGGATAAGTTTGCATTATTTCAGCAAAGAGACATTAAGAACTAAACAGAACCAGATATATTATTTCCGGTTCTGATCCTGCTAATATCACTTTATTTTATCTCCAACAGCAACTTGGATGAGATTTCAACAAGGACTTGTTTGAAGCATGTGTATGAAGAATTTAAATTAAAGAGAAATGCAGGTGTTGATCTGTTTTGTCCTTTCCGTGTAAAATGTCATCACTTTGAAGTTGTCATTTATGTGGCACTACAATTGATTTTTAGTTTAAAGTGATTGGAATGAAACTGATTAGAAGCCAACAGTAGGATTGAGCAAGTTCAGTTGGTCAGTAAAATTTATTTTTCTACAAATAAATGGTTAAGACAAAATTGGAGCAAATAAAGCAGAGTGTTTAGAAATTGGTGTTTTAAGAGGGGAAGGAGAAACATAGAGTCCTATTTATTAATAGCTTTTTAAATTCAAGTGACTAAACTTGATATTCTCACATGACAGTGATATGGTCAGATCACCTTAAAATCTACAATAGTCCACCCTCCTCAGTGCCCCCAGCTTTGCTAGGCAAGGAAAGAGCATTGGGAGAAAAGGAGTCTCCTCCCCCAGCCTCCAGCTTGTCCAGGATGTGTCTTGTTCTGTGCACAAACAGAATCAGCCTCAGTAATTCAAGTTCTTAACACATGAGAGGTTGAAAGAAGTTAAAGAAAATAGTCCATTTCCCTCGTTTATTTTTTCATCTGACATTATTTTCTCCCCTTGTGGGAAACAAAGCAGAGAGTGTTTCTTAGTCATTTTCACCCACTCAACAGCAATGGGTAAACTCTGAAAAAAGAAATACAAAATGAGTAATACTTCTTTTGCCCTACATGCATCATCTGCTCCACCAAACTGGCAATACCCATAAGGTTTTGAGCACTTACTGCATGCTAGACACTATTATTTGTGTTTTATTTCTATTTATAGACTTTGTACTCAGAATCCTAGTGAAAACCCATGAAGTAGGTCTTGATATCCATATTTTGCAGATGAGGAAATTGAAGCTCAGAGAATTTAATGAACTAGCTTAAGGTTATGCATCCATACAGGTGACCAAACTAAGATGTGAATCAAGGTCAGTGTGACTCCATATGTCCTGAGCATCCTTCCCGACATGCATGTGTGCTATATGGTGTCTCTCTTCTTGGACCTGCCATATGCATTTTTCTGAGAATGCCATTCCTTTCCAGTCATCTAGTCTTCTCTTTCCCTCAAGTTTCAATTCTCTTCTCCTTCACAGAATGTAGTCCAGCCTTTCCAGTAATCGACTGTTTCTCTACAATCCTATGACACCTCTTTCTTTGGCTTTTAACAAATGCAACCTTCTGTTGTTCGTCTATTCTGCAGCAGAGGTTAGAAGCCAACATAAGCTGTTTATCCACTAAATATGCAGACATTTGGAGCTGTAACCTTTCCTGCTAAGATACATGATGTCAGAAACTGAGACTCTTTCATCACCACCATATCCCCAAGCCCTAGCATGGTAACTGATATGCAGTAGGTACTTGATATAATTTTATTGAATAAATAGATGTGTAGAGAGTCATTGAGGTAAGAGAGCAGAAGACCTATGTGCCTAAAAGGAAAAGAAGCAGCTTATGAAAGTAATTTATTATTAACAAAGATTCATTCAAGCACAGTGGGTCCATGTGGGAGAGGAGGGTAGTTTTAAGTGCCACCTGAAGTATGTTATTTTCATTGTCCCCGGGCCCAGCTGTCCAATAACTAGCAGAACTTACTCAAAAGTTTGGGGACTTAGAGTTTACAAAGTAAATAAATAAAAGTGCTGCTCCATTAGGATCTCTGTAACACACAGAGTATACAAAGCACTGCTTCTTTTTAGCCCAGGCAATAAACCATAACAACAAGCAGGCATGGAAAGCATTTTCCTCTCTTAAGCAGGAGGCAGGGATCCATGAGACATCAAAAGAGAGAGAATCATAGAAGCCTGATTAGGAAGCCAGATTGACCTACACATGGAAAGAAGAAGAGAGGATGACATTTCAGATAAATGCTGGCAGGACATCCAGGAAAAACCAAAAGCAAAAGAGAGAACATGTTAGGCTTTCCAACTCGCCAGAAGACCTTCCCCAGTGAAGCATGATGAGACCCTTGGACTCTACTAAATGAACAAAAAGTCGATGTTGATTATTACAAGTGCGATCCTTTCTCGGGGATTCCTAAACTAGTTGCGAGAAATTCAAGGTGGAAATAGTAAACCACTATCCATAGTAGATGAGCTAGAGTAAATATTGCTAGTTCTGGTATTTGCTTTTCACTGTTATTGTGACCTTTTTTCCTGTGTAGCCTGGGGATGCTCTGGTTATACCAAACTGTGTCCTGATTTCTGTATAGGACTGTAATTCCCTAGAAGTTGAGAAATATATTCATTTTGGTGTCCCCAAATCTTGGCAAAATGTTCTTTATTAGACCCTACTAAATCAATGTTTGATGCAAATGATGATAATATAAATCTTAAGAGATCATTGAAAGACATCCTAGTGTTCTTGCACGGATTTATTAATGCTGGATTATTTTTAATGTTTTGCATCTACTTCAAAATGTTTCAGTAATAGTATATTCATTCTGGCAAATAATTACCCTTTAGCCAATCAAGGGCCTCCTGAAAACTTTTTGTTTTTGAAAGAATCTTCAGTACATACTCTGTTGCTTCAGAGAACGACACTTTGAGGAATTCAGGGTCAAGCAAACTTGCCAAAAATCACATAAACACAGTACCCCTAGACATCACAAAACGAAGTAGAGGGTTCAACCTTTTCCAAAGGAAAACAGATAAAACATGAAAACAATCTGGCCACCACAGGGGTCCTTTTGTCCCCTTGTAGAATGTCAGATGCACCTAAAGCAACAAGAGCCTATTGGAACCCGAGTTGCCAGGAAACAGATTCTCTTTTCTACACTCTGAAGCCTTTTTTTTTTTTTTAACCACACTGAGAAAGCTGATATTCAGACCCAGTGCGAGAAAATGACTCTTAATGACACTACATTTCTAGAAGTTGAGGAATTGGTGCCCTAACGTAGACCATCCTAACAATGGTTGGGCATTCTTTTGAATCAGAGACATTGATAATAATAGAAAGTAAGAACTGATTAGCCCTCATTTTAGTCTCCTGACAGTGTAAAGTCCCTTTTATCATTCTGTGAATCTTAAGTCATTCAACTACCCAGGTCAGCTTCTGCTGCAAATGACAGAAACCCAACTGAACCTTGCATAGCAAAAGGGAGAATTTTTTGGCCAAGAAGTCTGCTGTGGATAGCGCCAGGCATCAGCTGGATTTAAAGTAAGTAGGTGGGGCTCATTACCTTCAGAATGAGCATGACCAGGATGCTCTGCAATCTCTCACGTCTTCTCTCTGGAGTTTCAGCTTCTTTCGTTCAGACTGCCCTTATTTAGAGGGTCAGAAACAGGTCAGTTTACTGCTCCTCACTTCTTATCTCAGAGCTTCACACATCACCAAAAGCTATTACCTCTCTTCTCTTAGTACATTTTGGAAAGACTCTGGAATGAACTGATCCAGCTTGGGTCCCATGTCCACCCCTATGTCCAGACAAGGGATCACTAATATTCAAATCTTCCAGCAGGAACGCAAGGTACAAATGGGGATTGGAGAGGCTTTCAAAAGGAAGGGGAATGCTCTGAAAGCAAGGAGGGCAGTTCAGGAGACATTAATGATGGTTCACTGTACCAGCTTATACCAAAATTCTGCTTTAAAACAAGAAACATTATGCATTTAAAATTAATTTAACGTAATGTCCAAGAGATTCTATCTGAACTTTAATTTTATTTTCCTTTTTCTCCTACCGCCTGCCATTAATCCAGGCAATCAAGAAATTGCTGACCAAGTACCTTATAAGCACAAAATAGATCTTTAAAAACTAAATATAAGCAAGCACAAATATAAGCATTTATAAATATTAAATGTTCTCTTAACTACCTATAGTCTCACCAATTTGTTTCTCATGCCCTAAGCATAATTCTGACCTCTGCATATGAACTGCTTTTCATGGGATGTTTTTCTCCCTGCTTTGACTTGTCATTTTTCACCTGTCTCTCTTTGAAACTCCAGCTTGAAGCGTACCTTCTCCATGAAGCTTTCTATGACCAATCTGACTGCTTTACTCCACTCCTCAGTGCTTTTGCCACCATATTTGCTCTATTATGTTAAGTTTGTTCTTATCATCAAGTAGCTTACCCCTCTACAAATATCAGAATCCCACACCTTGGAAATGCTAAGTATAGAGTCTAGATGATTAGCATGAATAAATAAATTACACATAGCTTTCACCTGTGGTTCAAAAGGAAAGAAGCTATTAAGGCAAAAATCTAAAGGTGCACTAAGGAGAAATAACAACTATATTATTTGTCAGTAACAAATGCCACTTATTATGCATTTGTTACATAATTTACAATGCACATTGTGTATTGAATATCCCTCAATAACAAATATATCTCCCAACTTTAGATTATTTCAGGGAAAATTAGGTATAATGTTCTAATTCAGTCAAGGGTTGCTGTGTGCCACCATGTGCCAGAACTGTGTTAGGAAATGCTGGGAATACAAAGATGAGAAAGAAGAATCTGCTAATCAAGAAGTTCACAGTCTAGCAGATGTAAAAGAACATGCATGTGGAGCAGCTGAATTAAAGCACACATTGGAGAAGGAAAGTAAGTAGTAGGGGAAGATAAGCCTTTCCCAATTTTCTTGGAAGAATTTGTCCAACATTTCCACTGTATCTTTTGCATTATTCCATATATCTTTCCCTTCTGCCTATTTCTCACTTATGCCCCCACTCCCACCTGGACTGAAACTGTATCCATTTATATTTGTCTATATTTCCATAAAGCATTGAATAAATACCTATTGAATGAATGAATACATATCTACATGCTGACACAGGTTGGACACAAAAAGAAAACTGCTTGCACACTCTGCTCAGAGATTGGCGTTTTACTCTGTAAATGGCAGAGAATGATCACAGTTTCTAAAGGGGGGAGTAAATATCAGATTTGTATTTTACGAAGAATATCTGATATAAGCAGAGGGTGGACTGGGTGAAGCAGGAAAAGTCAGGTGACCACTATAATATTCTAAGCAAGCGATGATGAAGGTCTAAACTAAGGTAGCATTAATGTGGATTGAAAAGCCAGGACAAATATTTGGAGATAGGATTTGGTTTCTGCTTGAATGTGGAAATGAGAGAAGAGTCCAGGATAAGACCATTTAAAAGAGGACAAAAGAATCTGGACAATTCCTTGAGGATCACGTAACAGGGGTTTTTCTTGTGCATACAGGGATGATTGATGGTATACGTTGCACAAGCCTACATAATCAGCATCCTTTGTCAATGCTAACTTTTTCTTACCCTTGAATTCCCAACACCTGCACTAAGACAGACTTAGTTCAGGTATTTCATGAACTGCCACAGTACTTGTTAATTTTATAACTTACATAACTATTCCCTTTTATTTGCCTCAAATGTCAAGGTTCCTGAATAGCAGAGCAGTACATTAAGTAACTTTTGCTAAATTTATAATGTCCTAAGTATTTAGGCAAATTTTCAACATCATCAACTTCTATAAAATATTATGAATTCTTGGTAATTCCCCCCCAAAAGTATGTCTCTAACATGGTGTAATTATTTCACTTAAATTGGAAAATGATATGCAAGCACTAACTGTACTGTTCTGTCCCTATCCCTTGCGGAAGTGGCCCTCCCCTACTTAGGCTGGGATCCCAGAGGCCATTTTGCCCTAAGAGATGAGTCTTACAAAGAAACAACTGGGCAAGGAATTTCAAAAGTTTTTATATCCACAAATAAGACGAAAGGATTAGGAAGCAGATGTTGTCAGACTGATTCTCCACCCCCACCCCAGTCTAGATAGAGAATGCTGTGAGAGTTAACAATTCATGAGAGGGGTTGGGGGCAAGGAGGCTGTTTCCTAATTCCTTGCGTCCTCAGGCTCAGGTCCCTTGGGGAGCCAAAAATGCCTTCAGCCCTTCAATTAAATGTTTGTATCCAAAGTTAAGAGGACCAGGGCATCCATTTTCAGGCGAAGTCTTTGGAAAGCAGTTGGCTCTGCCAATGGGATGTGGCCATCACAGAGTAGAAAAGGGGACATCTGGGGACACCTAGCCCCAGAAGCAGTAGGAAACCATGCAGAGGTTGCTGAAGTTCCCTAGACTGGGCATAGCAGTTTTCTGAAAGACAGAAAGCTAGTGGGTTGCAGGAAATGACAACAGGAGTGCTGATGCAGGGCCTGCAAGGTGGCCCGTGCTGTAGGGGTTCAGTTGAAAATGCTGTCAAAATGTCACAGGCACCATTACGGTAGAAACAAGCCTTCGGGCCAAATGAATGGGCCCCAGCAGGCCACCAAGACAAGTCCAAATCATGAAATCAACATCTATCTCTTCACCGTTTGCATAGCCTTCTGAGTACAGCATTAATTCCAGGGAAAACAAAGGTGCCGTCGAACAACTTCAAACATGAAATGACAGACAACCAGCATAAACGTGACTGAGATTCCCTGATGATGACTAAATTAAAATGTTTGTATCAGAAACGAGGGCTTGAGATAGAAATGAAGTTTTTATAGAAAAACGAATGAATTTACATATTTGCTCAGCTGAGTAAAAGTAACTAATATTTGTACATAAATTAATAACATAGAGATCAAGGGAAGGAGCTCTCGTGTAGGACAGATACATATTTGAGACCAGCTCTGCCAATTACTAGCTATGTGGCCAATGACACATAAGTTATGTTCTCAAAGCTTCAGTTTCCTCATCTGATGTCCCGATCTGACTCACATTTTAGATGTTTATTGGTTTACGAAACTTAATTCCTTGCCCATGTATCCAACTGTGCTTGGCAAACAGATCCTATTTTATGCTTCTGATCTCTTTTCCTGTTATTTTCCAATTTCCAGTTCTAATTTCCAATTGCTCCTTCTCTAGGCCTTCCTAACCCAGAGCCATGCTTTCACAGCAATTAACCCAGGCAAGCCAGCTCAGCCAAGTCCTATACCTAAAAATGCATTCCTTGACATCACTGCTGAGTATCCTTCTTGGAGAGGATAGACTTTCAATTTAGTTGATTCTGCTCTGATTCTGAGAATAGAATCCACAAAGAATTTAGGAGGAGAAAATAAAGATATTTAAGTAGTGATTGAATTAGATGGTGCTTGTAAAGCATTTGGTGTTAACAACTTTAGATGTCAAAGCTGTTAATAGAACCTTTGTATGTACAGAGAGTTCCCAGAAAATAAAATAATGACAGAAAATATTCATACCAGCAAGGAACATTAGCACTATCAGAAGGTTCAAGCTGAAGCACAGAGAACAAATCACACATGCAGAAGCCAACTGTGCTTCAGAGTCCTCATCACCTTTGGATTGATAATATTAGTATTGTTAGTCAACCTCTACACCAACTCTCCCAGGATCATGCAAAGTGAAGATCGTGTCATTTTATCCAAGCCTACACTCCACTGATTTCCCCATATCCACTCAAAACATTACCAAGATAGCTAAAGTCCTCTGGATTCTCTTTCCCAAATTCCCTTTTCTTCCCCCAGGAAGAAATCAGCATCCTGAATTTGCTATTTTTCATCGACATGAATTTCTTTATTCTTTGATGCCACAAGCATATATTCTTCCCCCCAATCCTGCCCCCCGAGACAAAGTCTTGGTCTGTCACCCAGGCTGGAGTGCAGTGGCAAAATCTTGGCTTGATGCAAACTCTGCCTCCGAGATTCAAGTGATTCTCCTGCCTTGGCCTCCTGAGTAGCTGGGAAACAGGCACCTGCAACCACACCCTGCTAATTTTTGTATTTTTACTAGAGATGGGGTTTCACCATGTTAGCCAGGCTGGTCTTGAACTCCTCACTTCAGATGATCCACCCACCTCAGCCTCCCGAAGTGCTGGGATTACAGGCATCAGCCACCACTCCTGGCTGCATATATGCTTAAACAATATGTATAACTATGTTTTACAAGTTTTTAAACTATGTGTATTTCATTTATTTGTTTATATCCTAACTTGTTTCATAAAGGATTTTAGACAACTTATAAGACCAGGAAATACAAAGTCATAGTAAAATATAAATTAGAAACTGAAAAATCAGTAACAGAAAGAATACAAATAAAGCTAGAAAATTAGAAGTCAGGAAAACAAGAAAAATGAGCACATCAATTATACATAATGAAATATTATAAAACTAAATTCCTATTAGAATATTTTAATTGAGGCATGTCAGGTTTTTCAGATTTTAGTTTAAACCATGGAGGATTTACTGTAACATAGAAAATGTAAAATAGCCCATACCTTCTCATAGACTCATGAGAATCTCTTCTCTCCCAGATCCACCTCCCCAGTGACCCATGACTAGCACTCACCTATTGAAGATGTGTGGCCAAAGTGAGGAGGACATAGACTGTAGGGCTCATAACAATAATTACAAAGACTTAGTGAACTATGAATCAGGCGCTGCACTGAGCTCACTACTTACAATCTTGAATATAATCCTCACAACAACCCTAGAGCTGCTCCACTTTACAGAAGGAGAAACTGAGGCTTGGAAAGTTTAGGCACTTGTCTGAAATGAAACAGTTATGTACACCCTGAATTTCAAGGTGTGTTGGGTTTCTGGTGTTGACTGATATCCAAGTACATCTGTTAAGTCATTGTGCCACCCTGCCTGGAATTTCTGAATTCCCTCCTGGCCTATCTCAGGTCATTTGTAGCCTCTGTCTTGGCAGTCAAATCCTAGCATCATCATGCCAACATATTTCATTAATATTTTTCAATTCTAGATTTTCCCAACTTCTAAATGAAACCAGATGGCTCATAAAAGGGGACAAAGTGCATTCAGGCCTGAACCACTAGTGGCAAAGCTCTGGCAGTGATTTTTCTCAATCTCCCCCAGATCCCCAAGACAAACTTTCCAGAGAGAAACTAGAACCCCTTCTGTGGCTTTACACCCAATTATACTAGGTTTAGGATACATTTTTCTAAAGATCTGGACCTCAAAATCCAATCACTTGCCCCTGCAAACAAAATGTATCCTTTAAAAATCCTTCTGAGCTTTTGCTTCTTTTGCTTTTTTATTTAAGCTTAAAAATATTAAGAACCTATCCATTTTACTAGAAAATATTTAACATTGAAAGCGCCTCAGGAGGCACATCTGAAAAAATCCAGAAATAGATGCTTTATATTTCATATTCAGCCTATTTTCCTGTAGCTAATTGATTCCATTATTCATGTTTCCACACCCAAAATCTTACTGATTTTTTCTTAGTGCTTATGCACTTCAAGAATGCATAGTTATTAATCAAAGGATCTATGTTCTCCACTTAGTCAAGCTATCCATGTTAAAAATCTTTTCATCTTCCCTCATAAATCAGTTTTTCCACCTCCTTTATCATTTTCATCACTCAGGTCTAAGTTCTTTTCAATTTATCTGAGTTGTTCTTGTCAAAAATTTCACGAAAAGGGATGCCTCACTTCCAAAGTAACATCATTATGATTCTCTGATTAAAGTTACAGTGACATGGACATTTTTTGCTTTCTGTTGATCAACTGACATTTAATTTGCTAGCTTTCAAGATGGCAGCTTTTCAGGTTTGATTTCATCAGTAAGAGTCTCTTTCTGGTTACTCATTGTCTGCCTGAATTAGAATGATGAAACCTTAGTGATAAGATTCTAGCTGGATAGTTAAGAGCCAAAAAGAGCTAGAGATCTGAAAGATTTGATTAAACTTATTCACCATAGTCTACTTGAATACAAGAGCAGTAACTCTAGAACATCCAGATCCAGGCCTTCTCAGCACAAATGTGTAAACAAGTCACAAGATTGTTTTCAGACTGCATTAATTCAGGCATCCTTGTACCGTCATGTTCTCATCTCCAGTTATTTTCAAGATACCTAGGCCCAAATGACTTTTATAGGTTTCAAGGGTTGGCGGCAAAGGTAGTTTTATATGAAAGGCTAGTAGAATATCCTTGGCAAAATTTGGCTAGCAGTGCCAAAATGTATATAATTGTTAGTTAGTTCTCCACTATTTAGACATTGATTGTTCAGTGGATGTACCATCCTGATTATTTTCTCCTTCTTGTTCTTCTTTCCTTGGCCTGGTGTATAGACATTATTATCTGAACCAAAGGATGGGGGTGAGAAATAAAAGGTATTGAAACAGGAAATCACTCTTTCTCGAGTTTCTACTCTGTTTCTGAACCCTATGCCAATAGATAGTATCCTTCATTATCAGTCGTGGTTCTCAAATATTGAAGCCAGCTTTCTTTGCTTCAGCATCTAACACAAGGCACTCTGCAAAGTACAAAGAAAACTCTGTAAGTGACAACCAAACAAACTACAGTTTGATGTCAGTTGTATATTTTATCTGCCAAAGTTAGTATTACAGTGCTCAACTATGTACAATCAAGAGTGAACTATAAAGTGGCAGGATAGAGAATTAAGTATCATCTTCTAGAATCAACCTAAGAAAAGAACCACAGTGGCTTAGTAATAAAGAATGTTGTCTTAATTCATTTTGTGCTGCTATAAAATACCTGAGATTGAGTAATTTATAATGAACAGAAATTTACTGGCTCACAGTTCTAGAGACTGGGAAGTCTGAGAACAAGATGGTGTCATCTTATAAAGGCCTTCTTGTTCCTTCATGACCTGATAGAAGGCAGAAAGGTAAGGGTGAAGAAGAGCAAACCCACTCCCAAGAGCCCTTTTTATAATGGTATTAACATATTCATGAGCACTCTGCCTTCATGACCGAAACACCTCCCATGAGGCCCCACCTCCCAACACTGTCACACGAGGAATTAAGCTGCCATTGCATAAATTTTGAGGGACACATTCAAATCATAGCAGGCGTTTTCTACTGATATTTCATATACAAGTCTAATTGCTACTAAATATGCTAAATTTTGAGGCAGAACTTTGGTCTCTTATTGATAAATTTGCCAATCCATTGAAAATCATTATAGATATACCCTGATGAAATCCTGCCATCTCAGAAAATATAAGACTTAGTATTATAATTTTTTAATAAATTGACTCTCCACTGAATTGGAAATAATATAGCAATGCATCAGTGATCATGCAGGCATAGTTTTGCCTTGTCATCTATTATATTACTGTTTCTTACATTTTAACACTAAATTACTAAAAATTATAGCCAAATTACTAACACTTATATTTAAATCAGAAAGATATTTAAATGAAGCTGAATTTTCTAATGGGATCTTGGGTGTAATTAGCTGTTACTCTCTTACTAGAACCTTCTGGATTTTTTTTTATCGTGGCCTTGAAATTAGTTATATGAGAGTCATTATCCACTTCTGGCAACCAATCTTCATCTCTAAGTGAAGCAGTGGTTGCTAGTGCTAATTGGACATTTATTTAACCAAACCTTAGTTAACTGGAAGTTCAAGAATTTGGAATCCTCTGATCATCAGAATCATGTAGGCCAATCAAATATGAGAGTGAATAATGAATGTGATGTTTATTTGGTAATTAGGAATCTAAATGTGTTCAGAGTCAATACTCAAAACATTCTCTGGTGACCCCAGTACAATACTATGCATACAACTGAGATCATTCCAAACACAAGCTCTCAGTGTGCACCTTAAAATTCCCTTTTCATTTCAGCTGATATGACAATCATTTGCTAATCACTTTTATTTGTTTTGTTCTACAAAAGCATGGGGCTGAAAAAAATCTAGTTAATTAACAGGTCTTATTAGTTTTTTACTGGACAACACTGCTAAATTGTTCAGTATGTAATTCAGCACCATCTCCCCTAGCATGACACATACAGAAAACAGATGGTGGAGTCATTCCTAAGGGGGACAAATTGTAATCATTCTAAACATGAAGAGAAGGGAACTCACATTTCTTGGGTGCCTAAGACATGTCAAGTGATTTCAAACCATTATTTTATGTAATCTTCAAAGCAATCCTGTGAGATAGAAGACGTTATCCCCATTTTTGAGATGCTAAAACTGAGGCTTGGGGAAACTGATTAAGCCCCAAGTTCACAAAGCTTGTAAGAAGCAGAATTGGGAATCAAATCTGGGACTGCATAATTCCAAAGCTATTCATTACTTCAAGTGGTCTCTTTGGGGGAACCTCAATATAACTTGAAGGAGAAGATGGATAACATTACCTGCAGATAAATGAGAATCAGTATCAGCTTGTAAAAATGCTTCAAATGCCCAGTTAGATGTTGTATCCTATATGAAGGCAGATCTCCTGATGAAAGCAAGGAAATCTGGTTGAAGTGGGGAAATACAAGTAGTCCAGGAGGGGAAGAGAAGGTGGGCAGCTCAGTGGTGTAGCCATAAGAAAGGAGCATCTCTGTCCCTGAATGAGCTCTTCAAGTAGCTGCCTTGCCCCTGACTGAACATTCAGATAGTTAGAAATCTCAGGTAGGGATCTGAATACCTGAAGCCTTTCTGAGGTGGCTAACTCAGAGGAACTCCAGAATAACTCCAAGGAAGCCCCCTCCTTCACAGGCAAGAGAAGCCACTTGAGCCAGGCACATCTACTGCTGTGGTTTAAATGTGTTCCCTAAAGTTCAAGCGTTGGAAACTTAGTCCTCATGCAACAATGTTGACAGGTGGAACCTTTAAGAAGTGATTAGGCCATGAGAGCTCTGTCCTCCTGAATGGATTAATGTTGTTATCCTAAGAGCAGGTTTGTTATAAAAGTGAGGTTGCCGGGGGAGGAGGGGAAGCATAAACAAAAACTGAGATTTAAAAAAAAAGTGAGTTTGGCTTCCTCTTGCTGCCCCTCTCTCACTCTCTCAACTTCTTGCCTTCCACCATGAGATGACACTGCAAGAAGGCCCTCACCAGATGCCAGCACTTGATATGGGACTTCCCAGCCTCCAGAACGGTGGGAAATACATTTTTTTTTCTTTGTAAATTACTCAGTCTGTGGTATTCTGTAATAGCAGCCCCAAACAGACCAAGATATCCATGCTAGTGGAGTTGAAGCTCTGTGAACAGCAAATACTCTCACTCTCAGAACTAATGAGATACCTGAAGGTTTGTGCCTGATGCTGTGGAGCAAGACTTCCCTTGCTATTCTTCAACAACTTTTGTTTTATTAGAATTCCAGGCAGAAGATAAAGAATCTCATCCCCCAACAAAACAGTTCTCACAAGAGATTGTCAAGAAAACTGAAATAGCATGAGCAAGACTATACTAAGAAAAAGTAATAACTTAAGAGTGCAATGAAGCACTGCTGTGACAAACCTGTCTCAGAATGCTGGGAGACAGCACTAACAATAGCAGTCTGGCAGGAGGAGCTAGGAGCTGGCCCTGGTCAAGCAAAGGCTTCAAGCCAGCATTACACAATGAGAAGCCCTAGGAATAACTCTGGCCACACAACAAAGCACAAGCAAATACCCTTCTCGAAGACAGTTCATGTAACACGCACGTCTATCAACCATTCAAACTGAAAGGGGTTTCTCAAGATACTACCAGCTCTTCAAGGTGCTCAGCTCTTTAATGCTTTCAACTTGTAACTGCTATTCCTTCTTGATGCATGTGCAGGTTTAGATTCAGTAATTGCAAGCTGTAGGGCAGTAGCAAATTGTTCCTGTGCTTTGGGAGAGAAGATAGGAAGGGAGTGCTGATCCATACTGCATGTGTAGTGTTGCTGCTCAGAAGCAGAAAACAAAGACACAAATATAAGATTACTCCTCCTTTTAGGCTACCCCTCACTTCCCATGCCACCTTCCCTCCAACCCCTAAGAAACAAATTTAGGCCTATGTAGTCCCAATTCTTTATAATCTGAATCTTGTCTCCCTGGAGCCCCAGTCCTTCTATTCCCATAGCAGGAATAGCTATAGGATTCGGCTCCCTTATAATAAAGACTTAGAACAATAGGTTTGTGTTCATTTGTTAAGATTAAGAGAAAATACAACTAGCAAAAAGAACATTTTTTTTTGAAAATCTACGTTAATTGCAATACAGAAGAACTTTACATTTATCCCTTGTACTATATAAAATCTTTGGTCTATTACTCACCATCAATGATTTCAGAATAGTTTCAGAATCAAAATCAACTCATCCTCTCAAGAGAATGAAAGGACAATCCACAAACTAGGAGAGAATATTTGCAAAAGACATCTGGTAAAGGACTATTATCCAAAGTGTACAGAGAACTTATAAGACTCAACAACAAGAAAATGAAAGATCCAAATAAAAAATAGACTAAAGTTCTGAACATGTATGTCATCAAAATAGACATACAGATGGCAAATAAGAAAAGATGTTTAACATCAAAGTGTCATTAGGGAATTGCAAATTAAAATAGCGAATGAGATATCAACACACACCTATTTGAATGGCTAAAATAGAAAATGCTAAAAATACCAAACACTGGCAAGGATGTGGAAAAACAGGAACTCTCATTCGTTGCTAGTGGGAATGCAAAATGGTACAGCCACTGTGGAAAATTGTCAGTTTCTCATAAAAGTAGGCAAGCTTTTAATATATGATCCAGCCATCACTCCTTGGTACTTACTCAAGTGAGTTGAAAACTTAGGTCCACACAAAATCTATACATGGATGTTTATAGCAGCTTTATTTCTAATTGCCAAAACTTGGAAGCAACCAGTATGTTCTTCGGTTGGTGAACTGATCAATAAAATGTGGTACATCCAGACAATGGAATATTATTCAGTGCTAAAAGTGAGCTATCAAGACATAAATACACATGGGCGGATCTTAAAAGCATATCACTAGAGGAAAGAAGCTAATCTGAAAAGGCAACATGTTATATGATTCCAACTATACGACCTTCTGGAAAAGGCAAAACAATAGAGACAGTAAAACGGCCAATGGCCACCAGGAGTTAGTCGGGAGGGAGGGATGAACAGGCAGAGCACAGAGGACTTTTAGGGCAGTGAAACTACTCTGTATGACACTAAAATGGTGGATATGTGTCATGATACATTTGTCCAAACCTATAGAATTTACAACACCAAGAGTGAAGCCTAATGTGAACTGTGGAATTGGGTGATAATGATGTGTCAATGTAGGTTCATCAATTGTAACAAATGTGCCACTCTGGCACTGGAAATTGACATTGGGAGGGGTCGTGCATGTGTGGGGAAGGAAGTAAACAGGAATTTTATGTGCTTTCTCCTCCATTTTACTGTGAAATTAATCTCCATTTTACTGTAAACTGAAAATTAAAGTCTATTTAAAATAAATAAATAAATCAACTTAGGCTGGGCGCAGTGGCTCACACTATAATCCCAGCACTTTGGGAGGCCGAGGAGGATCACCTGAGGTCAGGAGTTTGAGATGAGCCTGACCAACATGGAGAAACCCTGTCTCTACTAAAAATACAAAATTAGCCGGGCGTGGTGGCGCATGCCTATAATCCCAGCTACTCGGGAGGCTGAGGCAGGAGAATCACTTGAACCTGGGAGGTGGAGGTTGTGGTGAGCCGAGATCGTGCCACTGCACTCCAGGCTGGGCAACAAGAGCAAAACTCCCTCTCAAAAAAAAAAAAATCAACTTACTCTCTTTGAAAACCTCCTGTATCAATCCCCATGCAGGGCTTATCATAAACATGATCTCAGGTATCATATCCTCACAACCCTATGAAGTAGGTATTGTTACCCACTCTCACAGATGGGGAAACTGAGGCAAGGAAGGTACAAGCATCCTCCTATCTATCGTAGAGCTAGGGAGTAGGCGAGTTAGGGGAGAAGAAATCAGAGACTCATGTGCCTAAGTCCAGGGCTCTAAAAGACTCCTTGTCTCTCATTTTTACACTCCAATTTCTCTAAAGCTGAATTGTGTAGATTTTTTATAGTTTATTATTTTTTGTAGTGTTAGAGAATTTAGAAAGTCTTTAAAAGCAAAATTAAAAGCTAACTCTGCACATAAAGTGTTATACTTATGATCAGGGAACCTAAACACTTCCACCCCAAAATGCATAGTTTGGTGCAAATGTTGGGCAATTTGAGAACTTTTGTAAGTGCTTCCATTTCAGTGGAGTTACTGATGTGTCCCCCAAACTGGCTGCCCCTTCCTGTTTAGACGGCAGCATTTCGTACTTACTGGACATCCTTTGTCCACACTTCCCTGGCAAATGAACGGTACCTTTGATTCTCAGCATTAAGTCAGACCAAATGCTAGAAGAAACAAAGTCAAAAGAAAGAACATATGTGTTTGCCTGAATCATAGAAGACTGCCCCATTCTCATCTTTCTGAACCAAATAATTGTGTGCAATGCTTATAATATTAGCCATTTAAGGCCCCAGGTTTGCGGGAAGCTTCCTAACCCAGCTTTAACCTAATCCTGTGAGCCTGACTTTCACTTGCCAAACCCATTGGACCTACATAAACTGGAGTGATGCATCTGCTGAGTACTGTACCACTCGAGGTTTTCAAAAGAAGCTGACTTGGACTCAGTAGGCAGAAAACGAAATTCAAGGTATCAAGTAGCTCTCAGAATCAGCAGGAGTGTAGAGAACCAAGCTGAATGTGTTTCCAGAAATGATCACCAAAACTGTGCTGCAGGACTGGTGAGGAAAGGGTTGCTGCCACCATCAAGCATTGGACACTATCCTGTCACTTCTGTGCCGAGTCCTATGCCTCATAATCATGGCTACTGACTACTTCAACAGAAAGAGGAACAGAGAGGAAGCACGTTGTGTCACTAGTGACTATATTGTGTCACTAATTACAGAGTCAAAAACTGGAGTGGGTGAACCTGCCTGGCAGATCCTCTGTTACATCCCTGTGCCTTAATATAAAGGTGATCTCCAACTTTCTAGGGGAAGGAGGTCTCCACCACTCCCAAAACACAAGGTAAAGAATTTCCCCAATGTTAAACCAAAGGATGTTGTGTTTCCCAAACAAATGACAAATGCTCATTTCCTGGCACAATAAAACAAGTATAATATTCCTATTTTTGAGTTGAAGAAAACAAGAGGTATAGCTTATCTGAATTCACAATGACCAAGGCAAAATTGAAATCCTAGTGTTTCCAATCCAAAGCCCATTCACTTTCAACAAAGCTATGATGCCACACATTAAAATCAAAACAGTTTGAGCTAAATATTTTAAACAGTGGAGTAATAAATAAAACAAATAATTTAAAAATGTCAGATACATTAAAAAAATTAAAAACTAAGCTATTGGTCACATTTACTTGATTTGATAATCTCAAGTCAAACAGTTGCTGCTATCCAAATAAGGTAGCTGCTTTTCCACTTTCAGTTAAGTATGCATGAAACACCGAATCAAAGTGACATAATTTTAGATTTTTTTATTCATTTATCTCTTTTCTTACAGGACATTAGGAAATGAGCTGCAAAAGCAGTTTACTGTCTTAAGACTGCTTTTGGAGAAGTGCAGTTTTATCCATAATTTGGATAAAACTATGGAGTTTTAGATCTGTATTAATAAAAATACATATTCACTAAGCTGCTACTCTGTACAAGGGCATTGTTTTAGCCACTGGGAAAGAAATGATGACTCTGCTGTGGAGAAGCTTCAAATCTGGTAGACGATTCAGAGAAGTAAAGACATTGCAATTGTGCAGGGATTATAATGCTAGGAGGTCTCCCAAAGGAGGTTCTAAGCCATTAGGGAGGCCTCAATCATATTCCCCGCTAATTCAACAAGCTTCTATGGTACAGCTCAGATAGACTTTGCAAAGAGTTATGTGTTTATGACACAAAATAAATATGGTCTCTATTGGCAAGTAATTTAGGACCTAGTGAGGAAGATAGAAATAAAACAAATAATTACATTAACACTTTCCTACATATAATTGTAGAAAACGCTATCAAGAAATAAACAGTTTTGTAAAAGTTTATTACAAGGTAAACCTACTGTAATATAGACAGTGTAGTGGAGAGGTGTTGGAAGACTGTCTTGTGGGGGTCTTTTACGTTTGCGCACATCCTGTCTCACCTTTTGTTCAAAACTTTCTTTTTAAGGATGTTTGTATAACAAACAGCCTTGGACGACAATGATGATGCCTCTTTCTGAAGAACAGGGAAGATTTATTTCCTGACTAGTACAGTAAAGACAATGTCTCCTTCCAGGGAAAAGATTGGACAGATTTGCCGGTATTCCCCTCCGGAATATCAGGGTTTCTTAAGCTCAAGTTTCCTCAACTTTGATGCAACCCCACTTGTGTTCAGCATTGACCTGGGCTGCTCTACATCACCCTAATGAGACTTCAGGGACAAGGGGAACTGACGAGAACATGCAGCTCGGCTGCCTGCTGTATGGTGAGTAATAAAGTTATATCTGACCCAGGAGGCTCATGTCTTCTGCTAGCATCTATGAACTAGCAGAGTAACTTGTTAGCTTACACATAAGGTAAAAGTTCAAATAATTCAAGGCACCAAGTGTTGGTGGGAAGTCAGAAATTTTCCTAAAGAGCTTAGGTTGAAGCTGGGACCTGAAGAATAAGGAGCCGAGGGTGGAGGTTGATTGCTTCTGGACAGAGAAAACCCTGTGGCAGACGTCTGAAGGAATGGAGCATGGCACAGCTCAATAGCTTAAAAAAGGACTGGAGTGCCCAGAGCACAGCAAGTGCTGCTGGAAGGATCTCTAAAGGAGGTTGCAGAGGTAAGGAACAGCTTGATTATGTAAATATGTACGGAATTGAGACTATATTCTCAGACAATCCTCCATGAATTGTCTTTGAGTTGCAAGTACACACCTTGCAAGCTGCCTAACTGCCCTTTGTTCTGGACTATCATTTCAAGGATGTTTGTAAGTAAACAATTTTGGAAGATAAAGATAGTGTCTCCCTCTGGAGCAAAGAGCAGGCATGCTTACTGACCACTATAAAAGATTTGGGTAATCCTGGGTTCAGGGTTCCCCTTCTACAATGCAACCCATTACATGTGCAGTTGTTATCTGGCCCTCTTGGCAGCGCTCTGTAAGAATTGAGGCTCAGGGAAATAGCATGAGAAATGCTGATGCTTTGGCTACTGCTACTGTTCTAAGGAATCTGTGTCTTCTACCAGCCTCCAGGAAGCTGTGATAGACTAACTTGATAGCTTACAAGTAGGATGAAATCTCGGGCCCTTCACAGTTCTTGACAGTACTTTATTCAAAGAACACGAGATGTTAGACAGTGGGTTTTTATAGTTTCGTATTTTGACTTTTTTTGGTATAGTAACCTACAAATCCCTAGAAAGTAGTGTCATAAATTGAGGAAATCAAACCATCCACTCCCAGAGTGGTATTTGGCACAAAATGAAACATAAATGTTAAAAATAATCATTGTTTTCAAGGAGCCTAGAATATTCCTGGCACAACCATAGACTGGTAGAATGGAAACCACATGGAGTTAGTATATTCATTCCTGGTTCTGCCCCCATGCCAGCTGTCGGAGATTGTACAAACTACCTGATCTCATTTGCTCTTAAATCCATCATTCACTAAACAAGGGTAATAGAACCTTTGCCACATAATTCACATAGAGGTGGAATGAGATGATAACACTTTAATACAAATAATATATTTATCTACCAAACACCCTTTAAATCAGCCAACAGTGGCTCCCTTTGAGAAACTTAGCTATTGATGGTCACTGATAAAAATATTCAAGATAAATTTGCTCTTGATCTAAAACTTTTTATTGCGGGGTCACTGGCAAGACATCTGTCTATTTGTGACAACTTTGGTTTTCTCTTTCTAAAAGCTTTGACAAACTCAGGAAAAATGGTAACACCAGATGCATTAGATGTATAAAAACATGACCCACTTCCCAATTTCAGGTACTCGATACTTGAAAAACTATTTCAGTAAAGCCACAGGGACTGTCTACATCTCCAGAGGCACAAATACTGAAATGTTGAACATGAAGCCATCTGTCAATTCCCCCAAAACATGTTGAATGCCAGTTTCTTAAAAACGCAAGGAGCAGGTCAGTTTTTTGTTTCTGTTTTTAAAAGTAGTGAAACATCCTCATTCTCAAATTGATGAAACCTAAGTACTCACCAAAGCCAGGTCTAAGTTGCCTCTTTGTGGATTTCAATCTTCTACGAATTCTGAGCAAAGAAATTTGCTTTCCATTCTACTATGATGTTTTCTGACATTTGCTTAAGATTATAATAACTTGTAAAGACCTGATTAATTAAAGCCTCAATCTGGAGATAACAGAACACTTTGGAAGTGATTATTTCTTTGCTGTTTTGTGAATGAGAATGATAAATCCAAGAGAAGATAAAGGCCTTTGTTAAGGGAGGCAAGTCTGGCCTGACACCAGTGTTGGAGCCAATACAAAACGAGCATTGAAATTGACTTACAGGACTTTCATAACTCACCCAAAAGTCATTGCAACTATGGTACCTGATCCTTCTCTCTTTTGCCTCCACTTTATCCTATACATATTTTTGCCACAGCCTCTGTATCACTTTATGCCACTTAGTGATTCATCTGTTGGTTTTCCTCCTTAAAACTAGAGATTGAATTGTATTTTACTATTTACCCTCAACAATTAGCATAGTTGTTTAACAAACGTTTTTGTTTTTAAATTGAATTACTCAATGACTAAAACATAATAACTAGACTGATACATAATACCTAGACTGATACATCAGAGTCCAAAATAGAAGTAAAGAAATTGTTATAAGAAAGCCATAGGATAGTGTTCAGAAAGGAAACTAAGGCAATATTGCAGCAAGTTGGGGTTGCGTTTTAAAACTCTAATTAAAATTCCTTTCTCTTTCTTCCAAAAAAGGGAGTGTGGCCCCCAACGCTATTTAGGAGAGGGAAGAACAAAAAGCTAAAGCTTTTATGAATGAATTAACAGCATTTGCAGTGACCTGGGTGAGACTGGAGACTATTATTCTAAATGATGTAACTCAGGAATGGAAAACCAAATATCATATGTCCTTACTGATATGTGGGAGCTGAACTACGAGGAAGCAAAGGCATAAGAATGATACAATGGACTTTGGAGACTTGGAGAGAAGAGTGGGAGGGGGCAAGGGATAAAAGACTACAAATATGGGGCAGTTTATACTGCTCGGATGAAGAGTGCACCAAAATCTCACAAATCACCACTAAAGAACTTACTCATGTAACCAAATACCACCTGTACCCAATACCCCAATAACTTATGGAAAAGTAAAAATTAAAAATTAAATAAAATAATAAAACAAACAAAGCTAAAGCTTCTTCCTTCTACCTCTAATTATGAGGAGCACAACACGGCTTTACAATTGCAGAAGGCCAGAGAACCCGCAAGGGTTTCAAGGCAGGTTCCAGTAAGGCAGAGTTACTGGACTCTAGACAAATAGAAAATGGCAGATTTGTTCCTCACAGAATTCCAAGAGGTTTTCTCAAAGTATTTGCTTATTCCTCTGAGAGCCGCAGCTGGCCTGTGGGTCCACAGTCAGAGTTTGGGTCTGGGCTGAGCATCACACGCTCTTTGTGTGCCCCTGTGCCCGACTGTCCTCGTCTTCTCAGTGTTCTGGAGCCCCCTCCCTTGACAGGTGGTTGTTACTCCCGATTTATTCTCAAGCTTGTCAACTAGTATTCTTTTCTTCTATCATCTTAGACGGTCCAAGAGGTGATCTTAGCAAATGTGTTATCTGATCAATACAATCACTTCCAACTTTATGATTTGCATACACAGTGATCCTTATTCCTAGTTAATATTTCTACAACCCCACTGCTATGTTCTGAATGTTTGTGACCCCCAAAAATTCATATGTTGAAATTCTGACCCCCAGTGTAATGGTATTAGGAGGTGGGGGCTTTGGGAGGTGAGTAGATCATAGGCCTGGAGCCCTCATGAATAGGAGGCTGAGAGAGACCCCCATCCCTTCTATGTGAGGTTAGAGTGAGACGATGGCTGTCTATGAGGAAGGGCCCTCACTAGACACCAAATCTGCAGGCATCTTGATCTTGAACTCCCCAGACTTCAGAACAGTGAGAAACAAATGCCTATTGTTGTAAGCCACCCAGTCTATGGTAGTTCATAATAGCAGCCTAAACTGACTGTGACAGCCACAGAACCAGAATTAGCATGATTACAAGCTGAATACAAATGAGATAAGGTCGCTGATGAGTCAAGAATTATCCCCCAAATCCTTCTTTACCAAACAAGGGCTGAAATGTAGGCAGCATTCCATATTAGTGAGCAGAGTAGGATGTCAAGGGGTTGTTCCGACATACAAAAAACCCACAGCTGAGAGGCAGTGAGCATCGGGGAACCTCATGGCAGGAAATAATGGTCAGTTATGGGAAGTGGTTCAAAGGGGATAGGAGGAAACAGTCCCAGGAGCAAGCTAGGATCCAATGAACTGAAATACTAGACAAGTGTTAAGTCCAGAGTCTCATTACAAGTAAGGGTTTGGACACAAGAGACAAGGAAGGGGAAGGAGCCTATTTAACAAAAAAGACATGGGTAAGAGCTCACTTTTCTCTAAGCAGGAAGCCTGGGTTTGGAGACGGGAGTTCGACTCAGTCTGCAACTGAGTATGAAGAAGGTGCAGCAGGAGACATTTGAGCTCTTGCAGAGACAGGATGTTGCACAACTTGCCACATGATATTCAAAATATGCATCACTATCTTGCCAAGGGCCAAACACCACAGGCAAATGAAAAACATATACCCATCTGTCTTAGTCTGTTCATGCTGCTATCACAAAATACCTGAGACTGAATAATTTATAAGGAATAGAACTTTATTGCTCACAGTTCTGGAAGCTGGGAAGCCCCAGATCAAGACACCAGTAGATGCTGCATCTGATGAAGACTTGCTCTCTGCTCTCAGAAGGGCACTTTGGTGCTGTGTCCTCAAATGGCCAAGGTGGAAGGTCAAAGGGCCTAACTAGTTCCCTTGACCTTTTTTTATAAGGGCACTAATCTTCAGACTTAATCACCTCCTAAAGACCCTCCTCTTAATACTTCATATTGGGTCTTAGGTTCCAGCATATGATTTTCAGGGGAAAACATATATTTAAACCATAACACTATCTGTTTTCAGCATACACGCCCACAGACACCACCGATGCACCTCTGCATAGAACCTCTACCTCATTGATCCTTTACCTCTCCCTTAAGCTTTGATGCATTTTACTCTGTTATTCCCTTTTTCAGACCTGTGCCCCTCCTCAGCATACTGGCACTCAGTACATAAGAAATGGACCCTCTACCTAAACCAACACTGAAAGCGAGATGTTTTTCTCACCTCTGATGTGCCTCCATAAACTCTTTCTTAAAACTTCCTGAAATTTTAAGGCGGAGAAAACAGGAATGTTGTCCACACTTGCCGATGGGATTAGAAAAAATGCTTCTCCTTTTCCACACTTCAAAATAGTAGCAAATCTCAGAGAACAGGGGAAACTCCCTGCTGAATTTAATGAGATAAAGCCTCAGAATTTGGAAGTAGCAATTTAATTGGGTACCTCTGTCTATTTATTAGAATATTCACGAAGATGAAAAAGTTTCTGAAAACCTATAAGATAAATAAAGCCAATGACAGTCTCAATCTTATCAATAGAAGCATACCCAGTGCCCACACAGTACCTCATACACAATATATACTTAACAAATAATAGTTAAATTAATTAAATGGTTAAATGAGCCAATGAACGATATATCTTTATTAACCTTTTCCTGGATTTTGCAACTTTAAAGTTGGGAAATTCTTTACAACTAATTAAAACCTGCAATTTAAACACATAGCTAATTCATCTATGTTGGGAGCGAGGAAATCTTATTCCTTCATAACACTATTTTTACACAGCTCTCTTTTCTTTCACTGTTGGGCAAGTAAGCCAAAACCTTCATGTTCTTCTTAAGAATCTTGAGACTGGGCAGGGTTGCTCATGCCTGTAATTCCAGCACTTTGGGAGGCCGAGGCAGGCAGATCACGAGGTCAGGAGATTGAGACCATCCCGGCTAACACGGTGAAACCCCGTCTCTACTAAAAATACAAAAAATTAGCCAGGCATGGTGGCAGACGCCTACAGTTGCAGCTACTAGGGAGGCTGAGGCAGGAGAATGGCAAGAACCCAGGAGGCAGAGCCTGCAATGAGCCGAGATCGTGCCACTGCACTCCAATCTGGGCAACAGAGCGAGACTCCGTCTCCAAAAAAAAAAAAAAAGACTCTTGAAATACTGAGCTCCTAGTACCGAATCCCAAGCCTCAAATCATTTCCACATTCTCTCCCATTTCATCCCTCATAATTTTCTTTACTTTCATTTTATACCTTCATCCCCATAGTCTTTGCTCAAGTATGTAAATCATTGCATTAATGTGTACTTTTCAAATTCCTGATTAAAATTTAACTACTAATAAGATAATAGTAAAGTGGCAACAGATATTTTCTGCATTGCTTTTAAAGAAAGATGAAGTAATTTATGGGACTTGGAGTTCACATGAATAGCTTACTTTGTTATAAATAAAGTTAATTATTCATCTTTTTTTAAATAAAATCTAAAAATAAAATATGCCAGGAATAATGACAAATTGATTTGATTAATTTTGTAATTTATTCCATTTCAATGGGTCTGTCAAGACCTTTTTTTATTTTTTGCTCACTAATGCAATTATATCCAAAGCCCAAACCATAGCACATGGAATTAATTTCCACCATTTCACTGTCATTATGATTATCATCATCAAAATTATTAGATTGGCCATTTTCCTTTCTGGAAAGGAAAACAATCCTTAAATGTGGAAAAAAGTCTACGTCCACTGAAATTCTTTCCTATCCCGGTAGCTTATATGCCCACTGGCTCTGTCATTTATTGGTATTGTTTTGTAAGGAGTATAAACAAGGGGCAAGGGACGTTGAAGTACAAAGTAAGTGATACTCGTCTCCAAGAAGTGGAACAAACCTCAGAAATAAGAATGGCCTAGTCTCTGCTCCATTTAGTGTGAGGAAGAGAAACTTTCTCTTTCATCTTGCCCTATGCTTAAAAGCCTTAGGACCAAAAGCAGTAATAAAAGGTTTGTTACTTCTTCATTGAGTACCATATGGCAACAAGAGGACTCTACATGGATGTCAGCAATTATTTCCATGCCAATTCAGGCCACCACGTTACTCTTTTGGTATTCTTCTTCCATTAACTATAAGCAATATAAATCATTAATACCATATAATACACTTAAACACTTCTGCCCAATTTAAATTGAAGATAGTCACTGTTATAATTAGGGCTTGGGTCTTAAGGACAGACATTCCTACCTTCTATTCTTGTCATGACTACCAATGGCCAAGTGACCTTATGCACCTGATCTATACTTTGCAGGTCAGTTTCCTATTGCATACAGTGACACAGTCAGTGCCTATTTAATCAAGGTCATTAATTTTAGGAAGTGCCAAGCACAAGTGTAGGAGAGTAAAAGACTGTCTTAAAATAGTAACACGTGTGCTTTTCTTTATATATAATCTTACCAATTAATCATTTCCTCAAGGAAAATTAGTTTTTTTCTATAGCAAGGACGAAGAAGGAGAAACAATAAATGTGCTGGTTTTCAACAACTCACAAATAGGCTCTTAAAGCTCAAAGAACTAAGATATAGAATGTTGTGGGCTGATTTATGCCCCAACACCTCCAATTCATTTGTTAAAGTCCTAACTCCCAGTACACCAGAATGTGATGATATGTGGAGATAGGATCTCTAAAGAGATAATTTTAGGCTAAATGAGGTCATTAAAGTGGATCCAGTACAACTGACATCCTTATAAAAAGGAGAGATTAGGACATAGACAAGCCCAGAGGAAAGATCATGTGAAAAAACAGAGGGAGAAAATGACCATCTACAAACCAAGAAGAGGGGCCTTAGAAGAAATCCACCCTACTGACACCTTGATCTTAGACTTCCAGCCTCCAGAATTATGAGGAAATATATTTCTGTTGTTTAAGCCACTCAGTCGGTGCTGTTTTCTTATGGCATCCCTAACAAACTAATACGTATTACAAGATTTACAAGAATGGAGAAAGCCTCAGATTTCTTTGCCTCCAGAAGAAGGGTTGAGGACCGTTCATTCAGGAGGGGACTGGAAGTGTGAGGCAGAACGTACTGGAGCCTGGGAGGAGTCTGAAATGAGGAGGCCAGATCTAAGGGAACCACATGGAAGACAGTTCCTTTACAGAGATATTCAACAGAAGCTGACCCTTTTCACCCTCTCTCACCATCACTGCTCCCTCCACAAGCATTCATTTTAATGCCAGCAAAGAACAATTTCAATCAAGGAAGTTCTCCAGATTTGACTTAATATTTATTTTATCATAAATAGCAAGAAAAGCTTTTGAGTAAAAATTGCAAACAACTCTTAATCAAGAAGAGGAAGAAATAGGCCCTGTCTAGGCAGATGAATTGTGTAGTAAGAAGATCCTGGAAGGAAGTGGAAGTTTCATTTAAAGACTGAAAAGAATAATTCCTAAGGAAAAGTAAGTTTATTACAGCAGATTCTGCTAAACAGACATCCAGAGGAAAGCTCAAGAGATTAAGCTGCTGTTCAAATATGGAAGATTTAATGTGCTTTTCTGAGAGGAAATCCTCGGAGAGGGCCTGTTTGAGAAGTAAAATCTCTAAACACTTTAAGATCATTCAATTAAAACAAAAATTGTAGAAACAGTTGAAATTTGAATGGGAACATTAAACCTCTCTGAAAATCAAAAGTCACTCTGCTGGTTTTAAGATACGAAAACACAATATGTGCTTCTTCGTGATTAATAAATTGTATCAGAAATATTATATTTTAACGTGCTTTTAATGGCATTCCATTTTAAAATATTCAGACTAAAATTACCACTTCATTAACTGATTTTTCAAATATTTCTCATACAGCTTCATGGCAGATCTTCCTTTTCATGTGTTCTACATTAAAATTATCTAGTATGTGGAAATTTTTTTAAAATGAGAAACACTCTACACTTTCCTTTTAATTTATGTTCGGGTAGAAAATAAAGGAGAAACGTGCCTAAAAGATCCATCTGTAATGAGAAATACTGTGTGTAGTATGAGGCAAACACTACAGATTCCGAGTCAGCCACCAGGTGGTCAGAACTAGAGAGAATAATTCAGAGTAGGCTTCCTCCTATCTTGGGTTTTAGATTATGCTGGAAAAGCAAAATATTTTAACAAAGATAGTGGAGGTGGGATGGGGGCAGAGAATCACACTCCAAGAAGGATAACAGGAATAGAGGAAGACCTGAAAGAGGGAGCTAGAGGACAATGACAGGCAGATGATCAAGTGGGGCTGCCCTCTTAAGACAGAAGCCACAATCTCTTCTGAGGAGGAGTAGAAGGAGCATGCTCTTCACTGTCACGTAGACATTGTCTACTCTACTGTCTCCAGACCACTGAACAAGGCAAAGCAGGAGAGGGGGAGTAGTGAGAAAGACCTACTTACACTGACTTCATCTGAGGGGTACCAAGAGTATCAAACCACAGACTTTCCCTTGCTTTTCTCAGGAGATGGGAGCAAATTAGGAACCTGATCCTGCCATATTGCTGGTCCTCAGAGCTGAACTCTGCAAGACTACACTCTTTGCTCAGGGAATTAGGTGGCTTACACTGATTTGATAAGAAGAATTGAAAATAACCTCTCTCAAAATTTTTATGAAAATAAAATGGGATTGTGTGCATTCATATAGCATCATAATGTAAATGAGCATAATTATCATTTGAGTACAACTAAGAGTAATGAACTGAAACACCCGTTTTCCTTTTGGTTAATTCTCAACAGAAAATAGAAGCCATCACTGTTTGTCTTAATCCATCAGGCTGATGTAACAAAGTACCATAGACAGGATGGCTCATAAACAACAGACATTTATTTCTCACGGATCTGGAGACTGGAATGTCCAAGAGCAAGGCACTAGGAGATCCATGTCTAGTGAGGACCCATTTCCTCATAGACAGCCGTCTAACTTCACATGATGGAAGAAGCAAAGGGGGATCTCTGGGGTCTCTTTTATAAGGACACTAATTCCATTCATGGACTCCCCATGACTTAATCACCCCCGATTGCCCCAGCTCCTAAGTGCCATCACCTTGGGGATGAGGATTTCAACATATGAATTTGCCAGTGACATAAATTTTCAGATCGTAGCACTGTTTTACATGAGCCTTGAATTTATTACCCTGGTATCTAGATTATCCAATTTCTTGTGCCTTTTCTTTATCTGATAACAGCCTCCTTCAGTTTCTTGATTTCTATTTATTTCATTGATTATTGGTTTTCTCCTTTTTTGATGTCAATCACATGTTATTAGTTCCTGGACTTGGGAGTTAAATTATCCATATAAAAATATTTTTAAAATAGCTTATTTAGAACTTCCTTTTTTTCTTTTTTGTGACACAGTCTCACTCTATCACCCAGGCTGGAGTGCAGTGGTGCAATCTGGACTCACTGCAACCTCTGCTTCCTGGGTTCAAGTACTTCTTGTACCTCAGCCTCCCAAGTAGTTGGGATTACAGGGGTGTACCACCACAACTGGCTAATTTTTGTATTTTTAGTAGAAGATGGAATTTCACCATGTTGGCCAGGGTAGCCTTGAACACTTGACCTCAGGTGATCCGTCCACTGTGGTATCCCAAAATGCTAGTGGCTCACAGGCATGAGCCACTGTGCCCAGCCTTAGAATTTGCATTTTTTACAAGGTCAACAATTGATGTGTACAGAGGTTAAATGTCTGGGAAGACTTTTATCACATATGACAGGACATAAGCAAGCCCAGTTAAGGTCTACTCTCAGAATTGATATGTGCATTTGAGAGAGAGTGGCTTCCTTTTCCCTTTAGATCTCAAGACATAAGGATTTAAGCCTGGGATTGCCAGTGCCATCTTATCTACCACATGGAAGAAAGCCAGCCAGAAAATCATATCCAAGCCACATAAAAAGGAAGGGTTAAAAGACATAAAAGGGTTAGGAGACAGAGTCAGATAGAACCCAAACAACATTACTTGAGTCCCTGCTATGCCTGGAGTCAGAACACCCTTGAAATTCCAAGTTAAATAAGTCAATAATTTCCCTTCTTTGCTTAAAGTATTGGAGTTGGGTGATTGTCATTTGAAACAGTCACCCTGAAACATAAAATACCAGTCTATTATGCCAGCATCAACCATCAAACACCGAAAGACACATTTACAATTCTGGAGCTTTCAGGAAGTACATTTAATTTACTTTCCAGTCTATTTCTAGCTGCAAGCTTCTTGGAGGAAGTAATCATTGGGCAAATGGATAAATATCATATCTCATTGTCAGGAAGTTCTCTTGTGTTCTTTCATATCATGATAGTTTCCCCTTCTGTTCTTTTCCAAGTATCTCCCAACCCCAAGATTTCTAATTAGTTAATAAACTAGCTCCAGCTGTTTCTCCTATTGTGCAAAATTCAATAGAAGGAAGAAAATCAATGAGCATGCACCTGAACACATTTAGACAAATTTTCAAGTGGCTTCTTACTATGAAAATCTGGGCAGCCCTATAAAAATAAATCAAGAAGCTTTGGGAATACAATGAGATCAGAAAAGAGAGACTTTCATTTTTACCTGGGTTAACAATATTGCATGTCATATCCCCCTGACATTATGCAAATGATCAGAGTAATGCACAACTGCTAAAGAAAGAGGGGAAGTTCTCTATATAAATTAGACCATATCATTGTATAGTGTTAAGAATAGGTTTTATTTTCCATAAAGACAAGCATAAGAAGGTCCCTTTGCTACATGATCATGTGAGGCAGAAGAAAATGACTGTTTTTAATCTTCTTGAAGGGTGTTCTTCCAGAAGTATCCTCTTGAAGAACCAATTAATTTTCAGTGGGTGCCACACTGTTTTATCCCTAGTACTTTATCCAGCTTCATGTAGGAATTACTGGGAAGGATATGTTTACTCTTGCGGTCTTATCAAAAATGTAAGTCTGGTAAGACAAAGTAGAGAATTCGACAATAATTCAATGTTCACGGGTCTTCAAAAATCTTATCTATCTTAATCTGACCTGTAAATATACCTTAGAATAAATAAGATACTTTAATTACTTAAAATCCAAATTAGAACACACTTTCCACAAACAAAATAAAATGCAACTATTGCATTAAACAAGCTTTATGTTTCTTCATATCTGTGCCTTGGCCATTGTTGGAGATCACAATGTCCTTCCTCTTATTTATGAACCATACAAAATAAATCTTGCCTTATTATCTAAGCATCCAAAATGCACACCACTGATTAGAATTTGCCATTCCACTTAAAGAATAATCCTAGTAGCAAACATTTATGTAGTCCCAAGCTTTGTTGTGATTGCTTTGCCCAAATTAATTCACTTAATCATCAGAAAAACCTGATAATGCAGGTCCTCACTATTTTGTGGGTATTTACAGGTATTTTTCATCATCCCTATTTTACAGGTGAGGAAACAGAGGCATAGTAATTTAACCAAGATCACATAGTGACTAAGCAGCAGACCAGTGGTTCACACTACTACACTGACTCTCTAGCCTAGTGAGGTATTTTTCTCAATAAAGACGAATCTATTTTTCAGAGAAAATTTGGCAAAGTTGTTACATAATAAACAGATTGACACCAACACACACACATACACACTTTATTCTTCCCACAAAACTTAATTTGAAAGCCCCCTCTTCATAATCCTTCTCAGATTTCCCTCATCTATCTCTAATCCTCACTTAGAAATAACCTATAAATTCCTATATAATTCTAAAATTTTACATAAATCTTATGTATTTTATAAAAATCTTATATGATATAATTTTAAGAGTACTTTTCTCAGAAGTCCTTGGATTATAATTGTCTATATGATTTATTGGCCCAACTAAATAAACTACAGACACTTGAAAGTTGGAGCATTTTTAAATTCTTATTACAAGGCATTTAATGCAGCAATTTACATGGAATAGATGCTTAGTAATCACTGGTTCGCTGAATTAATTAATACTTCAGCCCAAAATTAACTTTTGCCTGAGGTATTGGGTGCAGGCAGTTTTCTCAAATCTTTTGAAAAAATAAAACAAAGATGATGATAATCAGGATAACGATGAATCATAGGCAAGCAGAAAGAAAAAGGGAATCTGAATACTGGGTACTTTATAGAAAGTAACTCTTTTCCAAAAGAATTTTGATAATTAACTCAATTATCTGCAAATATTGACCACCAGTAATTGTGTAACCACCTCAATATTCCCTACTTCCACTACAAGGACAATTTTGACTTCTTGAAATCTCTTACTGAGAAAATTTGAGGTAAAATAATGAGATGATATATTCATTGCCTCCCAAGCTCAATAGAAAAACAAGTCACCTGTGCATTAATTCCTAATGCATATTTCTTATTGTACCTTTAAAATAATAAGAGCAAGAAGGAAACATGATCTCAACAGCAATGCTTATCTCTTTAATTTTTTTGACAACTTGCCAATGATATTTTCTGGTACATTTCTCAGAGATGGCACAATGGTGAGAAACATGATCTCTAGCATTAAATGCTCTGGCTGAGATCCTGACCCAGCTTTCTGGGCAGCCGCAGGTAAAGCACTTTACCCTCTGGTTCCTGTCCTGTAAGATTGAAACCATCCTTATAAAAATTATAACTGAGAAAATTACGATGGTAAAAGAAATCTGACCTAACTGATTCCATCTTGCTTCTGTAACCTCCAAGCTGTCCTTGTTCATTTCTGGGTGAAGGCCAAACTAACTTTGGGAGGAACTTAGTTTATAGTTTAACTGTGAAACAAAGATAACAACCCTTTCCCAAAACAAACCCCCTTCCTGCTTGGGGGACTAGACTGCCTTTACAGGTCTAACAAATTTGCTCAAATTAGAAATTATGGCTTAGGAGTCATGCAGCTGGAAGCTGTAAGATTCAAAACCTCCCAAATTGCTCCTCAGGATAATGTCGCTATTGTAAAGCCTAAGATCAGTGCTTGAGATATTTTGCAGACCCTGCACTCGATGGATCAACTGTCACCATCCAGGTTGATAAACTGGCTTCCCTGGTCATGTGGAACGCACCCAGGAACTGACTCAGCCCAAGAGGACAGCTTCAACTCCCTATGATTTCATCTCTGACCCAACCAATCAGCACTGCCCACTTTCCGACCCCCTACCCACCAAATTATCTTTTAAAATCCCAATCCCCAAGCTTTCAGGGAGACTGATTTGAGTAATAATAAAACTCCAGTCTTCCACACAGCTGGGCTTTGCATGAATTACTCTTTCTCTACTGCAATTCCCCTGCGTTGATATATTGGCTCTGTCTAGACAGCCGGCAAGGAGAGCCCGTTGGGCAGTTACAAGATTGCAATGACTGTCCCAATCTCACAGAGTCATTGTGAGGCTCAGATGACATGCTAAGGGCCTAGAATAGCAAATTGTATATAGAAAGCACTCAGTGAGTCTTAGACACTATTTAAAAGTTATTTTATTGGCAATATTCATATCTCCCTGACATTATGCAGTCATTGGAGAAACCCATTTAAAACCTAACTGTAACACAGAATTTACTTGCATGAGTAAAGAGGTTGTCTGTTTAGTAATGTTCTCAAAATGACCTTAGTCCTTTATTTCCCTGTGAACATTTCTAAGAAGGAAATGGCAATGAAAATTGTTTACTTTTTGATGTAATTATTCTGTTACAAATTCATATTTATGTATATGGTTATTTGCCTCATCAGGTCTTTTGTCAATATGGCTATCATGTTTAATATCCTTCTATTAGTACCCTGATGTAATGCATTTAAGACAGGCATGGTCATTTGTTTTGGTACTTCTAGGCAAGGAGATAATAAAATGAACCATAGAAGAAAAATCAAATGAAGTTTGAAAATCCGTAGATGGAAAAACAGTATCTTTCTTAATTTCTGAAGGGCTGTATTTTTCAATTTAATTCATTCCTCCTGAGATTCTTAATGTGATATAATTTGCATATTAATTGTTGCATCTCAAAGGATTAATTGGTTACTTCAAATAAATTCGGTTGGATTTTCTAATGAATTGTCCTAAGTGATGCAGTGGTGGCGGGGAGAAAAACACAGTAATGAAAATGAGCTACACCCACACAAGAAACTTTCTAAAGAACTCTTGCATGCTAAATGGAAATTAATCCATGGTTTTAAAAGAAATGAGCCTTATTTAGGAGCAGACTCTCAGACACAGTCCAGGATATTTAATACTTCTCTGTGTCAACTCAGATGCTGAGGGAAGTCTCAAAGGCTGGCAGGGTCTCACTAAAGGTCTGGATCAAGCTGTTAGAAGATTCAGATCTTGACCTTAGTTGTCATCTGGTTAGACACAGATTTGTAATTTGGATTACAGCCACATACAAGGCTATATTCCAAAACTATGTGAAAAATTGCTAACGTGGATCCTTTCTCCCTAGTAGCTTCATGTGTCCTGTTAAATCAAAGTTTTCCTTCTTGAAAACCTAAATTTTTTTCTACATTTCATTGAGTGTGTTACCAGCAAAGCTTAAATTCATCTTTCTAATCTGGCCTTCCTTACCCAAACTGCAACAGGTTTCTACAAATCTCAAATCACCTTGCATTCGTCAAGCAAACAAGTGTATATCTGAATTGAGACTCTTCGTAATTTTGTTAATTAATGGATAATACTCATTTTCTTTCTTATTAATCAAGAAACAAGATGTAATTGCTTTTGCTGCCATTACCAATATGCCACATTTCCAAGCTTTTTGACAAATGATTCTATAAAGTAAAAACTGATTTTGCCTTTATAATTGGTGACATAAACACTTGACCAAAATAATTACCTCTGTATTTCTGGCATTTTCATGTTTCTTCCTTGCAAAAACAAAATTTTTCCTAGTTAAGTCCTTCCTAAAAATGTGGAATCACTGAGTGAACAGATTTTTGCTCTAAAACACCTGCAAAAATAGTTATACTTGTGGTCGTCTTCCAAAGAATTTTCATCCTGTGCAGCACTATTTGGCATTTAACACATCAAAGTCATGTCAAATTTTCCAATCTTCTAATCTTCCTTTTACCAGAGGTAGGTGGAATATTGAGTGGCATCATTACAATTCTTTCCTAAATCGGAGGTTCTAAAATCTGCAAATGCCATATGTATATAATAACGCTTTCTTTTTCACCCTTTTCTTTAGTAAAAGGCTAAAATTGCATCTGCACAGGCAAAGCTAAATCCCAAAAGGATGAAAAGCTTTTTAAAAAAAAAAAAAAAAAAAAAACAGAAAAAAACCTGTGGCCAGGCACAGTGGCTCACGCCTGTAATCCCAACACTTAGGGAGGCCAAGGCAGGCAGATCACGAGGTCAGAGATTGAGACCATTCTGGCCAACATGGTAAAACCCCGTCTCCACTAGAAATACAAAAATTAGCTGGGCATGGTGGTGTGCAATTGTACAGCTACTTGGGAAGCTGAGGCAAAAGAATTGCTTGAACCCAGGAGACGGAGCTTGCAGTGAGCCAAGATCATGCCACTGCACTCCTGCCTGGTGACAGAGTGAGACTCTATCTCAAAAAAATAAGACAAGAAAAGAAAAAAACAAAAACAAACAAACAAAAAACCTGCATATTAAAAAAAATAAGAAAAACTGCATATTTAAAAAAAAGAAAAACACATGGTTTTTGGAACCAAACGAGCATGGATTCTTTGTCAAAAGTCATAGCTTAACTTTTTGAGCCCACTTTTAAACTATGAAATGTGAAATATTAATATGAATTTATAATACCTAACTTCCAGGACTATCGAGAAGATTAAAACAATAGAAGATAGGTGCCTTATAAACATTCAGTAAATGGCAGCTGTTTCTATTAAAGTATTTCATGGACAGAATCCATCAGTTTCTTTAAGGCCATTTAATTTGGACTGTATACACAAAAACAGGACCCCAAGTGACAAAAATAAAATAGCCTCATCTCAGCTGGACCAGATCTCACAAAACAGGAAGGGACTATTCAGAGGAAGGAAATAGATAGTGGAGCTGATTACTCTCCGGATTGAATCCTACAGACAGTCATTTGGATAATTATTTGTTATATTCATACGTCACCAAGTCAGCAATTCAGCCAATCAACTTAGCCACTTGCCTTTCTTCTATCACTTCCTATATTTTTCAGCTCCATAGGTATGTTTACAGGAAAGCCAGTCAACATCGTAGGAAATATCTTGTGATGTTATGTCAGTTATTTTGAATTAGGCTGGTTTAAAATCAAGTAAAAGAATGTGGTTTGCAAATAACCACTGAAAGCCATACCTATAGTGTAAATCTTAGATTTCTTGACTTTTGTATTGTTTAATTTCATAGATGGCTTCTTATGTTAGGTTTTTTCTTCATCTCATTCTATTTATGTTTTCTACTTCTCTCATGTTATTTTCTTTCCCCAGCTCTAGCAATAAAGGCTTTCATTCTATTTCTTTCTAAATGTTTCACTTCTTTGCCAATCTTTACCAACTTTTCTTATCTTCTTGAGACAGTTTATTGAAACTACTGGTATTTTAGAGATACTATTTTCTATGCAGCTTTAATTTAAACAGAATTTTTATATTTTCTGTAGCCAAATATTAATTTGGATGATAAATATTGATGTGATTCAGGACATACTATCCCCAAAATATGAAACCTTGGCATATTGAATATTTTATGGTGAAGGAATTTGAGAAAAAGGCAGAAGCAGGAAAGTCTCTCTGAGCATCCTTGCCTGAGGTCTCCCCTTTATCAAGCAGGTCATAAACCTAGGAAGAATTTTCCGACCTTCCTCTGAAGCAGACCACAAGAATCTCAAGGGCAAAGTGCCCTCCGTATACCTGGAGGAAAAGAACATCCTAAAGGAAAAGTCATCTCCAAAGACACAGGGGCACAGAGAGGAATCTGAATGAATAGGCTTTGCTGAGTTTCCCCCAGTTTATTACCGTTAGAGCAGACACTTTCCACCCAGCCCTGTTCCTCCACAACTCTCCACTTGTCGTCAAACCTACCATAAAAAATTAACTCAGGTTTAACTCTTCCTCCGAGTCTTCATTTCCTTATGAAATCTCACATGTTATAGGAAACTTACATTAAGTAAATGAGTACACTTTTCTCCTGTTAATCTGTCCTTTATTACATGGTCCAGCCAATTAACCCAGTCAATTAATCCAAAATGAAAGAACAAAAGATATCTTTTCCTCCTCTAAAATAACATGTTCTTCAAATATTTTTTTTCTGAAGATAGACATAGTAGTTATATTTAATCCTTTAAAATTAAGCAAAAGAGGGAGAAAATTAAGTACATTTTTCCTGAATTCACCAGGTAATGAGTGTGAAGATCAGAACCAGATCCTGAAGTATCCAGATTGCCAGCTTATAGTGCCTGCCTAAGCCAATGCCAAAATACTTGCTCAAATACTTAATCAGGAAATAGTTACTTCCTACTTGATTGCAAAACTTATGCAGGAGATCAAATGGATGATAATCCTAAACCCATCTGCTTTGGTTATTTAGAAGAGAGTTCATGTAAGAACTCTTCCTATCAGAACTCTGCATTGTTAAACATGGGACCAGGCTTATTAGATTGACTGGAGTATCTGAATGGTGATGGCATGACTGGGCTGGAAGTAATTACAAGGATCTTCAGCAATCTGAGGACAACTGGAACATTTCGCAGAGGCAAATATCGTCAATAGGATATCAACTCCTTCTATTAAACCTAGAGTGCCATCCACCACTGTTGACTCAACCATGACCAGGTTCACGTTTTGCTGCCAAGTGGCCACTGTCTTCACACACTGAGTTTCACAGAGACTTAAGGTCTACTTTCTCTCTAATTTAAACCAAACTGCCATCATGCATGGAAAACAGTCCTCTCCAATTTGAAAGCTACTGCCCAACTGTGATGCTCTGGTTTTAATAGATACCAAATTTGTTTGTATTCTGTGGCTTCCTCTCCCTTGTTAATTCTGCAAACCTCTGATTACTTGAAAGATAACACCACATATCAGACTTACAGTGAAGGCCTCGCCATAGTCATCCATCCATGATCAACCAAGAGAACTCTTACACTACTTTATTTAGGTTGTGCCAACACCTGAATTAATCATTTTTAATATTCCCACAAAGACTTCAAAATTAGATGTAATGACTACATAATATTCCATAGAAGCTGAGAAACAACCACTCCTCTACAGCTAGTCATTTAGATTGCTTTAGCTTTTCCCCTATGTTAAATAAGGCAATCATGATTTTCTAATATAAAATATTATGTGTTTCCAAAATTTTCTTCTTACAAATAATCAGAGAAAGGATTTCTGAATCAAAGGTAGTAACTATTAAAGTTTTGATGCCTAACACTAACATTTTTTCTGACAGTGTTGAGCAAGTTTAAACTACCAAGAAGAATTTAAAGTATCAGTTTCACTTTGTATTCTACAACATTGGATTCATTTAAATATTTTGCTAATAAGCAAGATATGCTACTTAATAATTTTAAAAATCTATTTTACTTTCATTGTTAATAATGCTCTTTTTCTTCTTTTATTTATTAATCCTACTGCCTTAAGTGAGGGATAATCGTTGTTCAATGAATGATTTAAATCTAGAATTCGAAACACAAAAATAAAAATCACAAACAAAAGCCTAGGGAAAAAGATTTTCAGCCTATATGACAGGTGAAAAGTGTTAGTCTTTTTAAAATATGAAGATCTGTATAATTGATAGGAAAACCATTAAGACTCCAACGAATAAATGAAAAAAAAATGGCCTCACTGTTTACTAAAAGGACTGAGAGTGGAAAGAGTAGAGAAATCAAGAGTTCAGTTTATGTTAAAATTAAAGCTTCTATGAAATGAAGCAATCAAGTAAGTAGTGTGGAATATAAACCACAACTCAAAGGAAAAATCTAAACCTATAGATGTGGCAATCAGCAGAATATAGATGACATTTAAAGGCATGAATATCAATAAGATCATATATAGAGAAAGTATGCAAACAAAAATAGAAGACAAGGGAATAAAAATATTTAGCAATGAAAAGAAGGAAGCAAAGAAATGAGATGGAGACTGATGTAGGAGAAAAGCTAGGAGATTCTGGTGTCCTGGGAGTCACAAGTAGAGTGTTTTCAAAAAAAGGAAGAGACAGCTCTTTACAAAGCCCATGGAAAATAAAGCAAGATGAGAATAAAAATAGATCAATTGGATTTGTATATTTTTTCTGAATAGCCTAGTGATATCAATCCTATCTTCCTACTGTAATTAGATTATATATGCCTTGAGGACAAAGGCAACGTCCAATTGTCAATGAAGTGTATCAGAGGACTAGCCCAATAAATGCATAGAGGCACAGATCACAGCAGTGATAGAAGCCTTAGAAGCTACCTGATTAAATCACCTCAATTCTACAAACCCACACCAAAAAGTTGTTATGCAACTTTTCCATAGTCACCCTACTCACTAGTGGCTACTTGTAAGGAAATCCAAAATTAGAACCTATACCACCAATACACAATCTAGGATATTTTTTCACTATATTATATGCTAGATTTCATTTTCAAACATGGACATGGAAGAATATGAAAACACTTTCTTTTCTATAGCCAAACCCATTTTCCTACAGCTAAGCCAAAGTTTTAGGTCTAAATTAGAGGGAAAATGAAGAGAAAGGAAACATTAACAGTGGATATATCTGTATGGAATCCATGTTGATCTAGATAAAACATATTTCTATACAACAAAACATAGATGGCTCAGTAATAATGATCGGAGAAAGTGACAGAGAAAGAGAGAAAAGAGAGAGAGAGAGAGAGAAGAGAAAAATATAGTCCTTGTTTCAGTCACACTGTCTAGTAAATTAAACTACTTACTACTTGTTTGCTTCCCAGTCAACCTAAGCCAGTTCAAGAGCTATCTAAATCTGAAGACTTTACTAAGACAACTTTAGTATCTTACCTTGATGTGGTTTCACACATCCCTGCTACCAGTCATAAAAGATACCAAAGAAGAAATTGTTCACAAGTTAATGCAACACTATTGTGAAGTAAATGCCACAGTTAATAGTTTGTGATTTCAGCTTTATATGTGAAACAATGTTTCTTTGTGTTTTGCCAATATTTCAATTGCTGACCCTAAAATGATAAGCTACTTGTGAGCAAGTCCTTTTTTTTTTTTTTTTTTTGAGATGGAGTCTCGCTCTGTCACCCAGGCTGGAGTACAGTGGCAGGATCTCGGCTCACTGAAACCTCTGCCTCCCGGGTTCAAGTGATTCTTCTGCCTCAGCCTCCCAAGTAGTTGGGACTACAGGCAATTGCCACCACGCCCAGCTAACTTTTGTATTTTTAGTAGAGACGGGGTTTCACCGTGTTGGCCAGCCTGGTCTTGAACTCCCGACCTCGAGATCCACCTGCCTTGGCCTCCGGAAGTTCTGGGATTACAGCCGTGAGTCACTACACCTGGCCTACAGTATTTCTTATAATCTTAATGTCTAGTGCCTCCTAACCTCCTCCTGTGTAACCCAGTGCCATGTTCCCTGTACATAGTAAGTCAAATTGACAATTCACAGTAAATCTTTCATGAATCACATAATAAATTCTTAGATTGTTTCTTAGCAAGGTCTCTTCACAAGAGATTAATGTTTTTATCTGATTTTCTTTTGCCCTGGGTGTTCACATTCTTGAGACATTATTGAAAAATATGTTCCATAATTATATATACTGTTATTTGAATTATAAAATGTACTATACAATCTATGTTGGTTTTCAAATTTTCTCATTAGTTAGAAATTAAATAACTTAAAATGCTTAAAATTGTCTCATTAGTTAGAAATTAAATAACTTAAAAGGCATACCATTGTCTGACGATGAAGACACAAAAGGGCAGATGGTTCCGGGATAATTATCATGATCCCTCAGGTAGACATATGTTTAAGTTGTGTAAACAGAACCAAGCAGAGAAATTAATCACAATGGAAATTAATAATACCTAAATGCAGCATATCATGAGGATATTTTAAGAAATGTATATTGTTATTTCTAGTTAAATTTATTCTATTTCTAGCCAGTGAACACCTCTTGAACATACTTTCATAAGTTATTTTTTGAAAAACTTCCACTTTGAGAAAGACAATTGACACCTAATTTTGAAAGTTTTTCCAGTTGATTTTGTTGTTTCCGGGGAGTTCATTAGCTTTGATAGAATTGGATGTCACCTGTCTTTCAGCCACAAAAGACAAACTTACTAGCACAATATCTCAAAGAAGGAGCACAATATAGATAAGAAATATGAAGCACAATTTTCCCAGGCAATACTAACACATTTTGCCAATTTTAGTCCTTAGTTAAAAAGAACTTTATCCAGCCGGGTGCGGAGGCTCACACGTGTATTCCCAACACTCTAGGAGGCCGAGATGGGTGGATCAGCTGAGGTCAGGACTTCTAGGCCAGCCTGGCTGACATGGCGAAACCCTATCTCTACCAAAAAATACAAAAATTAGCTGGACATTGTGGCAAGTGCCTGTAATTCCAGCTATTCAGGAGCCTGAGGCTGGAGAATCGCTTGAACCTGGGAGCTGAAGATTGCAGTGAGCCGAGATTGTGCCACTGTAGTCCAGCCTGGGAGACAGAGTGAGACTCTCTCAAAAAAAGAAGGGAGGGAGGGAGGGAGGGAGGGGGAGAGGGAAAGAAAAGAAAGAAAGAAAGAAAGAAAGAAAGAAAGAAAGAAAGAAAGAAAGAAAGAAAGAAAAAGAAGAAAGAAAGAAAGAAAGAAAGAAAGAAAGAAGAAAGAAAGAAAGAAAGAAAGAAAGAAAGAAAGAAAGAAAGAAAGAGAAAGAAAGAAAGAAAGAAAGAAAGAAAGAAAGAAAGAAAGAAAGAAAGAAAGAAAGAAAGAAAGAAAGAAAGAAAGAAAGAAAGAAAGAAAGAAAGAAAGAAAGAAAGAAAGAAAGAAAGAAAGAAAGAAAAAAGAAAGAAAGAAAAAGAAAGAAAGAAAGAAAGAAAGAAAAAGAAAGAAAGAAAGAAAAGAAGGAAGGAAGGAAGGAAGGAAGGAAGGAAGGAAGGAAGGAAGGAAGGAAGGAAGGAAGAAAGAAAGAAAGAAAGAAAGAAAGAAAGAAAGAAAGAAAGAAAAAGAAAGAAAGAAAGAAAGAAAGAAAGAAAGAAAGAAAGAAAGAAAGAAAGAAAGAAAGAAAAAGAAAGAAAGAGAGAGAGAAAGAAAGAACCTTATCCATGGAGAGTAAACTCTTTTGTAATATGTAACTATGTTCTATGTAGGACTAGTTATTGTTATATTGCATTTCCACCTTCTCAGTAGTTAGAGATAAATTATTGCTTTGTTTTACTGATGCCATGACAAACTCAGATAATAATGTTTTCTTAGATGGCTCTGGACTCTAGATTAGCTGCAAATAATGATTTGACTATTATCAGCTCACTCAGGGAGGAAAGGTCTACATGTACCTTGCTGTCACTCCTGGTACTGGACATGTCATATAACACAGGCCCTGAGACCTCTGCTATATTGGGCCAGCTCTATCATTTGTAGCAAATGCTAAGTATGTAGCCATAGTGCTTTGGTAATAACATAAAAAGAGCAGCCTCTGTGTTATCTTCTCTTTTATTTCCTAAATCTTTGAGTCATCTACACAGAGAAAACTGAACAATATTTGAATTCAGTTGTCTCCAAATATACCCAGAGTCCTGCAAGAAAGAAATCTAATCTCTTAAGCAGATGGTAAAGGACCATATCATGGGTCTGATATACAAGACATATCAGTATGTTTTATGAAAAATCATGCAATATACTGTATGCACAAAATCATAATGTCAAAAGAAATGAGACACCTCTATCATAGGCTGAGGAATACACTTACCAGACTAATGGTCCTGATGTTGAAATTTAAATCCCTGGACAATGACAGAAATAAGATCTTTTCAATAGTTGAGAGGTCTTTTTTATTATTGTTTGTTTGTTTGTTTTTGTTTTGGGATGGAGTCTAATCTGTCGCCTAGGCTGGAGTGCAGTGGCATGATCTCGGCTCACTGCAACCTTTGCCTCCCGGGTTCAAGCAACTCTCTGCTTCAGCCTCCTGAGCAGCTGGGACTACAGGCATGCACCACCGTGCCCGGCTAATTTTTATGTGTTTAGTAGAGACAGGGCTTCACCATGTTGGCCAGGCTGATCTTAAACTCCTGACCTCAGGTGATCCACCTGCCTTGGCCTCCCAAAGTGCCGGGATTACAAGCATGAGCCACTGAGTCCGGCCAACAGTTGAGAGTTTATCAAACTTTTAATTCTTGAGTAAAAGGTAATTTAGCGGATACATGTTTCTGCTACAGAGTCAGAATGCCTGGACTCAAACCATGGTTCTACTGCAGAGCTTCATAAAATTAGGTGTCTTTGGGCAACGGCTCAATCTCTGGGAAATTTGTTTCTTCATCTGCAAAATGGGACTTACACTGAAGGCTCACTAGGAGAATTAAAGAAGAAAACATAGGTAAAGTATTTGCCACAGTGCTTAATGCATAACGAACATGCGGAAAGTTATTAGTAGAGGCAAAAACGAGCTACTGATTAATTGCATGTTTGGGCTCCACAGCCAATTAATGTCAGGATTAGAGCATGTCTCTGTTTAATATTCTCTCCTTTGTTTGATTTCCTGCAAATGAAAACTCAAGAAACAGACAGCTGACATGATTAAATTCTTCAGTGTGTACCAGAACAGCCAGGATAGGAATAGTATAGATATAAGTTCATATTCAGGGCTACATTCAGTTACCGGCAGAAGTTCATAAGAACAAAAATTACAATACTTGTTATCATCCAACTTTCTGTTTGTCAAACCACATTTCATCCTTGTGATCAGAAAATGTAGAATTTAAGGTGAAGTAACAAAAAGGGTTATTTTGTTTTCAGATGTTTTCTAGTTTAAAACAAAAATGTTAATGTCCCAAAACCCACATTTATTTTCCGTGTATAAATGTAGATATCCAAAAAGCACAGACTAAAGCACTGCAAAAAACCAAAGCTGAAACCCAACAACCCACAGTAAGAACAATAGGAGTGTACTTTAAATATAACATAGGCCAGGTGCGGATGCTCACACCTATAATTCCAGCACTTTGAGAGGCCGAAGTGGGGTGATCACTTGAGCCCAGGAGTTTGGGACCAGCCTGGGCAACACAGGGAAAACCTATCTCTACAAAAATAATAAAAAATTGGGAGGCCGAGGTGGGAGGATCATGAGGTCAGGAACTCGAGACCCAAGACCAGCCTGGCCAACATGGTGAAACCCCGCCTCTACTAAAAAATAAATAAATAAATAAAATAAAAAATTATTTAAAAATACAATGCATATATATATGTGTATACATATATATCATGTATAACAGGTATATATATTTATATACCTTATAAATTCATGTTTTATAATTCAAACTGTTTTAAATGTTATAAAAATATAGATAGGATTAGAAGAAAGTTCAGAAAAATAAAAAGCTTCATTTATTGAAAGAGAAGATTGCAAGTAAATAGAGTGATTTTTTTAAATGTTCCACTGTTAATTATAATGTTGTTTAGATGGTATTTTAAGCTGCGCATAAACCGTAACGACTTAAACGCTTTTAAAAAGCTAGCTATTTGACTGTGAAAAGTTGCTAATTATTTTTTGTCATACAACAAAAAAAACAGATAAGTAATCTCATTCTCCAAAGAATTCCTCTGTAATAGTTTACAAAACCCCATTAATAACAAATTCTCAAATAGCTAAAAATGCCTATTACTAGGATTACTAGTGGCAGATAAATGATTGTTTATTAAATGTTGTGAAGAGTCAATGCAAAAGCAATCATAAAAATAATATAAACTAAGCCAATTAGAATGCTTAGTTTTTCTAAAGAGGTCTACAACACACATGGGTATACTCACACACTTAAGATTATCTGTTGTTAGCAATGTTAAGTCATATGAATCTCTAATGTAGAATATTTACTAAACACTAAAAGTGATAGTCTCATTAAGAAGCTATTTTTAATGTAACTATTTGTATTGAAATTTTTATCAATATGGGTTACATTTTTATAAGTGGACATTAAGCATGTTTGAGAAATTACCTATTACAATTTACTGAACTTTTAAAATGCACTTATACCTAGTTATTTATAAGAATAAAGCAAAAAGCATCTTTGGCATTGAAAACTACAATTAAATACAACATTCAATACTATCAAAGACATGCAAGAGACATTCAAATAGAGATACAAATTAACATTGGTACCTAATAATCTAAGTACATTAGCTGCATGATCAGTAATATTATTTAGGAGAATGTAGACACTTTTGTTTTCCTTCCCTGCTTCATCTCAACTCTGCCATGAATTTTGATACATGTATGCAAAGCTATCTAAAGAAAAAGAGTACAAAAATGATTGGCTGAAGAGAGATTCAGCCATGTGGTCCTCCCCTCTGCATGGTAAGGTGTGATGTGCTGAACATTTTCCAATGGGTGCCAGAGTGTCACGTGACTCTCTGGATAGCTACTTTTACACAGATTTGGACTTACACTAAGCATTCGGTGAAGAAAATTACAGTGATAAATCAAGGAACAAAAACTGTTCTCTTCCAATGTCCTGCCTATTTTAGGTGAAAGTTTTTCAGGCCTAGGTTATTCAGAAAAGCATCTTAAATCTGCACTTCACTTTGCATCTTTAGTTAATAACATCTTTAGCTAAGACTCTTTATGCTATCTTTCTACAAAAAAAAAAAAAAAAAACACTTTAAACATTGGTGTGTAAACTATACTCTAAATTAGGTATATTTTTAAAACCTACTTTTGACCTCTGGGGACAGGGCATGGCTAAGCAAAAAGCAGCAGAAACCTCGGCAGAGGTAAATGTACCTGTCTGACAGCTTTGAAGAGAGCAGTGGTTCGCCCAGCATGGAGGTTGATACCTGAGAACAGACAGACTGCCTGCTAAAGTGGGTCCCTGACCCATGAGTAGCCTAACTTGGAGACATCCCCCACTAGGTGCAGACTAACACCTCACACCTTGCATGACTGGGTACACCTCTGAGACAAAGCTTCCAGAGCAAGAATCAGAGAGCAACACTTACTGTTCAGCAATATTCTATCTTCTGCAGCCACTGCTGCTGATAACCAGGCAAACAGGGTCTGGAGTGGACCTCAAGCAAACTCCAACAGACCTGCAGCTGAGGGTCCTGACTGTTAGAAGGAAAACTAACAAAGAGAAAGGACACCCACACCAAAACCCCATCTGTATGTCACCATCATCAAAGACCAAAGGCAGATAAAACAACAAATATAGGGAAAAAGCAGTGCAGAAAAGCTGGAATATCAAAGAATCAGAGCGCAACTCCCCCTCCAAAGGAACACAGCTCATTGTCAGCAACGGAACAAAGCTGGACAGAGAATGACTCCAAGGAGTTGAGAGAAGAAGGCTTCAGTCGATCAAACTTCTCAGAGCTAAAGGAGTAACTACATGCCCAGCACAAAGAAACTAAAAACCTTGAAAAAAGAATGGAAGAATGGATAACTAGAATAACCAAGGCAGAGAAGTCCATAAACGAACTGACAGAGATGAAAACCGTGACATGAGAACTACGTGACAAATGCACAAGCTTCAGTAACTGACTCGATCAACTGGAAGAAAGAGTATCAGCGATTGAAGATCAAATGAATGAAATGAAGTGAGAAGAGAAGTTTAGAGAAAAAAGAGTAAAAATAAATGAACAAAGCCTCCAAGAAATATGAGATTATGTGAAAAGACCAAATCTACGTCTGATCTGTGTGCCTGAAAGTGACGGGGAGAATGGAACCAAGTTGGAAAACACTCTGCAGGATATTATCCAGGAGAACTTCTGCAACCTAGCAAGGCAGGCCAACATTCAAATTCAGGAAATATAGAGAATGCCACAAAGATACTCCTCGAGAAGAGCAGCTCCAAGACACATAATTGTCAGATTCACCACAGTTGAAATGCAGGAAAAAATGTTAAGGGCAGCCAGAGAGAAAGGTTGGGTTACCCACAAAGGGAAGCCCATCAGACTAACAGCAGATCTCTCGGCAGAAACTCTCCAAGCCAGAAGAGAGTGGGGGCCAATATTCAACATTCTTTAAGAAAATAATTTTCAACCCAGAATTTCAAACCCAGCCAAACTAAGTTTCATAAATGAAGGAGAAATAAAATCCTTTACAGACAAGCAAATGCTTAGAGATTTTGTCACCACCAGGCCTGCCCTGCAAGAGATCCTGAAGGAAGCACTAAACATTGAAAGGAACAACAGGTACCAGCCATTGCAAAAACATGCCAAAATGTAAAGACCATCAATGCTAGGAAGAAACTGCATCAACTAAAAAGCAAAATAACCAGCTAATATCATAATGACAGGATCAAGTTCGAACATAACAATATTAACCTTAAATGTAAATGGACTAAATGGTCCAATTAAAAGACACAGACTGGCAAATTGGATAAAGAGTCAAGATCTATCAGTCTGCTGTATTCAGGAGACCCATCTCACATGCAGAGACACACATAGGCTCAAAATAAAGGGATGGAGGAAAATCTACCAAGCAAATGGAGAACAAAAAAAAGCAGGGGTTGCAATACTAGTCTCTGATAAAACAGACTTTAAACCATCAAAGATCAAAAGAGACAAAGAAGGCCATTACATGAAGGCAAAGGGATCAATTCAACAAGAAGAGCTAACTATCCTAAATATATATGCACCCAATACAGGAGCACCCAGGTTCATAAAGCAAGTCCTTAGAGACTTACAAAGAGACTTAGACTCCCATACAATAATAATGGGAGACTTTAACACCCCACTGTCAACATTAGACAGATCAGTGAGACAGAAAGTTAACAAGGATATCCAGGAATTGAACTCAACTCTGCACCAAGCAGACCTAATAGACATCTACAGGCCTCATTTTATGAGCCCAACATCACCCTGATACCAAAGCCTGGCAGAGACACAACAAAAAAAGAGAATTTTAGACCAATATCCCTGATGAACATCGATGCAAAAATCCTCAATAAAATACTGGCAAACCAAATCCAGCAGCACATCAAAAAGCTTATCCACCATGATCAAGTGGGTTTCATCCCTGGGATGCAAGGCTGGTTCAACATACAGAAATCTACAGAACTCTCCACCCCAAATCAGCAGAATATACATTCTTCTCAGCACCACAGCACACTTATTCCAAAATTGACCACATAGTTGGAAGTAAAGCACTCCTCAGCAAATGTAAAAGAACAGAAATTATAACAAACTGTCTCTCAGACCACAGTGCAATCAAACTAGAACTCAGGACTAAGAAACTCAATCAAAACCACTCAATTACATGGAAACTGAGCAACCTGCTCCTGAATGACTACTGGGTACATAACAAAATAAAGGCAGAAATAAAGATGTTCTTTGAAACCAAGGAGAACAAAGATACAACATACCAGAATATCTAGGACACATTTAAAGCAGTGTGTAGAGGGACACTTATAGCACTAAATGCCCACAAGCAATAGCAGGAAAAATCTAAAATTGGCACCCTAGCATCACAATTAAAAGAACTACAGAAGCAAGAGCAAACACATTCAAAAGCTAGCAGAAGGCAAGAAATAACTAAGATCAGAGCAGCACTGAAGGAGATAGGAATGCAAAAAACCCTTCAAAAAATCAATGAATCTAGGAACTGTTTTTTTGAAAAGATCAACAAAATTGATAGACCACTAGCAAGACTAATAAAGAAGAAAAGAGAGAAGAATCAAATAAACGCAATAAAAAATGATAAAGGGGATATCACCACCGACACCACAGAAATACAAACTACCATCAGAGAATACTATAAACGCCTCTATGCAAAAAAACTAGAAAACCTAGAAGACATGGATAATTTCCTGGACACATACACTCTCCCAAGATTAAACTAGGAAGAAGTTGAATCCCTGAATAGACCAATAGCAGACTCTGAAATTGAGGCAACAATTAATAGCCTACCAACCAAAAAAAGTCCAGGACCAGACAGACTCACAACCGAATTCTACCAGAGGTACAAGGAGGAGCTGGTACATTCCTTCTGAAACTATTCCAATCAATAGAAAAGAGGGACTCCTTCCTAACACATTTTATGAGGCCAACATCATCCTGATACCAAAGCCTGGCAGAGACACACAAAAAAAGAGAATTTTAGACTATTATCCCTGATGAACATCGATGCAAAAATCCTCAATAAAATACTGGCAAACAGAATCTAGCAGCACATCAGAAAGCTTATCCACCATGATCAAGTGGGTTTCATCCCAGGGATGCAAGGCTAGTTCAACACATGCAAATCAATAAATGTAATCCAGCATATAAACAGAACTAAAGACAAAAACCACATGATTATCTCAATAGATGCAGAAAAGGCCTTTGACAAAATTCAACAGCCCTTCATGCTAAAAACTCTCAATAAATTCCGTATTGATGGAACGTATCTCAAAATAATAAGAGCTGTTTATTACAAACCCACAGCCAATATTATACTGAATGGGCAAAAACTGGAAGCATTCGCTTTGAAAGCTGGCACAAGACAGGGATGTCCTCTCTCACCACTCCTATTCAACATAGTGTTGAAAGTTCTGGCTAGGGCAGTCAGGCAAGAGAAAGAGATAAAGTCTGTTCAGTTAGGAAAAGAAGAAGTCAAATTGTCCCTGTTTGCAGATGACATGATTGTATATTTAGAAAACTCCATTGTCTCAGCCCAAAATCTCCTTATGCTGATAAGCAACTTCAGCAAAGTCTCAGGATGCAAAATCAATGTGCAAAAATCACAAGCATTCTTATACACCAATAACAGACAGAGAGCCAAATCATGAATGAACTCCCATTCACAACTGCTTCAAAGAGAATAAAATACCTAGGAATCCAACTTACAAGGGATGTAAAGGACCTCTTCAAGGAGAACTACAAACCACTGCTCAATGAAATAAAAGAGGACACAAACAAATGGAAGAACATACCATGCTTATGGATAGGAAGAATCAATATCGTGAAAATGGCCATACTGCCCAAGGTAATTTATAGATTCAATGCAATCCCCATTAAGCTACCAATGACTTTCTCCACAGAATTGGAAAAAAACTGCTTTAAAGTTCATGTGGAACCAAAAAAGAGTCCACATTGCCAAGACAATCCTAAGCCAAAAGAATAAAGCTGGAGGCATCCCACCACCTGACTTCAAACTATACTACAAGTCTACAGTAACCAAAACAGCAGGGTACTGCTACCAAAACAGAGATATAGACCAATGGAATAGAACAGAGCCTGCAGAAATAATACCACACATCTACTGCCATCTGATCTTTGACAAACCTGACAAAAACAAGAAATGGGGAAATGATTCCGTATTTCATAAATGGTGCTGGGAAAATTGGCTAGCCATAAGTAGAAAGCTGAAACTGGATCCTTTCCTTACTCCTTATATGAAAATTAATTCAAGATGGATTAGAGACTTAAATGTTAGACCTAATACCATAAAAGCCCTAGAAGAAAATCTAGGTAATACCATTCAGGACATAGGCATGGGCAAGGACTTCATGTCTAAAACACCAAAAGCAACAGCAACAAAAGCCATAATTGACAAATGGAATCTAATTAAACTAAGGAACTTCTGCACAGCAAAAGAAACTACCATCAGAGTGAACAGGCAACCTACAGAATGGGAGAAAATTTTTACAATCTACTCATCTGACAGAGGGCTAATATCTAGAACCTACAAACAACTCAAACAAATGTACAAGAAAAAAACAAACAACCCCATCAAAAAGTGGGCAAAGGATATGAACAGACACTTCTCAAAAGAAGACATTATACGGTCAACAGACACATGAAAAAATGCTCATCATCACTGGCCATCAGAGAAATGCAAATCAAAACCACAATGAGATACCATCTCACACCAGTTAGAATGGCAATCATTAAAAAGTCAGGAAACAACAGGTGCTGGAGAGGATGTGGAGAAATAGGAACACTTTTACACTGTTGCTGGGACTGTAAACTAGTTCAACCATTGTGGAAAACAGCGTGGCGATTCCTCAAGGATCTAGAACTAGAAATACCATTTGACCCAGCCATCCCATTACTGGGTATATACCCAAAGGATTATAAATCATGCCGCTGTAAAGACACATGCACATGTATGTTTATTGCAGCACTATTCACAATAGTAAAGACTTGGAATCAACCCAAATGTCCATCAGTGACAGACTGGATTAAGAAAATGTGGTACATATACACCATGGAATACTATGCAGCCATAAAAAAGGATGAGTTCGTGTCCTTTGTAGGGACACGGGTGCAGCTGGAAACCTTCATTCTCAGCAAACTCTCACAAGAACAGAATACCAAACACCACATGTTCTCACTCATAGGTGGGAATTGAACAATGATATCACTTGAACATAGGAAGGGGAACATCACACATCAGGGCCTATTGTGGGGAGGGGTAGGGGAGAGGGATAGCATTAGGAGATATACCTAATGTAAATGACGAGTTAATGGGTGCAGCACACCAACATGACACATGTACACATATGTAACAAACCTGCACTTTGTGCGCATGTACCCTAGAACTTAAAGTATAATAAAAAAATAAATAAATAAAAATAAATAAAACCTATTTTTATTTAATAAAGGAGTGCAGCATAATTGTTGGGTCAACAAGAAGTTAAATAGGCAGTATTTTAAAGGGAAAACAATTAGGACATTAGAATATTTTGGTATTTGACTATTTTCACATAGATTATGCATGAAAATGAAGAACAGCTAAGAGAAGGTTCCTGAAACTCTGGAAAGTTTTATCCAGGGCAACACTAAACTGTGTCTTGCTTGCTGTTCTTGTTGAAAGTGTTCCTTAATGTTGTTCTGTTTGTTCTTTCAGAATGTTGATGGGGGGGGAAAAGCTCAAGCTGATTAATAATGTTTTTCTTTGAGTTTGTTTTTTTTGAGTCCCACAGTTCAGTATTTATATAAATGGATGCCCTGCTGCTGTTAAATCATTCATCTATGTTTGTCTAGAAGCTGTTTCCTATAAAGCTAAACCCATATGTTTTGCAAGGATTTTTCTCCCTCTTAAAAATAAACTGAATTTCTCCTTTCCACTACCATTGATAAGTAGTCTAGAATTGATTTTTTGTAAAGTCTCCTCACAAAGGAATATTAGAAAATGAGTAATAATAATTAATATAACATGGCTACAGTTCATTTATTACCAGATTGCAATTCCTGTTTATTTTCTTGAAGCTTCATCTGTTTATGATGAGGGGACAAAAGCCCTCGGTGACTTGACTGCAAGAATAAAAATGCATGGCTATTACAGTCAGAGTTTAGACTATAAAATTGCAACTTGTCTCCTTTTTTTTCCAAGTATCATAAATACTTAACTTTATTTTTAGTAGTTTTAGGAAACACGAGGACAGGCACTTAAAAAAAAAAAAAACAAGATTATTTTAAAAGCCATGATCATAAATTTATAAGGTTGAAGCCCAAGCTACTGAAATCATTTGTGAAAAAGTCATTGTCCAGTCTTTTCAATCTTGCCAAAAGAAAGAAAAAAAAAACCTACTTGTAAGAGGTATAGTAAATTTTGGGGACTTTTTCAAGTCGTCAATAATACCATCTCCCAAATAAAACTCCAAGGGAATTAATCTTCGTAAAATAAGGAAGAAACTTAGGTTTTGCCAGTGGAGAAAATGTTGAGATCAATGCTGATAGACTTTATAGATCCTCACTATTACAATATTAGCAGTGGATGGGAGGCACAAAGGCAAATGGCTTGAATAATTTCAGTTCTCTTTTTCTACCTTCCCAATTCATTAAGCTTTAGGCTATTTGATTTAAAAACAAGCTGTGTTTATACTCAATTATTTTCCACCTCAAATTTGGATGATAGGAACAGACCTCTATTTTGTCGGGCGGCACTCCCTAAGGACCTTGCCTGTCCACCACTTTTCTTTTCAAAAGAGATAAACACGTTCTTGTCATCCACAGCTGCTCCTCCAGATGTTCCTGAACCAGGACCAAAATCAGCTCATCGGTGCTTTAAACGTGGTCTTCTTAGGAATTCTTGAGAGAGTTGCTGTCTTCCCTAGGTGAGATCTTTCACAATTTCAGTGCACAGCAGGACGGAGACCATTTCTTCTTAAGAACGTGTGCCTGCCAAGAGCAGGAGGAGGCTCCCTGACCAACTCTGCTAGGGAAAAACAGCCCACAGTCAAGTGGGCCATCCAGGAAAAGCAAGAACCACAGCTATCAGCTGGGAGCCAGGCAGAGGAGCCGAAGCGAGAGGGTCTGTTACGGAGAAAATCTGAGAGCTTGTTAGCTGTTGAATTCAGAGTTCATTTATTGTGGACTGTGTAGTTTACACATACAATTTAGTTTTATCAAAATCTTACTCGATGGCATAATTAACCCATCCTCATTTTATAAATTAGAAAACCGAAGGTTAGGGAATATACAAATAAGGAATTTGGGGGTGCAATTCCCAGAAATCCAACTTAATTTAGTTGCCTCATATACCTGGGAAGTCTACAGGGCTGCCTTCAGTTCTGGCTGAGTCCACAAATTCAAGATTACCATCATATTTCTATGGCTTCATTTCTCAGCTCTCTTTCCCATGTGTTGGTGTTATTCTCAGATAGCCTCTCTCTGTGTGTATCAAAAATGACCTCTAAAGTTCCATGCTAACATCGTTCTTACAGCTGGAAATCCCAGGGGGTGAAACAGTGTCTTTTTCCTGATAATTCTAGAGAAAAGTCTTCAGGGTTGGTTTGATCATATACTCATACCTGGACCGATCACTGGAATGGGATACTCTGACAAGGCCTGGGTCACGTGCCACCCACACAGTCAGAGGGTGTCACAGACTTAACAAAGTCACAGGAAGAGTTTCCTACAGAAAAGAAGAGTTCGCTTCCCACACTTAGTGGTGAAAACATGTTTAGCAAATATATATACATATATGTGTGTGTGTGTGTGTGTACACACATACATATATACATATGTATGTAGCTACCACACTCTAGTAGAGGGAGGTGAAAATTCTGCCCAAGGCCACAGTGCTGGCATTCACATTTACCTGAACTACTCCAAATCCATACACTCCCACTCTAGAGAAGAGAGAAACATGCAGTCAAACCAACTAAAGACAGAAACATGACATTATATTCATTAACTACTCCAAAATACTTTGGAAGTAAATTAAGTGTTAGATTCCGATATTCATGGGGTTTGATACGCCCTACCAGAGCAAAGCAGGGACCTGTTGGAGACTATGTCTTTCCAAATGATGGATTTCTAGCTTTGGGTTTATTCTCACAATCACAAAAAAATGTTTACTATTCAATCCAATTTATAACCAAAGCATACTGTTTTAAAGAGAGCATTTATATGGAACATAATGGCTCAAAATCATCAATATAAACAGCAGACATTATAATGTACTACAATATAATCACACCCTAGGGTACCCTGAGATTGACAGAACTATTTACTCATTTGCCAAATTTACATTTTTGTGTCAGCTTCTGTTATTTTTTCTGTTACCTTCCTCACTTGTCAAGAAAATATAAAAACTGAAATAAACTTTTATTTTGAGTAGGATAAAAGAGTTGTCATCTACCACTTCCAGCCTCCCTCAATGTGCTTTCACATCTAGTGTGCTGCTCTGGAAGTATAGCGAGCATAGAAATCAGATAACCAATCCTATTAGGGACCTGTTCAGGTTCGGGGGCTAGAGGAGGGATAGCATTAGGAAAAATACCTAATGTAGATGACGGGTTGATGACTGCAGCAAACCACCATGGCACATGTATAACTATGTAGCAAACCTGCACATTCTGCACATGTATCCCAGAATTCAAAGTATATAAAAAAATGTATCTTAAATTAATGCTTTGAGAAATTGTTTTTTTTGTAAGTGAACTTGCAAATAAATTTATTGCTGATGATAATTCTGTTGTATGACTGAAGTATGAAGACACAACGTTCCTAAGGAAAAAAAAATTGATCAGTAACTACATAGGCAATGACTTAAATATTTAAAGAAAAAATAAAACATAAACTTCATTATATGAAGTAGGCTTCACAAAATATTGAGGACAAGAGACATAGAGATTTGAGTGAGATGGCAGATCTGAGTAAGGCTTTTACTCACAGAGTAGAAAAGTGATCATCTTTTTTTAGAGCTTTGGATTTAGAGTCAGACAGATTTGGGTTTAATTCAAAGACTGATCATCTATTTGCTATGTATCCATGGACAAGTTCCTTGCCCTCTCTGAGTTTCAATTTACTGACTTATAAAACACATATAGTAACAGGTTCTTCTGGGGTAGTTATGAGAATTAAATAAGATAATATTTTGAAGTGCTAGTAACAAGTACTTGGAAAATAATGTTCAAATTATTGTTGTTGTTATTACCACTACTTTGATCCAATAAAACCTAATTACATGATGGGGATAAGGTGGACTGGATTTTAATAATATAGCAACATAGACAGAAAGGCACTAGAAGCTGAAAAACCAAGATTTAGTATTTCAGTCTTAAATCTTCCTTAACCACTTTCTAATCCTGTTGGAAAAGAGATCAAGGAAATATCAGAACATTTTTTATCTATCTTCAAAATTTTTAAAGTGAAATTTACAAATGGGTAGAATTCATTTATACTTACTATTTCATTTATCATGGTATTAGTGGGATGGAGGTGGACAGATGATGATAAGTTAATACAGCAATGTCTTATGAAGAAATTTGTACCCTAAGTCAATGAGTATCACAAAAGCAGTGCAAATATCCAGTCATTCCATTTACCAGACCTGCTAGGGCTGCACATAGAAATCTAGTGGGCCTATAGTTCAGATTCTATGAGAGAGACCCCCAATCATTGAGCTATAAGAATCTTACACTGCATGATTAGAGAAGCGTCCCGTTTCTCTGGTTGTTCAAAGGCCAATATACAATAGCGATATGAATTGACAGACCCTTGGCTGCAACTGTATTTCCATCATATGCATTCAGTGTTTGAAGGTAACTCTAGCATCTCCCTAACATGATAGTGCGGGAATAGGAGGCGGATGTCCCCACTTGCAGTTGACTAGGATTGATCATCTTAAGCACCAACTCAAAGCAGGTTTGCATGGAAATTCATGGGAGAACAGTTTTTTGTGGTTTTTTTTGTTTGTTTTTTTTTTTTTTAGATTGGCACCAGTGACCTGGAAGACAATTTTTTTAATAGAAGGCCAACTTTTAGAAGATCAGGGTTGAGTAAGTTAATTATTACCTCTCAGAAGGTAAGGTCATAACAGTGCATAATCAAAACTGCCCTTGAAAAATCCCTTGTATTTACCTAAATCACAGTATAAATGAATAACATACACAATTCTGCACAGTAGTCTTATGCACACAAAAATGGAAAATCCCTAAGCTACACTAAAGGAGGGCAGGGAAAACAAGAGGGATGTCTATAGGCAAATATCAAGGCATTCAAATCATTTGGCTTTGAAAACAATATTGAAATCCCTAGGGGGATGAAATCTCAGGGGATAATTCCTACACTCTGTACATGAGTGTCCTAACTCATGTACAGAGCTTACTCCATTCTCTTACAGCAGAAAATCTCCATAGCGTTAATTAACAGATTTGTTTGTTATTGGAAGAATTACACCAGTTCCTAAGTTAACTGGGCTTTATTCAGTTTCCACAGGTCACAGCTGATGCAATAAAAACTAATACATTATTTTTGTTTCTATACGGTGTTTGAGCTTTGTTTTATTTCCTTGGTCAAGAGGTAGTTTCTAGTCAAATGAAAAACAACATGCAAGGCATTACAATAAAGGAGGAAAACTTGCCATTAGTAAGAAATATAGAGTCAAACCCACCAATTTTCCTCTGTCACCTTACTAAAGGAAAACTACCGTGTGCCAAGAACATTTCTATCCATTATTCAGTTTAATTCCTATAACAATTTTATGATATGTATCCTATTTTTATAGATGAGAAAGCTGAGACTTCAAGAGATGATGTCACTTATCTTAGTTCATGCAGCTTGTAAATGGAAATGCTGGAAGTAAATCATTGCTCTTTTAAGTCTAAAGTTCTCTGTAATTCTCTTGCCTCTGTATCATACCCTAAAAAATAATCTAGTATTTAGGCACCATAATTAAACCTTAAACACAGCATAGAAATTCACTTGCCTCTTTAGTTAAATACACTTGCTAAAAATAAGCATAAAATCAGCCCACCAAGTATTCAGCTAATGCATAAATACTTAGTTGTATCTATGCAAGCCAAATTATTGGCATCACCTGGTTCTAAATATTGTTAGAAATATTATGGCACTACTTGGTTCTAGATATCATTAGAAATATCATTGTTAAACTTATCTAACCAGATTATTCATGAGCTTTGGAAATTCAGATTTGCTTAAATCTAACTCAAATAGTTGCCCAGCCAAGAGTTTCCATCCTTGACTTTTCTTAACAGCCTTGGAAATAAGTCTCACTGTGAATTGTTGCAATAGCAAAAAGCCATTTTATTGTGTTCCAATTATTCTGTAGATAATCCTACAATATTATGACAAAGGATGAGACATTTTAATGTAAGAAATTGTAATACAATATTTAGCAAATTAAAAATATTATTTACTGAGTATTAAATACTCTAAAAATATTTATTTGCAATTATTACTGAGTCCTTATTATGTTCAAGACACTCTTTTTAGTACTGAAGATACAACAATGAACAAGGTAGAGAAGATTCCTGCCTCTATGAATCATCATGAGAGAAGCAAGAGACAAACAGTAAGCAAGTAAACAAGTAAATACAGATTATAGATTGTAAGGTAGGCATTGAAGGAAACAGAGAGATGTTAACACCTGAAGGTGAGAAACAGCCTGTCACATTAAGAGCAGGAATAAAAGTTTTCCAAGTAGAGAAAATGGCCAACTCCTGAGGCAAGAAACAATGTGGTTGTTGGAGCAATAGAAAGTCATCCAGTGAAACACAGTAGACTAGAATAACCAAAGCAAGTGAGCAGGGTCTAGACTACACAGGGGCTTGTAGGCCACAGGAAGGAGTTTGGATGTAATTCCAACAGGAATGAGAAGCCATTGAAGGCAGATTCAGCAGGGGAGGGACACAGGTGGGTTTGTGTTTAACCTGCCTGCTGACGAGGAATGCTCACTTTGTGCCAGGCATTGTACAGAGGCCTCTCCTTTCTCTCATTAGGTGGTCTTATCACTATTGTGACATGAGAAAACAGAGCCATACAACCTAGTTATTTAGTATCACTCAACTGTCGGGTTTGAAACTCATACATCTGACTCCCAAGACCAAGTACTTAATTACCATGCCTGGCTCTGGTAATTAATAAACAGCCTAATCAATAACACATTTTACATCTCTGATACCTTGAGCATTTGATGTTTCATTTCTTGAGATAGACTGGAATCCAAAGTAAATGAATACTCTCTGAGGAATAATAGCATTATTCATTTAAAAATAAACATGTGCTGGAATAAAGATTCTTAGTCCAAAGGTGAGTGAAGTAATTAGAACTCAAGAATATAAAAACATTTATGGTTTTGATGCTAAACAGGAGTCTATTTTCACAGAGGAGCAAATAGGAATAAACTAATAAAAAGCATTTAAGAAAACATCATGTAGAATCTCACTATTTAGTGGTTAGTAAAACTTTATAGAGCACAAGAACAAACAAGCTATTGTTCTAAATATGAAAATAGATTTGACTGTTACCTGGATGGTTTCAGTTCAGTCCAATTGGACATAGATGTGTTGACCTCCAGGGTATTTCTAGTCTCAGAATCTAGTTCTGACATGTCATATTCCTCTGATAGCCTGCAGATACTGGGACTTTCCAGGAAAAAAATGAAATAAGTCCTGGGTCTTGGGCCTTCTTTGACTCTTCAACTATATTATTTTCTCTTTTCTTATTCTTTATTTTATTCTTTTCCAAAACTGCTTGTTATTTCCTTGTAGCTTATAGCATCTTTTCAACAATGATGTATACAAAGGCTCAAGCCCACGTTGCTAAAGAGCATGGAATTAAGGTAATAGCATGTTGTATAAATTACCTGGTTCCCATAGAGAATTATGGAGAAGGATCTTAACCTTTTTTAGATGTAAATTAATAGGAGCAGTAAACAGTTACATAATGTTTACTATGAGCATTAGGCACTCCTCTAAGTGCTTCACAAATGTTAACTCACTTAATCCTATCAGGTTATACTATTACTACCTCCATTTTACAGATAGGAAAACTAAAGTAAACATAGATTAAGTAACTGGTCAAGGACTCCTGAGCAAGGAAGTGGTGGAGCTTTGATGGAACCCCAGTGATCTGGCCCCAACAATGTATTCTTAGAGATTACTTTCCATGCTGCTTTGAAGGCAAGATCGGGAAAATATGTGGAGCCATGAAACTACTGATCTTTTAATAAATGTCTAAAACTTAACAGAGTACTTGAACACCTTAAAGTCAGTGCATTAATAGCTCTGATTGGAAGCAGGGTTTTCTAGCAACCTAGGATTATCAACCAGAGACACACAAAATAGGTGTTTTAGTACAAAGGCACTGAGAAGAACATGAGATAAGCCCTTTCAAAGAGTTCCTGGAATAAAATCCTAAACTAGTATTGAGTGTAAATCTGCTAAAACTGTAGATGTTGATGGATGACTTACCTTAGTATCAACCTATAAAAATGAAAAGATTCCTGCAGCTTCATTTCATTTCTTCCCACCAAAGCTGGACCTTTGGCAGAAAATGTAAAGATTTCATCTTGGGACCAGGCGCTGTGGCTCACGCCTGTAATCCCAGCACTGTGGGAGGCTGAGGAGGGCGGATCACGAGGTCAGGAGATCGAGACCATCCTGGCTAACACAGTGAAACCCCGTCTCTACTAAAAATACAAAAAATTAGCCGGGCGTGGTGGCAGGTGCCTGAAGTCCCAGCTACTTGGGAGACTGAGGCAGGAGAATGGCGTGAACCCGGGAGGCGGAGCTTGCAGTGAGCAGAGATCGCACCACTGCACTCCAGCCTGGGCGACAGAGCCAGACTCCGTCTCTCAAAAAAAAAAAAAAAAAAAAAAGATTTCGCCTTATCTATGCACTCACTTTCACAGTGTGAATCAAATATTTGTACTCCCTGAATGATGAGATTAATCTTGGAGTGTTATCTCAATTCTCTAGAAAATAAGGAGCACAAGGTATTAATAATAGCTAAACTGTGGTGGGCCCTTACCATGTCCTCAGGAGTTTACCTGCATTAATGTAATCAAACCTTACAACTGCTCCCTGAGGTCAGCAAGTTTGGGTAGGCAGCTCCATACACTGCCTCCTGCCTCCTGTCTCCATACCCCTCTGACCCACAAAGTGCCTCCTTAGTTCCCATTTTGGCTATTTTTCCTTATTGTATAAATGTCTTGGTCAGAAACCTCCATGGGGAATTGGAATGAGTAGCAGTTTACTAAACCCACCCTCCCCTCATTCCCCTAGTAATAAATAATTTTCCCATCTTCAGGATACAAATGAGGAACAGAAGGTTCAATTGGGTTAGGTAAAGTACCACTGGAACACAGTTAAAAGACAGAGCACCCTGGAGTAAGAACTGCTTAATCAAAACCTTTTTTTTTAATAGAAGAAATTTAAAACTCTTAGTTCCATTGCCTGCAGAAAATTTAGAACAAACTCTAGAACTCAAAATGTGCCTTTCCCTAATGGGAAGTGGAGGGAGGGAGGAATTGTTTCAGATGATAAGGCTGTGTTGTTCAATAAAGGGCACAGAATCAGAACTAGGGAGAAGTGGTTCTGGTCCCAGATCTTTACCTGTTAACGTCTCTAGGGTAGGCTTCCTGTGCTGCAAGAGAAAAATATTAACCTAAATGACCTCCAGCTAGCTCTCAGCTCCAGAATTTCATGTCTCCTTGCAAAGAGCTGCTAGGAGAGTCAAGATAATTGATGTGAAACCATTTTAAAGATTTTACCATCTGCTCTGGAAATGTATTATTACATGGAAAAATATAGCAAAAAATTTCAAAGTGTCATAAGGCCAAAGGATCCGGGAGATTATTCCCACTTTGGCCCCACTCTGAGGGCCATCCCACACAAGGGAGTGCACGAGGAAGAGCCAAAGGACCTGGTATATTTTTCATAGCAAATGTTTCTGCTTTTGTTTTTTCCCTGATGCTCTTCTCTTCCCCAGCTGGGGTTCCCTTCAATTGATTTCAAAGCAAGAGCTCCCATTGTCACAAATGAAAGTTGCACCTGCACTCTGCAGAGAAGCAAATGGAACTCACCAGGAGGATGATAAAGGAGACAGGTTTTCCTTAAATCAGAGAAACAAAAAAACAGGTAAATATTAATTTGAAATTACACTTTATCACAGTAGTCACAATAGAAGTCTAAGAAGTAGGCATTCTCCTTAGAGAAATGAGCAGCTATCTGCATATAAGAAGAAGATACAGTGATAGAGTGAGGCCAGGAGAGTTGGGGGTGGGCATATTTAATATGGCAGTGGGGCACAGTCAGGGTAGGCTCACATATTAAGAAAGCATCTATCTACCTCTAAGGGACTTTACCTAAATTAATTTAAAACAAAATAGCTGTTAGAATTTCCACTTCATAGAAGAAGAAAACAGGCCTGGGAGAGATGACTTGCCCAGGTCACATAGGTAAGTGAAAGCCGACCCCTCAATGGTACCTCCAAAACCTTCAAGTCCCCAAATCCTCCTCTACATTTCTATATTTATTATGAAGTCTGTGTTTTAACTGCAGTAAAGGGATTGGGTGGAAAAATTGTCACATTCCAGACACAACTGAGTGTTCATGTATATGTCAACATTAGTGGGGCTGTCACTGCTGGCCCAGGTGCAGAAGCTATAGTCACTGCCCCAACACAGTTGATTCTCATCCATCTTAATAGTGGTGGCAAGCAGATAAACCAAGCAGATAAGTGTCCTCTGTGATAAATCAAGCAGATAAGTCTCTTCTTTTTCGCACTCTCTTGCAAGTTGACCATACTGCCAAGTTAATCAAGTACAAAATGCAAGCTAACCAGACAGGTCTCCCTTGAGTTGCTGCTCAGTGTAATGGAAATGGGGTTATTCTATGGATTAGGACTGGGGAAGCTGACATTTAGACGGGGGTAAAGTATTTGCATGTGCAGCTTTGCCTCACTGCTTTGGAATGAGCCAAATGTGGAAAGGGAACCAAATCCACTCTGGGAAAGGCAAAGTCCAGCTGAAATGTGCAAATTACTATCATATAAACAAATGCCATTCTTTATCTGGCTCTCAAGGTACAAACTAGGTTCTTAAATACAGATTTTCTGAGCTTTTCCTGGCACTAAACACCTCTTTTCTTGTATTTCCACAGAGACCTCATGTTTTCAAAGGTTTTTCTATTTACCAAACTTCATTTAAGTAAATTAATTCGTTTGTTGAGTCTTATTCATCAAAGATATAACTACCAATCAAAGCTTCTAATCAGCCTGGGATAACTAATATTTCCACAGTGTGCTAATTATAATTCCAGGCTAAAGCAAAAAACTTGACATTTTAATTAGCAAGGGCAGCTTTGCTATACTAAATGAGTCATTTCTATTGGCTGCTGCAAATATGGAAGATAACTTGCAGTGCCCTGTGGATCCAGGGGTCTAAGGTTCAAAAATAGTGGAGTTCTCTGGCCTCTAAAAATAGGTCAAGGTCCTTTTTATATAATCCCTAAGACCTCCTGCAAACCCTTTCCAACATAACTTCCACGTTGCATTGTAATTGTCTTTTTAAATATACATAATTAGAGTTTGATTACTTAGGTACCATCCTAATTACATAAGCATACCTACTGAGTTTCCTCCAAACATGTGCTTTCCCCAAGAATCCCAATGAATGTTGTTTTCTCCAACTCACATCACTCATGTGTGTTTTGTTACATATCCATTCAGATATTTTGACACATATACAATGAAATATTACTCAAAGAAATGAAAATCCACTTCTTGTAACTTCCAATTTGATGAATTAGTAAATGTTTCACATATCAGGTGAATAAAAAAAGGAGGAAGGGCACAGGAAGAGTGAAAGGATAGGAAAAACATTTTTAAATTTATCGAAATATGGCCTTATCCAGACAAAGAAGAGGAGGTGGGCATCTGTACACAGAGAATCAGGCTTAGGACACGTTCATTAGCTACACCTAATGACAGTTTAGAGATTGAGGAGAAAATGACAAGAGACAGTGGCACAGAAAGCTGATCATGTGTTCTCTGATAAGAAATTTAGATTCTACCCTGACACTTCAATGAAGATTTTTGTAAAAGAGGTATTTGTGCTTTAGAAAGCACAATGGCTCTATGTGACCAAAGTGTAACTCAGGTGTCAGCAGCATTGACTCTGCCTAGCAACACAATAGAAATCCCCCTGAACCACCTCCTCTACCCCACAAAATCCATGCTCCTCCCAAAGAGTGGTGGGAGACAAAAATATGCCACCCCAAAATTTGAAGGGTTGTTGAGCTGAAGACAAGAAGAAGCAGATACAGGACAGCTCTCTGCCTTTTCTGTGTTTGCCCCAAAGCAGGGCATAGACTTATAAAGACAAAAGCTATTGTGCGTCTCCTTTTTTTATCAGGGAGAACAAAAGTTAACCGATTAAGATAGCTTTGGACCCTTATCAGCCCAGAGATGATACCAGAGAAGCTAGTATTAAGAAGCTTTACTGGCCGGGCGCAGTGGCTCACAACTGTAATCTCAGCACTTTGGGAGGACGCGGCAGGCGGATCACGAGGTCAGGATGATCGAGACCATCCTGGCTAACATAGTGAAACTCCATCTCTACTAAAAATACAAAAAAATTAGCCAGGCATGGTGGCAGGTGCCTGTGTTCCCTGACTGAGGCAGGAGAATGATGTGAACCCAGCAGACTTCAGTGAGCTGAGACTGCACTCCAGCAGAACGAGATGTCTTAAAAAAAAAAAAAAAAATAGCCGGGCGCGGTGGCTCAAGCCTGTAATCCCCACTTTGGGAGGCCGGAGGCACGAGCTTGCAGTGAGCTGAGATCACGCCACTGGACTGAGGCAGGGAGAATGGCGGGCGGGGAGGGGAGCAGAACGAGATCGCGCCACTGCACTGTGGGCGACAGAGCGAGACTTCAAAAAAAAAAAAAAAAAAAGAGGCTTTATTAACCAGCCTTTAATCTGCCAGTTTTTTGCCTTCCTCTGAATTGCTGCTGTAGAGACTCAAAGCCCTTTTCCTCTGTCTTGCCACTTCTCTAAAACCTCACTTTGTTGAAGATGCTGTATAAGCTGGAATTCAAAGCCACCTCTTTGATAACTACTCATTTGGGGTGGGGGGTCTCCCATGTAAACATGAAATATACAGGTCAATAAATTTCTGTTTTTCTTTTGTTAGTCTGTCTTTTGTTAACAGGAGTTCATTGCAACTACAAACTTACAGGAGCTTAAAAAAAATCCTGCAGCAATTCTAGTAATTTCCAGGGATGTTTTGTTTCCTGGCCTCCTGAGTCTCTGAAGCTTCTGATTTCTTTTAACATCAGTCCTAAAAGGAAGTCCAGTTTTCTCTTTCAGTTTCAAACACACACACACACTTTTTTTTCATTAATACCAAGTCTTTTGTTTTTTGGATTTTTGTTTTGTTTTGTTTTATATATTTGATCATTTTGTCTTGAAAGCTACACTGAAGATTTCTTAGGGAAGACATATTAGGTTAGGGAAAAGTAATTGTGGTTTTTGACATTACCAATCTAATAGAAAGGGTTATATCCCCATGATGCATGGCAATGGGAAGCTTTTTTTTTTTTTTTTCAAAATGCGCATTGGCCATTCGCTTTGGACATTCACTTATTTCTTGCTCCTTGCTCTCCTTTGTCCCATTTGTACCACTGAAACTTCCACACTTCTTGGAATAGCCTTGAGAGCTGTGAAAGGCTTCCCCTCTATCAGACAGAACAACATGTCCACCTCCGTGCTCTGATGTCAGGTTCCTGCCTCCCTGGCCTGGTGTGATTCTGCTGCCCCCAAGCAGGCATACCAAGGCTTATTTCCATAAAAACTATTTCTTCCTTGATGAAATTTTTCCATCAACTGTAAAGAGAATTAGATTTTTTTCATCTTCTTTAAAAGTATGGAAAGAAGGCATACTTTCAATGAAAAAAAATGGTAGTTGGTACAGAAATGTAGAGGAAAATGGTAAAACTGAAATAGTAGTAGTGTAAATAGTGAGAGGATTGTTTTAAGAGATAATAAGGAGATAGAATCAACAGTGTCTGAAGATTGATTAGATAACAGCTTTGTGGAGGGAGAGATGGAGTCAAGGTTAATTTTGTTTTCTTACTTGAACAGCTGGGACTATCACATAAATGGTAACGATATTCACCAAGGTAGAGAATAATGGAGGATTATAATATTATTCATTTGTATGTCCTTTTTCACATTGAGACGTCAGTAGAACATGCAGTGATGATGTCCAGAAGGTAATTGGATTTATAGGTCTGAAAACTTTGGTGAAACATATTTAGACATCACCAGAATGTCAGTAGATTTAAGCTGTAAAAATAGATTACATCACCCTGGACCAGTGTAATATAAGTTAAGAAGAGACGTGACAACAAAACCAGGAGACATCTATGCATAAGAAGTGCAGAGGGAAAGAAAAGCCCTCTAAGGGGCTGGAGGACCACCAGAGTGGAGAAGGAGAATCGGGAAGGAAATGGTATCTTGAGAGCTGAGGGAGGAAAGTCCCCGAAGGACAGACTAATGACGATGTTAATATTGTGCAGAAACTAACATGGGACCACAATCCTCCATGGAATTTTCTCCTATTTTGTTGAGGAAAGAAAACCATTGTGAGATTTGCCAGATTTAAAATTAAACAGCTGTTTTAATTTCTTATGAGTTCTAATAATCTACTTGTCTTTAACCCACTTCTTATCACTGACAAGTAAATATATTCAAAATATTCCAGAATATAACATTATTTTATTCACAGCTATGGAATAACCATAATGACAGGTGTACATGACAGACCACACATCACCTCCATTTTAATTGATAAGGCTGAGAGTCCCAAGGAAACCAATCCCAACATTAGCACTGCAATTATCAAGCCTAAGCCATTGCCTAGTGAAAACTAGGCATATTCAGTAGCTGCATGAAATCTTTCAGGTCATTGGGTCAGATATTATAGTAAATTATTACAAATGGTATAGGAAAATAAATAACAGATTATTGAATATTTAGAGACATATCTATTAGGATAATCTGCCCAAGGAGAGTGGTAATTTGATTTGTTTAATCTTATTTTCTTCCTCTCTATACTATTCTCAGATAGCCATAACAAGATCTCCTTCAGTATAACATGTTTCACTGCCTAATGTTAACAGATATCATTCTTTAGGAGAAAAACATAACATCAAGAAATATTCTTCTACCTAAGAGAAAGTATTTTATAGAAACTGATATGGTAGGTGCTGTCATTTCTGCTTCGGGCTGCAGGCACCCATTCCACGGTCTGCTGGCCACTTAGAGCTTGCCCTGAGCCAGAGGGAGCTGCCTCATCCAGGTTGATATCTCATTGGCAGTGAAAGTCCATGTCCAGTGACTGCTTTGTATGGGCACAAACCCAGATGCTTTGCCTTGGCTGGTGCCCTAACTATGGAAAACACTATAGGGTCAAACAAGCTCCATCCCTTTAAAATGGGGTGAAGCCTCTGTGGCAACTGCTTCAAGTTCAACTTCTTCCTTTGTCCCAACCTGCTTCCCTCACTCCCGACAGGCACTGTTCCTGAGAGCACTCCCTGCTACTTCTTGCACACAGATCTCGGTGTCTCAGTGTCTGTTTTCCAGGGAACTTAATCTAAGACAAGTGATAGTATATGTGTATTTAGATACTCGAGATTAGACATGGTCAGGCTCCTAAAAGATTTAGTACTATAGATCTCTGTTTCTAAAACTCTAAAATGCAAAAGGATAAAGTGGTTATAATATATATCTGTAACTTTCAATCATCTCTGTTGTGTGCGCTAATAGTTCCATAATAATGAACACAATAATCATTGTGTTCTTCATCATGTCTGTATAAATGCCATATTGAGCAGAGTAGTTTTCATCTCTATTTATTTTTTTAGAGACAACGTCTTGCTCTGTCACCCAGGCTGGAATGCAGTGGCATGATCATAGCTCACTGCAGTCTCAACCTCCTGAGCTCAAGCCATCCTCTTGTTTCAGCCTCCTAAATTGCTGAGATTATAAACATGAACCACTGCACTCAGCCTGTTTTTTGTCTCTAACTCTTACCTCTCACCTTCCCTTCTTGAAAATTTTAGGAAGTGTGTTATTGTGCTTTTGCTGTTGATGGTGTTGTTGTTGACTATTTCTACCTTCCTTCTAATAACTTCGATTCTTATTTATTCTCAGATTTTGCTGCCTATTTACAATTATTTAACTTTTTTCTCTGTCTATAATCTTCACTGACTGCATAGGCTTATAGAAATGCCTACCGTGTTCCTTAAAGTTGCAGTGACTTTTTCTTCACCTTGATTACTTCTCTCCAATATTGAAACGTGTTCTTTGACACTTCTGTAATTTTTTAAGATGAGAAAGACTTCATTTACTGTAATCATTCCTCTTATTTTTAAAGTGTATCCTATTTGTTGGCAGTTAGAATGATGTTTTAATGAATTTAGAGAACCTAGAGATGCCCTAAGTATGCCTCATCAATTGCCCTATAACCATGAGTTCTTCTCTAAAAACATTCTAAGAACGAAACAAACATCTAAAGAATGAAACACAAAGAATGAGAAACAAGATACCATTTCAGATCAGGCAAAGACAGAATCAGAACACTTCACCTAGACTAAAAGCTTTGTCAGAATGCTACCTAACCTCTTTTTTTATTATTATTTATTTATTTTTAGTCAGAGTATCGCTCTATTGGTAGGCTGGAGGGCAGAGAAGTGATCTCAGCTCACTGCAACCTCCGCCTCCCGGATTCAAGCAATTCTCCTGCCTCAGCCTCCCGAGTAGCTGGGACTACAGATGCACACCACCATGCCTGGCTAATTTTTGTATTTTTAGTAGAGACGCGATTTCACCATGTTGACCAAGATGGTCTCGATCTCTTGACCTCGTGATCCGCCCACCTTGTCCTCTCAAAGTGCTGGGATTACAGGCGTGAGCCACCTAACCTCTTATTATCCTCCAATTGGTTAAGTGGTACAAGCCTTTAAGAAATAGCTAGTATACTTAGGCCCAGAAGCCAGGAGAAAAGGAGAAAGAGCTGCTGTCCTATGTCTGCTTGCCTGATGGAGGCTGGAATAGGACCAGCTTCCAAGTAGATGCACTACCTTTTCACACGGTGATTTCTGCATTCCCCACACCATAAGCATTCCAGGAGAAGGTCCTCCTGTGGAGGAGGAAGGAAGAAGGTAGGTGGAAGAGGCAGGCAGAGAAAAGCAGCACCCTTACCCCAACACACACACATGCATGCATGTGCATGCATGTGCACGCGCGTGTGCGTGCACACACACACACACACTGATGTACAGGAAATTTGTTATTATCTTTAAATGTCCACTTCTACTAAATTTCTCTGCTTTTGAATAATTAAGTTAACGAGGCAAAAAGAAGTACCCTTACTACCTGTTTCTATAGGGGTGCTATTTACCTGATTTGCCAACTCTGAAAGTCAGAATTTTTGTTCTAAATTCATGTAGAATCCACAGGGACCTCAAAACCATAGCCAGTGGCCACTCTGTTTATTTATCAATGCAGGTAATAAATCAGGAGTTAGGTATTTTGGATATCAGGCCTAAGTACATAAAGCAATAATCAGAGGAGTGACTTAGGATTCTGTAAAGATGAGAAAGGAATTGATTGAGAATGACCAAATTATTATAACACCAACAGGTAATATTTCCTATGTGCTGACACTCTTCTAAGAGCTTTGCATGCCCAGTGTACTCATGAGGTGTGCCTTACTATTATCTACATTTTACAGCTGAAAAAATCAAGGCTTAGAGATGATTAGTATCACTCCCAAAACTGTATTGTTAGCAGCTAAAATGAAGAATATATACAGTTTTTATGCAGTGGATTCTAACAACTTCCCACATCTTCTTGCCTATGTGGTTAAGGGAAGTAGAATGGGTCTTCCTGGATCCCATAGTGTCTCTGCCTTGTTCTTGTCCCACATGGTCTAATCAGCCCTAAGATGCTGGCTTCTTCCTTTAAGTCCTCCTTACTAATCCTCAGTCTTAAACTTTACTTAGGTACTTAGCCACTATTGTTTTGAAGATCTCACAGCTTATTTTCACTCTTCTCTAGTGTGCTTTATATACATACTCTTATTTTTTCCATCTTCAAATAATTTCTCTTGAAAGCACTCTATTTGCCAGCTACTGCCTCTACTTTGTAGCAAAATTCATCCAATTATCTACACTCATTGTCTCCAATCTTTCTCCTAAACCTACCTGAGCAGAATTTTGTTCCTACCACTGTGTTGAAACTGGTCTTGTAAAGGTCTTCAATAACATCACATTAATAAATCCAGTATTCAATTCTCAGTCCATGCCTAATTGAATATCCAGCAGTGTTTGGTACATCGGATCACGGTGTTATCTGTGACACTACCTATCTGTGATTTCCTTTGGAATTTCCAGATCTCCCACTTCTCTGGCTGTCGTGCATTCACTGGTTGCCCCTTCTCTGTTTCTTCTGCCAGAAGCTGTTTTCCTGTCAGTCCTTTTAATGTTGGAGTACTTCCATGGCTCAGTCCTCAGTCCTCTTCACTTCTGTATCTATACTCAGCCCTCTGGTGATGTCATCCAGTCTTGTGGCTTTAAATACCATTTGCATCCCAACAACTCCTGAATTTATACATCCAAGCTCAGACCTCTCTCCTGAGCTTCACCTTCATATGTGTAACAGCCTGTATGACATCTCCATCTGATATCTAAAAGACATCTTATACCTAACATGTCCAAAATTCTGTCCCTGATCTTCCTTCCCAAACCTACCCCACCTTGGTTGGTTCACTGTCACTCATCTTTCCAGTTTTCAGTTCGACACTTTCAAGTCATGCCTGACTTTTTCCTTCTCTCACACAGTATAGCCAAACCAGCAACCAAATCCTTTCAGCTCCATCTGCGACATACATCCAGAATCTGACTACATCCCTACCTCTACTCTTGCCATCCTGGTCCCACACACTCTCATCTCTCACCAGAGCAACTGCAGGAGACACCTAACTGGTCTCCCTGTTTTCACTTTTGTCACTTGTTAGTCTGTTCCTGACTTATCAGCCAGAGTTCATCTTTATAAAACATAAAGTCAGGTCATCCATTCCTCTACTCCACTGCAAGAACTTTTCATGTGACCCATAGTGAGAGTCCAAATCCTATAATGGTCTATGGGATACCACAGGCTTTAACCTCCCTGATACCTTCTGACCACCCTTCCCACTATTCACTCCCTTATTCCTTTCCAGCCTCCTTCCTGTTCATAGAAGATACCAAGTGCAGTCTTCCTTTTTGGAACACTCTTTCCCCAGATAGCTACACAGTTAATATCTCATCCCCTTTAAATCTTTGCTCAAAAGCCACCTGCTTAAGAAGACTTCCTCCGATTTCAGATTACAAACTCCCCAATACTCCTGCTCTAGGTTTTTAGTTTTTTTGCTGTTGCTCTTTATAGCACTTAACACCTTTGACTGTCCTAAACACATTTTCTCTTATTATATGTCTCACTCCATTAGAACATAAATTTCATGCAAGGGAGGGGTCTTGCCTGCTCTTTTCACTGCTGTATCCCAAGTACATGGAATAAGCCTGGCACATAATAGGTGTTCAATAAATATCTGTTGAATGTCTGAGTTTGGGGGTGTGGTGCTATAGCACTGTCTTTCTAATCTGAGCATTGCGTTCCTTTTCTGTCTTCCTTTACTAGTTGACTTCTCCCAAGAGATTCATGCGCTTCTGTGCATCCTGCCAAAAATAGGGAGAGATTTTGTTGTTATTTTTATGGAGGTGAGATTCATAAAACATAAAATTAATCATTTTAAACTATAGTGACATTTAACATCTTCACAATGTTGCACAATTGGCACCTCTATCTAGTTCCAAAATGTTTTCATCACTCCAAAAGAAAAACCCATACGCAACGAGTGGTCACATTCAATTCTCCCCTGGCCCCAACCGCGGGCACTACCAATCTGCATTCTTTCTCTATGGACTTACCTATTCTGGATATTTTATATAAATGGAACCATCCAATATGCGAACTTTTATGTTTGGCTCCTTTGACTGAGCATAATGTTTTGAGATTCATCCACGTCGTACCATGTATCCGTATTTAATTTCTTTTATATCTGAAGAGTATCCCATTGTATGTATATACCACAGTGTGTTTATCCATTCATCCATTGATGGACTTTTGGAGCTGTTTCTATCTCTTTGCTATTATGAGTATTGCTGTTATGAACATCCATGTACATTTGTATATTTGAAATTCTTTGAGGTATATATCTAGGAGTGGAATGGTAACTCTGTGTTTAGCTTTTTGAGGGACTACCAAACTGTTTTCCACAGCAGCTGAACCATTTTACTTTCCCATCAGCAATGTGCAGAAGTTCCAATTTCTCCACATCCTTGCCAACACTTGTTATTTTCCGTGTGTGTGTGTGTTTTATTATATTCTAGCCATCCTAACGGGTGTGAAGGAACACTTCACTGTGGTTTTGATTTGCATTTCCTGAAAAGCTAATGATATTAACCATTTTTTAATGTACTTGTTGGCCATTTGAATATCTTCTTTGGAGAAATGTATTTAAAGTCATTGACGCACTTCTTAATTGGATTTTGTTTTTTCGTTGTTGAGTTATAAGAGTTATTTACATATTCTGAACAGTAGTCCTTTATCAGATATATTACCTGCAAGTATTTTCTTCCGTTCTGTGGGTTGTCTCTTCACCTTCTTGATGATGTCTTTCAATGCGCACAGGTTTTAATTTTGATGAAGTCCAATTTGCATGTATATTTTTTGTTGTTCCTTGTGCTTTTAGTAAAAGGAAAGTTTTAAAGTCCCATTAGTGGAAAGAGTTTTCTCCTGCTTGGAGTCCAAACCTTAATCCATTACTAAATGTGAACAGCATTATGATCCATAACTGCATTCAGCTTTGCCCGGACAGCAGTAAATCTGGACATTACCACCCGTTATCATGGGACATTTTTCTTAGCTCCTGGCGTTACTCACTTTGTGAGGAAAGTTTACCGTCTAACACTCCTGGGCTCTGCCAGGCCCCTCACTCACTGTTTCTCCTAATCAGTAAGTAGATTTGGGAGTGATGAACTAGCAGAGTTAGTGCTGCTCCTCCCTGTTTCTCTTGACAGCTGGTCTGCCTATGGAGACGATGTATACTGCTCTGCTCTCTATCACGTGAGGAAGGAGGCTCACAACTGAGTGTATTACCCAGCTCATGGATGTAATCTTTTTTTTTTTTTAAGATAAAGTCATTTATTTCTTTTTTTGTTTTCTTTTTGTGTGCAGCACAGCAACATGGATGTAATCTTATATCTGTAATGAAGTTGATGTTTTTGCTTTCATATGCCTTGCCCATTCATTGACGTGTGCATTCATCCACCAGCAAATAATTATTGAATGCCTGTTTGAAACCAGGCACTGTCTTATGTGCTGATGACACAGCTGGAACAAAATAGATAAAAAAATCCTTGTGTTCATGGAGTTATGGTGCTAATATTAAGGTTGAAACAAACTAGATAAATAAGTAAAATTATATTGGTCGGAACTTGAGCAAAAAATACAGAGGTACACTTTATTGGCCCCCTCAGAGCCTAACAATTACCAGTGTCACTGGGTTTCTAATCACATAACTCAAAAAGTTTACCATTTTCTCTGGCCTGCATTCTTGGTTACAAACAGTAGACAGGAACTCCAATTCTTTTACATATAGATGAAATTACCATGTAGAGGAGCAGGTTTGAAACGTAAGTAGGAAACAAAGGGGCTCTGGTAACCAATTGTATGGTGTAATCCCTGAGCACACCTTGCCACAGCCATCTTTTTAAGCCTCACAGCTCCATATCCGCTGCTTAAGGGGCAAGATCCCAGGCAGGATTCTCCTAATGGTGGAGCTGAAATCATGTGCACATGCTCTGGCTGCCATAGACACGGTGAAGAAATAACTGGCTTTCCTGGATTTCCATACTGAAAGGTAAGGATCAGCTTCTTACTGGCGTACACCTAATGAGATAATCTGAAAATAAAACATGTTGGATGTTAGGTTGCCTGCATGGCCAAAGGAGATCTATATCCATTATATGAGCACCTTATTAGTACACGCACCCTAAGTCCTACTCATCTTACTTTTTCTACTTCCCATTTTATAAGAAATTTTGGTCTGATTTTTTTTTCTTTTAATATTATGGCCTGAAACTGAAAAAAACTGTCATTTTAAAACTGCAAGTACTTGGCGGAGCGCGGTGGCTCACGCCTGTAATCCCAGCACTTTGGGAGGCTGAGGCGGGCAGATCACGAGATCAGGATATCAAGACCATCCTGGCTAACACGGTGAAACCCTGACTCTACTTAAAAAAAAAAAAAAAAAAAAAATACAAAAAAAAAATTAGCTGGGCGTGGTGGCGGGCGCCTGTAGTCCCAGCTTCTATGGAGGCTGAGACAGGAGAACGGCGTGAACCCTGGAGGCGGAGCTTGCCGAGAGTGGAGATCACGCCACTGCACTCCAGCCTGGGGGACAGAGTGAGACTCCTCTAAAAAAAAAAAAAAAAAAAAAAAAAAAAAAAAAAAAAAAAAAAAAAAAAAAGCAAGTACTGTTGTCTCCTGACAGATGGAAAATTGAATTAGTCTTTGAGGCAAATTGCTCCTTCATTTTGGTGGGAAAAACAAAAAAAAAACTGCCACTGTTTAACAACACAGCATCCATCCTGAGCACAGGTGTTTCTAGCAGAGCTATGCCTCTGAAGATATAGTCAGTTTGTTAAGATAAATGTTTCTTAAGGATAGGAACTACCCCATGTTTTTGCATTATTGTTTTTGTGGAGGGCTGTGTGTGTGTGTGTGTGTGTGTGTGTGTGTGTGTACAGAAATTCAAGCACTTGCTGATAGGAAATTTATGAACGAAGACTCTGAAGACTCAGGAAACATGATATTTACTGCCAGCAGACAAGAAACTGTAAAAAGGAACTGGAAATAAAATATTGCACACATGGTATTGTTCAAAAGAGAATAACACAGAGTTTGGAAAATATACTTATTTTGGACAATGTTCAGATGTGATTATCTTTTGGAGGCCCTAGGACAAAACCGTCATGGGGTGGATTGTGAGTAGGATCCCCTCAGGAGAGGGAACATCCCACCATCACTAATTCAGTACCCTCTTCATGTTGCTGCCCCTGTTTCCATAGCTACATGCCCTTCCACATTCAGGAGCCTGACCTTACTGCTGTCACTGTCTCTGCCATGACCACGGTGAGAACTGCCCAACTGCTTGCCTCATACCATCCTGGCTGCTGAGACAGCCTGACATGAGGGTTGCTGAGTGGTGGAGACTGGGCAATGTGCCTGTATTCTAACTGTAAGGCAGACTGAGAAAGCTGCTAAGGAACGTTTACAGCTCCTTTAGAGGGAGAAGATCTTTGCCAACAGTGCCCCCTCCCCATCCGCCAAGGTGCTGGGAAAGAGTTTGAGTAGGCAAAGTAATAAAAAACGCCCACTACACGTCCCAACATCTTTTTAAATATAGTATTGTTTTGTAATGCAATAAGCTGCTAATTAGGTTTGGTACCATTGCCCTCATTTTCTACCTCAGGACCAATAAATAATTATTACTTGATAAATAGGAATTTAAATTTGCTGGTATCCAAAATTGTTTAACATGTATTCATTCAATTCACTCAATAAGCACTTATTGAATACCACATATTCCTTTTGTTTTTTTTTTTTTAAGACAGGGTTTCACTCTGCCACCCAAGCTAGTGTGATCATAGCTCACCACAGCCTTGAACTCCTGGGCTAAAGCAATCCTCCGGCTTCAACCTCCCAAGTAGGTAGGACCACAGTGCATGCTAACATGACTGGCTAATTAAAAAAAAAAAAAAAGATATAGAGTCTCAACATTTTGCCTAGGCTGGTCTCAATCTCATGGGCTCAAGCGATCCTCCTGCCTCGGCCTCCCAAAGTACTGAGATAACAGGCATGAACCAACATGCCTTGCTAAATCCTAATTTGTAGTACTTAGAAGCAACGTAGGGTTACAAAAGCTGGAAAGTTATATAGGATGCCTTACCTTAAATATTTTATTAAATATTCTAAAATTATTCATGAAAATGTTTTAGTTCTTTAGAAAAAAATTACAATTCTACCTTCTCCCTGAAATTTTGCATATTTACTTTCTATTTCAACTCTTTTTATATCCTTGACTTTTTTAATCTTAAATTCTTATGGAATTATATATGAAATATCACAAATTCAAAATTTGAGGCAGTAGAAAAATATTAAAGTGTTGCTTTATTAAAAAGAGCTCTAGAAATGGAAAGACGTCTGCCCTGAATCTCACATCATATTTCCACACATTATGTAATGAGTACATGCATTGCAGCAGGAAACACAGTCTAGCATTGAGGCAGACCTAATAAATAATTACAAAATAGAGAACATATTTTACCTTTCACACTTATATAGTTAACCTATCTCAAACTAAATGTTGCTTACAATGTGAAGGACACATTTTCGTTTCCCTCAATATAAAAAACTGTCCCAGAACCATTTATTGAGGCATTTATTGAGGTCCCTCCCTGGTGTACAAGGTGACTCTCATCATATATTGAGCTGAAATTGAGGTGTGATTCTCCATTATGCTCCACTGTGCAGTTCAACTTTCCCTGTATGTATGCCAGGCTTTCCAAGCACAGTAATTCTGCTCCAGGACAGTCTTATCTAGTGGAGGTCACATGGGCTTAACCACTCTGTCCCAGCGATGTAGGCAGGGAGACCATCTGAAGGCATCCCCACAGGGTGGACCTATTTCTGGGTGGGTTCTGTGAGTCCTGAAAGTGGTCATCCCTGAAACTAATTATAAATTATTTTCTGTGTTGTGCTTCCCTTCCACTACCCCCAAACATCCATTAAAATGCTCCTAAGTGTTATAGCCTTGTCTCTTCTTTCACCAAGGGAGATGAGAGAAGGTATAATGATGTAGTGAGATGAAATGGTGTGAGGAAGGGCAGCTGTTGGGAGATAATGCTCCATAAATTGTTTCATGTTTCTGCAGTCAAGGTTTTCTGAGCAAAGAGCACTGGCACCTGGGGATAGATATCTCTGGGGAGATAGATCTCTCTGGGCAGATGTAGAGATTCATCTCCCTGGCACTATTTGTTTACATTCTGGGGTGGTGAAGTAGAGACTTTTTCCTCCTCTCTCTAGAGAGAATTTGTTTACATTTCAGAATAAAAATCTCTCTCTTCCACCCTCCCTTCCTCTCACTCTATGTAAGCACCTAGAGGGGAGGATGGACAGATATGTCAGTGACACCTGTATAAACTCTGAGTTTCGTAATTTGGGGCTTCCTCCTCTGTGATGCAAACCTCTGAATATGCAGGTACCTCTAGCACTCACTGCACTACCCCATGAAGAACTAGGCCTTGAGAAACTGATGAAAGCTGCTCTGTGAATAAAAGCTGCTCGTTTCCTGATCTTGAGATCTTGATATATGATATATAGGTATAGATATATGGACATAGATCTAGATAGATATAGATACAGATACTATGGTAGGATAACTAGTTAACTTGCAAACAGGGTAACATCTCCGCTAACCTTTCACAGCTTCAGATGTAACAGCAGCTGAAGTCCAAGTAAAACTAATTTGAAGACCATAGAAGATGATCCTGGAGTGGACTAAACAGTAGTTCCCAGACCCATGGAGACCAGAAACCTAGGACTGGATGGTATTGTGTCTGCAAGAGGCATTCAGGACAGATCTGTTCTCAAGTGTTCCAGAAATTCTGTGGGGAGAGGAAATTGGTAATAGACTTAACTTTCTGTAATTAAGGGGGTTGGAAGAGATGAGGTTAGAAAGGCAGGCAGGTGTCACAGGCCCAAAAGTACCAATGATACATCAGAGAATTTGGACTTTATTCTATAGGTAATAAACACTTTTAAGCAATGGTCAGTAGTGTGTGTGTGTGTGTGTGTGTGTGTGTGTGTGTGTGTGTGTGTGTGTGTTTTAAGAAAACTGATAGCAGCAGGCCGGGCGCAGTGGCTCACGCCTGTAATCCCAGCACTTTGGGAGGCCGAGGCGGGTGGATCACGAGGTCAGGAGATTGAGACCATCCTGGCTAACACGGTGAAATGCTGTCTCTACTAAAAATACAAAAAATTAGCTGGGCGTGGTGGTGGGCACCTGTAGTCCCAGCTACTCAGGAGGCTGAGGCAGGGGAATGGCGTGAACCCGGGAGGTGGAGCTTGCAGTGAGCTGAGATCGCACCACTGCACTCCAATCTGGGAGACACAGCAAGACTCCGTCTCAAAAAAAAAAAAAAGAAAAGAAAAGAAAACTGACAGCAATGTCCAGTATAAATTATTAAGAGGTGACTAGCAGCAGGAAGAGAAAACATGATACCAGTGGAGGTGACAGATGATGAGGTCTTCAAACAAGAAAGGTCTAGCAATTCTCATCTTCTTTTTCTTAAATCGAAGTTAAAATTAAGATTAGCTTCTCTGCTGATCTAAAATGCATTTGTTCCTGGCTACAGAATTTGGATTACAGCAAATATACTTCTTTCACTCATCCAAACTGAATATGTAATCAGTCCTCCATTACATATTCTCTTGATGCATTGTTCCTTATAAGTAAACGTTCAGCAGATTCTTGAGTCAGAACATTCCCTGAAAGGGTCTTCATACACAGAAGCCATGCATGCCTTCTTTCCTCCTTCTTCCTTCTCTTCCTCCTGTCATTCTGCAGCCCTTGCAAAAAACAAAATGGGAATACCAGAAATATCTGTTTTCTTCCCTTGTGCATTTCTTTCCTCCTCTTTCTTCTTACCCTCCACCCCCAACTTCTCAGTTTCTTCCTGTAATTCCATCCCTGAAATCTCCCATTTGTACCTGATAGTTGACACTGACAATGTCCCTTACTAAAGCCAAGGACAGAATATTTGGAACTTCTGATGCCTAAACTCCTACGTGTCTGTGATTCTATCACCTACTGCTATTGTCCTTGGATCTCTTTCTACAGCAAGTTCTGTATAATTTGAGCCCATATCTTCTCTATTCCCTGACTCCTGATCCTCTTGGTGTCTGAGTCCCTGTGGGTTCTACATTCATTCATTGACTTTCCTTCCTCTTCTCACTGCTGGTATCCAAGGAGTCTTCATTCCAGGAAGCACTAAACCCTCAGAGAGAAGCTCAACTTATAAGCATAATGATCATGCCAGGTAGGCATAAAAAAAGACTCTTATCTCCAACTTACGGATGGGAAAACTAAGTCACAAAGACATGAAGTGCCTTATTTCAGAGCTGCATCATTAATTAGTGATAGTGCCAGGATAAACAGTGCACTGATATTTCTAAAATGGCCACCTATTTCTAGTGCATTGATAACTCTAAATTGACGCCCTAACCAGTTAGAAATATTCTTCCTAACCAAAATCTTCCATTTATATTCAAGGATTTAATTCAAGCTTTCCACAGTACTCACAGGAAAAAAAAAATGACATCCTAACCAGTTAAAAATATTTTTTCTAACCAAAGGTTTCCATTTATACCCAAGGATTTAATTGAAGCTTTCCACAATACTCACAGAAAAAAGGAAAAAAAAAAAAAAAAAAAAGCTTAGACTTGCCTACAATATCATGATTCAGATTGCTTTTCTATTAAAAAAAAAAAAATAGGCCAAAAGCTGTGTTAAAACACTCGAGTTACATTTTTTCAGACACAAACTGGGAAATTTAAACAGTGACTAGAGTTCAAGATAATACTTTTTAAAATTATTTCCAACTGTCCAGATAATAGAGGGAAAATGTTTAATGATTTTATTAGTATAATGGAAATAGCTCAATTTCCATCTGATTATACATATACAAGAACTAAGAAAACTAAAGCTAAAGAATATTTTAATCATGTTATTATACAATTATATTATTTACTCCTCAAAACATAAACACTTGAATCAATAATCTAAGAGATGGGCAAATGCCTAATAGACAACCTGATGCTTTTCCCAAAGACATTAAATACTACTGAAATTCAACCAAAAAGAATTTCTCTTGAATTTACATTAATAGTTTCTGTTGCTCACATGATCTCTCTAAATAAAAGTAGATGCCCTTCTTTCTACATCCACCATAGAAATTCCTTCAGTTACTTTCATAAAGTGAATGTTTTATTTTAAGTATTTCATATGTATTTAAATAAGAAAGCGTAGAAGATAGATTAAATAGAAATAGAAGAAATAGAAATAGAATAGAAATAGAAGAATAGATGAACAATTTTTAGTTACCCTCTAAGATATAATTTCAACATTCAATTAATGTTTAAATTTTACATGTTTTAATGATATAAATTGGCTCCATGTACCTTGAATGTAACATGAATGTAAGAACTGTCCACTGTCTTTAGAGTATTTCTAATTCCAGTCTGTATTTGAGCATTAAGTGTTCACACTCATTGCTTCACCCACTATGTTAATCCACTAGATTATGCAAAATGATGAAGCCTCATGTGATTTCAGGAAATTGAAGTTCAGCATGGTCTTTGGTGTGTGGTGGTTTCCCTATTTGTGGCTTTTCTTTCTGCTACACATGGTGCCACTATTGAACATCTGTCGGACACTGCTACTCAGGGCAAACTAGAGAGATGCCCCTCACAGAAGGAGTCTGCACAGTCTGCCAGCTTGGCCACATCAGCCCTCCAGTATCCATAAGCCACACCCATCAGTGCCTTCTGAGGAACTGTGCTGGTCTCTGTTATCCATGGAAGCCATTTCCCATTCACCCAGCCTAGTGGGATGGATCCCTCCTTAGTCCACTCTCTTCTTCTTTCCAAGCATCAACCTCTCTCCCCTCATTTTCTCTCTTTTGGAGCCACTTTTACTCCATCTTTCATTGAGCTTAACTTCCCCAACAAAGGCTGTAAGTCTAAAACTGAAGTCGATGCAAAGGAAAAAGGGAAGTGATCATTGATTAGTTGGTCTCAAAACATGCTGTACATGACAATCACTGGGAGTGCCCTTTTAGCATATATGTCTTATCTAGTCAGTTTTGAGTGGAAGCGAGAAATTGACAGGAGAGGCCCTGGACAAATCTGAAGCAGGTGGTTCTAGGGCCACACTTGGAGAAACATCGGCCTAAGTCCTACAATACAAATGCCTGGCTGACCACCAGGAGAGACAGGAAGGGAAAAATGCCAGTCAGTCTTTTATGATAAATTTACAATCAACCTTCAATCGGGAAAATAAGAGAGTTGATTTCTCAATCTGCTTATCTTGCAGCATGTTTTGTAAATTTTTTCTGTGATATAGAGACTCTGGATGTCAGGATGAGAATCTGTCCCTCTGAACTAACAATAGCTGATAGATCAAGTCAACTAACATGCAAGAAGCAGAAGAGGTACTAACATGATACATATTGGAATATTTTACGTGTGTGAATAAATTACATTCATATTTCCATACTTTGCTTTTGGAAATGGTTTTATCTTCAGCTAATTTTTTTTCTCATAGAAAAATTTTGGCTTATTTTACTTTAACCTCCCAGTATAAGTCCAGTCTTAAAATGACAACCATTTCTACCTAAGAAAGAGAAGAAGTAAGGATTACAAAGCATAGTAATGCAGCACCTTTCAAAGTTGCAGCTTTCAAAGTGAATATTGCTTTTCTCTTTTTTCTCCCTCTCAATAAATGCTCCAAGACATCCATTAGCTGTTCCTAGAGAAAAAGTTACCTTTATGAAATATGGAAAATTGGAAGCTAGACAAATGTGAAAATAATGATAAAAATGTAAGTAGTAGCCTCTGGAGGGAAAAAGGTGGATCCAATAGTTTTGTTATTTTCCTACCACCACTATACGTAAAATATAAGGCCTCATAGTGAGTAATAGCAAAACCCCCAATTACTTTTGCACCAGCCTAATACCTTTAATTTTGGTTATATAATTTCTCTCTTTGAACATCTATCACAGGAATTTTTGTGTTATGCTATTGACAGAAAAGGGTTAAAAATGTGAATTAGATGTAAAATACAATTGCATCTAAATAACTTTAAGATTGTTTTCTCTTTTGTGATATAACACATTATCATTACTATTTATCAGATTCAAAAAATCAATATATACTTGCCTTAAGAACCACCACATTTAAGGTACTTTGAGTCTTTTAATTACAACAGGAGAAAAATTTCAGAATACCTAGATGCAAAGACTGGCCAAAAGTTTTTATTCTCCCTTTACTCCCTATCAGGCATAGTACAAGGATACTCAGATAATTAAATCCTACACAGCTGCTGCCTTCTGTTGGGAGAAGGATCTTTTCGACTACCTGAGTGGTCTCATAATCCATAGCAGGATACCTTCTGAATAGTGGCCAGACACCAGAGGGACTGCTTCAGAAGCAACCAAGGATTTGTAAAGTATGCCCATGCGACCATTATATGCAACACAGGTATGATATTAATCTCCCAATAGAACTTATGATCCTTTGTGGCAATCTGTGTTTCACATGTTCGACTGTGTTTTGAATTATTTTAAGACACTGATGGGCAAGTTTTATCTTATTTTTTAATTAAAAAAATGAAAACAAAATAAGATTTCCAAAGAGAACATTTAACAAAGGATGATCAGATTCCATGTAGTCTCCTTCCTTTTGTTTCTTTATACGTAGTCACCAATCATTCATTCGTTGGCTTCTTGTGAGAAGAAAAATGGTTACAAGGTAGTATAAAGAACCTTGGGTCTGAAGTAGGGTATTTTCTTGGGAATGTCATAGAACTACACTCAAACAAGAAGAGACAAGAACTCTGTAAAACATTGGATTCAACAGCAGGGGAAAAGTAAAAAAGAATTTATTGAAAGATATATTTCTGAAAACATGTGAAACCTATTAATAAAACTTACCTTTTATTGCCTAAAAGTTATAACGTTAGTTTCATTTCCAAATGATTTTATTTAGCAACGGCTCATAAAGATATACTTTTCAGAATTTCTGCCTTTCCTCCATTTCACTTTTGCAAAGCAGTTACTGACTTGTTATCCAAGACTGACGTGTATTAAGGGAAGCAGTTAATGATTTTGCAAAATGAGGTCACACTTTTTGTAATGTGAATACTCATAGTTTATGTAGTTGTTTAGCCAATTTATGTTTACTTAACATTGATATGACTATACAGAAATGTAATTTAGCTTTTATTCATTTCAGATACCATAATCTTAAAATTATACTTTGACTTTTTTACCAAAATGAGTTTGGTATTTCAGAAAAATTAAAAATCTAGACAGCTGTTCATGCTAGCCTCTAATGTATGGAAACAATTTCTATGAACAGCTCATTTTGGATCTATTTTATTTCTCTTGGGAACTTCATATATATAATATAAGCTACTTTTGAATCTTCTTAATTTTATTCTATTATTAAAAAACAATTAAGTCTTCTCTCCTATGTGGAGCCCATTAGTATTTTCAATGTTTGTGAGTTTCTGTGGGCGGGGGTTGTGGAGGGTGGGGTTCGTATGTGTGTCAGTTTGCATTTTAAAAAGAATTAGGGAAGCAGAAAATAATTAAGAATAACTTTAGAAATAGAACATTCACTTCTGAGTTATGGGCAAAGAGGTGATGTCTGGAAAACACACAATAAGACTTTAAGCAAGTTTTGTCTTCTTTGATGTTGTTTTTAAAGCCTCCAACTTTTCTACTGCTAGATATGATTTTTAAGAGCTTTGCTCAAGGGAAGTTTAGGAATGTGAAATAAAACTATCAAGGCAACAGCATACATAACTTACACTGTATTATTTGAAGGTGTACAGAAAGCTAGTGTTTTTATTTTGTTAGCCTTAACGACACAGAGTATATGCTGTTCTCTGAAAACTTCAGTGCAGAAAAAGCATTAAATATTATACCAAATAGCAATTTGTATTCAATCTATCCTAACTTTTATTGCTTGTTGGGTTTTTTGTTGTTGTTGTAAGGCCATTGTATTATGATGTCAATTGCATTCATCACTAGCACTTATGTTGTCATAAGAAAAAAAATCATCTGAGAATAATGGCCAAAGGAATCACAGACACACAGAAAGACTGCGTTTTAGATATAGAGAAGTCGTAGCTTAATTTCCCAAATAAACTGAGTTGGTTATTTAATTCTGAGACAGATCTAGTTTGATTAAAAATCAAAAACATGATCCAGAAGAGCAAGTGCATTTAATATTACAGAATGATGTCACTATATTTTGTACTTTCTTTTTTCACGTAATAGCTTTTAAAAATCCTAAGAGCTAGACAACTAAGTATTTGTGTACTTAATCATATGCAACTGTTGATCACTTACCCCATTTTTGTTAACATACCACATAATTGACCAATGTCTAAGTCCATTTGTGCTGCTATAACAAAATACTTGAGACTAGGTAATTTACAAATAACAGACATTTATTTCTTACAGTTCTGGAAGCTGGGAAATTGAAGATCTAGACACTGGCGAAATTGGTGTCTGGTGTAGGCCCTGTGCTTCTAAGATGGTGCCTTATTGCTGAGTTCTCACACATCAGAAGGGCAGAAGGGCAAAAGGGACTAAGGCACTCCCTTCAATCCATTCATAAGGTCACTCATATCATTCATGAGTGTTCTACTCTCATTACTTAACCATATCTTAAAGGCCCAACCTCTTAATATTGTTGTACTAGTGCTTAAGTTTCAATATGTGAATTTGGGAGCACATTCAGATCACAGCATTGAATATAAATCTTATCCCATATTTTTTCACATATCATGAATAGCCACTGAATTGTTGAGAAAATAGCCATTAACTATGATGGGGATATCCTAATTGAAATAATTTGTTTTCAAGCACAAGGAATCCTTGACTTGGATTTGGTCTCTCCTAGCCAACTAGCTGAGTCAACTCTGACTAACTATTTAGCCTCTTTAAGTCACACTTTCCATATTGCACAAATTAAATAGTACAAACTAGTCAGGAAAATGAATTCAAAATTCTAGGTGAATTTCATGGAGTTTTGGTTTGTTTGGTTTTTTTTGGTGTTTGTTGGTATTGGAGTTATTGTTGTTTTGGTGTATCTTCCAAAATAAATCTCCTTAAGACCACTCTTACCTTTCCTTTGTTCACAGTATGTCTATGGGTGTGTTACATGGCAGACTCACGATATTTCATATTTGTTATCAGAGCTATACATTTCATTGATGAGTAATACAACTTCAAGAACATGGTTTCCTCTTTTAAGCAGGGAAATTTTTACCAGTGTTTTCCCATCCTGGACATCAAGCCACTTTATCTACAAGCATTTTCTCTTCACTTATTCATTAATGATATCTTCTTTGAATGTTGTTTGCTGAGTTTGGTGATGGTTTTTATTATACCTATAAAAATTGTAAGAGTTTTCTTCAGAAAAAGAGGTTGAGACATTGAATAGAACATTGAAGACATGGATTTCAATAAATCTTGTGCAGTAATTTCAAGAATACAAGAACTTCTACTAAATTGTATCCTTGCCTTACAGAATCACCAAAACTTCAAAATCAGTTAACAGCAAACTAAAAAACAAATCAAAAGAAAAGAATTAGAATATAGGCTAACCAAAGCCATTTGAATTAATTGTCTTTCTGTTTCATTATGTCTTCTCCTAATCACCAATTTTTACAAAACAGTAAAGAGACATATTTTGCCATTAAAATGTATTTCAATATTTTCCAATTCATTACATTTATTGTAATCAATTACAGTAAACACTACCCAGCCTTTATTTTTCATGAGTATTTGTTTCTACACAATCTATGAAAATTCCAAGGTACAATACAATGTTGGAATTCTATCAGCATATTTCTTTCTTGGTCTCTAGTCAGTAGAAAAAAAAAATCCGCAGAATTGAGCAAAATTGAACAAATTATCAGCTTTATTTGGGGATCTCTGGGAACAACTAGACTGAACACTACAGCAGTGCTGCCCCTTTCCACTCAAGTTTTGGAATTCAGGATCCACACTATTCTGACTCAAACATTAAGTCACAAGTGAGGAAGTTATAACTGAGACAATAAAGATCTGACTTGGCTTACTCATTTCATGATACAGAAATGCAGAAATGTTTGAATGCAGGTCTTTCCAATAGATTGACAGAAAGCTAAGAAAGAACTGACAAAGTCACCCTGCTTTGGCCCCACCCTCTGATTAATGCAGTTGATATGCAAGTCAAACTTCTCTCTCTCTTAAACAAAGAAGACACTTCTATGAGGAGACAGGAGGGAGAGTTACAGAGAGAAATCTCAATTGTTCCTTCCCAACTTGTCATCTTCCTCTACTTCCCTAGCTGCATGGTGGAATGTATTTTCTCTAATGAAAAATATTTGTACAAGTAAATCATTCGTATATGCTTCCATACACACAAACGCACACATATACACACACACACTATTATCCTTTGTTTCAAAAGGTGGTTCTTAGGTGTCAATATGTGGAGGCTTGATTTGAATGATTAACAGCTAAATATCCCTTTTATTAACTCAAGTAGCATACACTAAGAGTTCCCAAGACAAAGTTCTCAGAACTCTGGAGCAGAGAAAAGCAGAAAGGGAGAAAATGATGCACAGCTAAATAACACACAAATGAATTCGAAGAGATTACAGTAAGTGTTTCACACATAGGAACACTGACCAATTAGTCTTTTGTTTGATTTTTAGTGCCTAGAGCTCATTGAGGTAAATTCTTAAATTATGAATGACACCATAGGAAGAAGTAAATAATCGTGAGCAATTCAAATGTACATCTGATGAAAATTTTAGAAGGAAAGAAAATAAATGATAAGACAGAGGCAATATTTGAAAAAATTATTGCCACAAAGTAACAAAAGTCACAAATTCAATAGATTTAAATAATACACTAAATCCTGCACAGGCAAAATACAAAGAATTCCTATTTGGTTATATTATATTGAAAGTTTAGAACACCAAAAAAGTGAGAAGGAGTAAAAAGCAACCCTAAGAAAAGAAGGCAAATCAGACTGCCAATTACATATCAAAAAGAGCAGCAGAAGTTGGAAGATGGTATAACAGCATTTTCAGTGTTGAGAGAAAATAATTGTCAATCTATTATATCCAGCAAAAATACCTACAAATAACAAGGGTGAAATAAAAAATATTTTCTTTTTTCTTTTTTTTTCTTTTTTTTTTGAGACAGAATCTTGCTCTGTCATCCAGGCTGTAGTACAATGGCGTTATCTCAGCTCACTGCAACTGAACCTCTGCCTCCTGCGTTCAAGCAATCCTCCTGTCTCAGCCTCCTGAGTAGCTGGTATTACAGGCATGCACCACCACACCCAGCTAACTTTTATATTTTTAGTAGAGACAGGTAGTTTGGCCAGGCTGGTCTCAAACTCCTGACCTGAAGTGACCTGCCTGCCTTGGACACCCAAAGGGCTGAGATTATGGGCGTGAGCCACCACACCTGGCCTAAAAAATATTTTCTGATAAGTAAAACTAAAAAATTTACCTTCAGAAGGGATTTAGACCTTCACTAAGAACATTCTATTAGGAGTTCTTCAGGCAGCTGGACATCCTTATAAAAAGGAAAGTCTGAAAACCAAAAAGGTAGAAAGAAAAACCTAGTTTGTAATAATAAAAGGTATAATTCTCCAGGAAAATATTCAAATTCTAAACTTGTATGCATAAAATAATATATCTTCAAGATACATAAAGCAAAATTTTACAGAATTACAAGGGAAAAAAGAAAAATCTACCATTGTGAGGGCAATTTTAGTACAACTCTCTCTGTAACTGATAAATCAAACAGTGATAGATTTCAAAGTCGGCCACAGATTCCTCTCATTCCAGAATGCATATCCCTTTGCAATGTGGTTTTGTTACTTTTCCCATGAAAATGTGGAGTTTATTTTTCCATCATTTGAATGGGAGTTTAGGCATGTAATGTACTTTGGTCAAGGAATCATTAGCAAATAGGATACATAAGCTTACAGTTGGGGGCTTGCTATCTTGCTGGTCTTGGGAACCTGGAAACCACTACCAGATGAATCAGCCTGGGCTACCCTGCTGGATAAAGAATGCCTTTGGGCTTAAGGTAGCGGTCACCCCTGCTGCTCACAATATATGGTCACTATAGATACTCTGTGGAGTAGCTAACCATTAATGCATGAGTGTATCTAATACCCCCTTGGAGCAGAGATGAGCCTTTCTTGCTGAACTCAGGCCAAACTGTTGACCTAAAAAAATATGAGCATGGCTGGGCACGGCGGCTCACGCCTATAATCCCAGCACTTTGGGAGGCTGAGGCGGGTGGATCACGAGGTCAGGAGATCGAGACCATCCTGGATAACACAGTGAAACCCCATCTCTACTAAAAATACAAAAAATTAGCCGGGCGTGGTGGCAGGCACCTGTAGTCCCAGCTACTCCGGAGGTTAAGGTAGGTGAATGGCATGAACCCGGGAGGTGGAGCTCGCAGTGAGCTGAGATGGCACCACTGCACTCTAGCCTGGGCGACAGAGAGAGACTCCGTCTCAAAAAAAAAAAAAATTATAAGCAAATAATTATTATTTTAAACCAATACATTTTTGGAGTGGTTTGTTTTATAGCACAAGCTAACTGATAGAATTTTCAATTATAGAAAGTTCAAAGGTAAAATTTAATATATTGCTTATAGACACATAATACAAAATTAGTAAAACTATTTCAAAAAGCAAGAGAATTATTAAAGCAAAAATCAAAGCAATGCCTAGGATGAAGATAGAAATGGGAAAGAGCATAAGGAGAATTCGTAAAGTAGCCGTGATATTCTATTTTTGACTTGGGTGTTCAGTATACATTATTTGGCTTTTTAAATTATTATCCTTTAAAAGGTACGTACGTGTATATTTACATAGACTTCTAGAAATATATTTCACATTTTTACAAAAAAGAATAGTATAAAAGAACAAACAGCAAAACCAAAAGCATGTATGGGGAGAGGCTATAGGGAATAATAAATAGGATGGAAAAAAGAGTCCTCCATAAGAGGCTGGAAATTATATTCAATCTACCAGTAAAGAAACAGAGCCAAAGACATCTGACTGAGTGGAAAAAGTTGGTATCTGAAAGTAAGGAAAAAGAATTTCCCTGGTCTTTGAAATATTTGTGAATTGCACCCAACTGGAGAATCACAGGCTACTGAGAAAGTGATGCAGACCAGTTAAACAATTCCAAAAACTCCTGATGTTGCCAAAAGATCCTAGGCAGGGAAAGAGCAGAACTTTACAGAAAATCAAACTATGAGCATCAGGAAGGCTAAAGTGGAAAAATGTAAAGAAGCAAAAATGGAAAGTTTCCCCATGTGTTTATCTATCTTATGTATAAACCGAACAAAGAAATAATTTATCACCAATTGGAACTTCAAGCTCAAATCTCAGTGCAGGACCTTAGTAGACTAAACTGACCCAAGTGGAAAATTATTTTTGCACAGGCTCAGGCTTACTTACATCAGTCCAGAAGAAAGAATAGGGTATTTGGACTATACCCCTGAGCTCAGGACTCCCCCTTGGACCTCTGGTGAGTAAAACCCTGTCTAGAACACACGTGTCAGCAAAAAGAGAATAGTTTGCAGAGAGAGCTCTCAGCCCAAGACTGGGAGAGCTACTCCTTTACATGACCACTCTAATCTAGAGCATTTACAGAGGCAGAAAGAGCCAAAGAATATAAAGGAAAAGGAGATGGGTGGGGTTTCTCTCTCTCTCTCTCTCTCTTTTTTTTTTTTTTTTTAAGACTACGTCTCGCTCTGTTGCCAGGCTGAAGTGCAGTGGCGCAATCTCAGCTCACCCTGACCTCGGCCCCCCGGTTAAAGCAATTCTCCTGCCTCAGCCTCCCGAGTAGCAGGGACTACAAGTGCACACCACCACGGCCAACTAATTTTGTATTTTTAGTAGAGATGCGGTTTCACCATGTTGGCCAGGATGGTCTCGATTTCCTGACCTAGTGATCCACCTGCTTCGGCCTCCCAAAGTGCTGGGATTACAGGCGTGAGGAGTTTCTCTTAAGAGGGAGCAGCTCTGGCTAGCCTCCTTAGGTTCTGTGCTATGAGGAACAAAGGAAACAAACATGGGATATTCACCCTTTTGGGAGCGAGTGCACGATTGAGAATACTGATCAGATTCTCATGGTATCTGCAAGAGACATTAGCATCTCCAGATGCTAATCACAGGAGTTTGCACTCACAGCTACAAGGACCAAGAGGTAGAGTGGCGTTCATGCCTGTTTCCCAAGGAAAGTCGGATTGATACCATTGTTCTGGCATGATTACTCACAGCACTCCCTCTCACCTTTTTTAAATTTTTATTTATTTATTTATTTATTTATTTATTTATTTATTTATTTATTTTAGATGGAGTCTCACTCTGTCACCCAGGCTGGAGTGCAGTGGCGCGATCTCGGCTCACTGCAATCTCCGCCTCCCGGGTTCAAGCGATTCTCCTGCCTCAGCAGTGGCACGCGGCCACCACGCCCAGCTAATTTTTGTATTTTTAGTAGAGATGCGATTTCACCATGCTGGCCAGGCTGATCTTGAACTCCTAACCTCGTGATCCACCCGCCTCGACTTCCCCGCCCACTCTTAAAAGTGTCTCTGTGTCAACAATAAATTATACAGCCATCCTAATTATAAGGAAAGTGTTTTGAGGGAAGCTCAGGGCAATGAAGCAGAACGCAAACACCTGTGTTTTGGTACCATCCCTCGCTAACACCCATTGTTGATAAGCACTTCTTTTCCAGGACATGAAATCCAATCCCTGGATCCTGCCCAGTCAGTACTCATTTCCTTCCTTTTTCCCTGTTTCTCTAACAATAGAAATCATGCCATCACTATCTTTATTTCAAAAGAATGGAAATCTCTAACCATTTTTGGTAGAGTAATTCAATGAGTCACAAGAATTATAGGAAGCCCTAAATTATAAGATTGAAATTGGAGAAAAAGATGGAATTATGGGATAAGAGAATTTGAAATTTTCTACTCTGGGAATTTCTTGATTTTCATTTTAGTCCTCTCTTTTATTATAAAATGCTGGCTCCAAAATCAATAGATGCTGTTTTCAATAGAGTTAGACATTTACATTTTTCCTCAGGGAAGTATATTAAGCCACATTTTCAGCCCAGTGACTCTCACTTCATTTGCTTATACTTACTTTCATTCATCCTTGTGTGCTAGGTGTATTTTCAGCAGCTAGATGTTTTTTTCTTTTCTTTCTTAATTTAGAGATTATATGGCTCTTCATTTACAAAATTTATAGACTTGCTACTGAAGATGATTGACAAGTTCAGTTGTCGTTGTGCAGAATTGTAAAATATCTACAATGCGTCTCCTAGATCTCAGCTTTGCTTCCTTAATTTCCATTCTTATGTGATTTTAGCAGCAGACTTCTAAAAGCTCCTGTTTGCATTTTTTTAAAAAAGGTGCAAACTCTACCATCTGTCTCTACAATGATCAAATTTTTCCCTAAAAATAAATATAGTACCAAACTGATGTTCTAATTTAAAATTTTAGTCCTATTAAGGTAGTTGGTATTTTATAATTCAAGCAGAGACCAATTATTTGAGAGAGATGCTTTAGAAGGAAGACAAACATTGGGTTGTAAGCTGGACAGGAAGTACTGATTGGTTCAACAGGCATTTATGGAGTGAATACAATGATCCATAATAGATTCTGAGCCAAATTTTATTGCTGTTTAAAGGAAATAAAGCCAATGACAGTGGAATGCCCCAATAATTCTGCGCTACTCATCTCTCCTCCCTAAAGGATTTCATATCAATAGCCCTATACCCAAGGAATAGAAGAACAAGTATCAAAACATCAATGTATTGAGAGTTTAATGTACTTTAGTCAAAAGTGATCAAGTCTCAAGCTTAGCCTAAGCTGGGACATTTTATTTTCCACTCTCACCCCTATTTCTAATCCAAATTAAGGGTTCATCATGCATTAGTTTCCTTCAGCGAAAAAGAGATGGCCATGTTACAGGAGGGGCCTTGAATCCACTCAGCCATCTAGCTACAAAGAATAGGAGAACAAAAAATGAGGAACTTTCATCTTTGACCATGATCACCCTAGGAAAGAGACAGGAAGGCAATTTTTAAAAAAAGGAGAGAAGTTATCAGTGAGTGCTGGGTTGTAATGCTCTTTAACTCAAGCATGTAATAACAGGTGGCTCTGACCAATTGATTTGCCATTGGTTCCTCCATTTTTTAAGCAAAATGAGACTGAACTGAAGAAGTCCCCTCCCAGAAAGGTACCAGGCGATGTGCTGGGCATTGGTGATACGGAGACCAGCATTACAACCCCCAAAGAGCTCATATTGTTGGAGAGAGTAGCAAATGAATCAACTCTCAGGTTCCCTCAAAGACTAGGACTCCATGGTTCTAATAAATATGCTTTAATCTAATTAATAGCTAGATAAATCATTTTACAATTTTGATCTGTATAATTACAGGGCTCTGTGAGGCAACTCTAATAATTCACTGAAATTAAATGTCTTGTTCAACTTCTTTGATTCTAATAGTTTCAGAGCCTATGCAATCCCCAGACAAGAATAGATTTAGGTTTCTGATCAATGAAAAGCAACACATAAAGGAACCATGGCTTCAAAAAAGATGTGAAAATAACTTAGACTTTCACTCATTCAATAAATACTGATTGAACACCTAATATATGCAGGCAGTGGGAATGCAGCAGTGAATAAGAGGCCAAAGACTTTCAAGACATTTATTTTATAACACACACAAGTGCATGAAAAGTATACATAACTCACAAAATTAGTTTTGAAATAAGGATGAATCTCATACAAGTTTCTTAGACTAGAATAAATTTATGCCATAAATTAAAAAGCACTAGAAAGAGAAACTGCTTTTAAAAAATCAGATAAGGAATTCAAAAGCAAAAAACAAATTGTACACATGATTATTCTCTTCGTTAGCATAAATATGTGGTCTTCCCATGCCTAAATGAAAATGTCACTCATCCAATCAACACGTTCTTTCCAACTTAGCGCAGATGCAATCTCAGAACCATTCTCATAGTCCCCTGGGCAGTCTTTACCAATCAATTGTGGTAATCACTAAAGGGAAAACCTTTGTCCTCACTGATGTAGGGCATCTATCACAAAGCGTTTTGCGAGTAGCCACTGGGTACCTTCAATTCTTACTAAATGCTAAAAGGAGAAAATAGGACCAGAAGACATGTACCTTGACTAGGAGTCTTATACACATAAACAATTAATTAACAAGACTTTAATTGGTTTGGGAAGAGTTCCAAAGTTGCAGTTGATGTTCTTTTCCTGGTCTCAGCACTCACTAACTGTATAATCTCAGACTTGTTTCTTATGCTTCTGTATCTCAACTTCTTCATCAATGAAATGAGAAAAATGAATGGCTATTCTGCCTATTTCTCAGAGTTGTTGTAAGGATAAAACAAGATACTACCTAAGCAAGCACTTTAAAAAATGTAAAATGCCACACAGTATTTACACTGCTAAAATAATGAGCTAAAATTATAAGACTTGGACTAATTTTGTGAGTTATATATACTTTTCATGCATGTGTGTGTGCATGAAACAGTGTTTAATATGGCATTAAGCCATAAAATGTATAAAGAATAGATTGATGTATACCAAATTTTACAACTTTGTTGTGAAAATGTATGTATATGAAATAAGAGACAAAAGACAAACTGAGTAGCACGGAGTGATATTTATAACTTATTAAAGTTAAAGATTGATATGTTTTCTATGTAAAATACTCATAGTAATGCAAACAAACTAGGAAAATCACCACCACAATGAAAATATGAGCAAATACTATAACGTGGTAAAGGAATAAATCCTAATTTACCACAACCAACTGAAAAATAATATGTAAAGAAATAAACATATTTTTCACTGATCACATGAGTAACTACCATAAAATAAAATCTGGCAAGAATTTGGAGAAATGGGCACTCTTATATTCTACCAACAAGAATATAGATTGGTACAATGTTTCTGAAGGATAATTTGTCACTTGACATCACAATTTTTATTGTATAGAATATCCTTTAATATGGTTGTCCACAACAATGATTATAATTGGAAAAATTGGAAATCGTTAAAATATCCATCAATAGGAGATTTGCTAAATAAATGATTTTCCTGCCAATGTAATACTCTGCAGCTAATATAATAAAGAAAATAGATCTTACTTATGAGCTTGGGAAAATGTCCGTAATCCATCATGGCTTTGTCATTTTGCTGTATTTCCATCTTTGTTAAAAAAAAAAAAAAAAAAGTTTGAGTATGTATGTATCTGTATGTGCATGTACATGCACAGAAAAAAAATCTTGAAATATAATCTTCAAAATTTTCATTGTGATTATCTCTATGATAGAAGTGGTAGAACTTTTCTCCTTAAATACACACACACACATGCGCGCGCACACACACACACACATATATATATATTACTTTTTATTTGTGTGGGTACATAGTAGGTGTATATATTTACAGAGTACATGAGATGTTTCCAAATAGGCATGCAATGCATAATAATCATATTATGGGAAATGAGGTATCCATTCTCTCAAGCACTTATCCTGTGTTATCAACAACCCAATCATACTATTTTAGCTATTTTAAAATGTACAATTAAGTTATTATTGGCTGTAGTAGCCTTATTGTGCTATCAAATAGTAAGTAGGTCTTCCTCATTTTTTCTTTTTTTTTTTTTTGGACCAATTAACTAACCCCACCTCCTCTCCACCCCACCCAATCCACTACCTTTCTCAGCCTCTGGTAACCATCTTTCTATCATCTATGTCCATTAGTTCAATTTTTTTGATTTTTAGATCCCACCAATAAGTGAGAACATATGATGTTTGTCTTTCTGTGCCTGGCTTATTTCACTTAACATAATGATCTGAGGTTCCATCCATGTTGTTGCAAATGACTGAATCTCATTCTTTTTTGTGGCTGAATAGTACTCCATTTTGTATATCTATCACATTTTCTTTATCCATTCATCTGTTGATGGACACTTAGGTTGCTACCAAATCTTGGCTTTTGTGAACAGTGCTGCAACAAATGCGGGAGTGCAGATATATCTTTGATAAACTGATATCCTTTCTTTTTAGTGTACACAGAGCAGTGGGATTGCTGGATCATATGGCAACTATATTTTTAGTTTTTTGAAGAACCTCCAACTGTTCTCCACAGTGGTTGTACTAGTTTACATTCCCATCAACAGTGTACAAGGGTTCCCTTTTCTCCATATCCTCACAAGCATTTCCTATTGTCTGTCTTTTGGATATAAGATAATTTAACTGGGGTAAGATGACATCTTACGGTAGTTTTATTTGCTTTTCTCTGATGATCAATGATGTTGAGCATTTTTCTTAAGCCTGTTCACCATTTGTATGACTTCCTTTGAGAAATGTCTATGCAAATCTTTTGCCCACTTTTTGATTGGATTATTAGATTTTCCCCATATAGTTGATTAAGTTCCTTATATATTCTGGTTATTAATCCCTTGTCAGATGAGCAGTTTGCAAATATTTTCTCCCATTACCAACAGAGTGAAAAGAAACTTATCTTCACTTTGTTGGTTGTTTCCTTTACTGTGTAGAAGCTTTTTAACTTGATGTGGTCCCATTTGTCCATTTTTTGCTTTAGTTGCCTGTGCTTGTGGGGTGTTGCTCAGGAAATTTTTGCCCAGACTAATGTCCTGGAGATTTTTCCCGTATGTTTTCTTGTAGTAGCTTCATAGTTTGAGGTCTTAGGTTTAAGTCTTTAATTCATTTTGATTTGATTTTTGTATATGGTGAGAAATAAGGGTCTAAGTTCCTTCTTCTGCATATGGCTGTCCAGTTTTCCCAGCACTATTTATTGAAGAGACTGTCTTTCCCCAGTGTATGTTCTTAGCACCTTCGTTGAAAATGAGTTCCTGTAGGTGTGTGGATTTGTTTATAGGTTCTCTATTCTGTTCCATTGGTCTGTGTGTCTGTTTCTATGCCAGTACCATGCTGTTTTGGTTAGGATAGCTCAGTAGCATAATTTGAAGTCAGGTGATGTGATTCCTCCAGTTCTGTTTTGTCTAGGATAGCTTTGGTTATTCTAGGTCTTTTGTGGTTTTATATAAATTTTAAGATTGTTTTTTCTATTTCTGAGAAGAAGGGCATTGGTATTTTGATAGGGATTGAATCTGTAGATTGCTTTGGGTAGTATGGATGTTTTAACAATATTGATTCTTCCAATCCATGAACATGAAATATCTTTTCATTTTTTTGTGTCCTGTAAAATTCTTTCATCAGTGTTTTACAGTTTTCATTATAGAGATCTTTTACTTGTTTGGTTAATTCCTAGGTATTTAATTTCATGTGTGGCTATTGTAAATGGGACTACGTTTTTATGTCTTTTTCAGACTGTTCAGTGTTGGCATATAGAAATACTACTGATTTTTGTATGTCGATTTTGTATCCTGTAACTTTACTGAATTCGTTTTTCAGTTCAAATAGTTTTTTGGTGGAGGCTTCAGTATTTTTCTCCTCCTTATATTTTTATAGTAAGTGAATTTTATGATGGTTGTGTTTCATTTCATAATCAGGAAAATCAATAGAACTTTTAAAATATATAATCATAAAAAGTAAGTACAGGTATATAGTTCAGACTGTTATGTGAAACAGAATATCAACTTTTAAAACAATGGAATTGAATTCTATATACCTTGGTGATTTAAAAACAAGTTTTATACTTTTTCTCCAAAAAAAAACAAATGAGAAGAGTAGAAGATATCACATTCTCTTTATTTCCTGAACATAGTAACTGCCATGGATGTGGTATGGCATAAAAATATGGGTCCTGAAAAAGAGAGACCTGGCTTCAAATTCAGATTTCACCATTCATTGCTTTACACCCTTTGCAAATCATGAATACTTTTCAGATTCCTTTCACATTCTTGGAAAAGGGTACACTTTCATTTTCATTTTTTAAATGGAACTAATTTTAAGGCTTTCTACTTTCAATTCTTAAAGTAAAAAATGAGCCTTTAGTAAAGGCTTATTTTGAAATCTAATTGCATCTAAAATATCTGAAGCCCTTTAAATAATTATCTTACATCTACTAAATTTTCAAAAGAATCCTTAGCTCTTGGAATAAAATTAGCTGCTGACATACATACTTCTTGTCACTTGGAATTTTCCTATGTGATAGTAGAGTGCCTCATTGGAAATTGAAGAACATATTATTTAATGCTTACCAGAATAAAAACAGTGACAAAAAAAGAAAATCCTGTGATGTCTTCCAATCTCCTAGCTTTAAACACCAACTAATCAGGATGGTTTCTAAATTCCCATCTCCAGCCCTGACATATGTATACAACTATCTTAGTGGCAGGTCCACTTTTTGTTTAATTGGCATCTCATATTAATATATCCAAAACCAGACTTTTTATCTTTCCTCCCCAAACCTTGTGCTCTCCATTTCAGTAAATGACTCCTCCTTTCATCCAGCTGTTCAGGCCAATTATATTGGAGGCATGTTTGACTTTTCTTTCTCTTGCACTTCTATTCCAATCCCTCAGCAAATTTTGATGGCTGCCACTAAAATACATCCAGACTTGGGATATATGGACATGGCTCCAGAGACTTCCTACCATGCCCACCTTCTCAGGCCACACCATCATCATTGCTTACCCAAAACATTTTAATAGCTTCCTACTTGTATCCTTGCTTTCTCTCTCGCCCTCCTCCTCCCCACTCTGTTTGTGTCACACAACACATAGAGCAATATTTCTAAAATGTGCACCTTATTCCATCCTGACCTTGCTCAGAATCATCTAGGTGCTTCCCACCCCCTTTAAAGTAAAATTGAAAGTCCTCACCATGAATAACAAGGCCTGACAGGATCTGGGCCCTGAATACACTACAAAATACTTTACCTACCACTCTTCCCCTCATTTATTCAACTCAGTTACACTGATCTCTTGGCTCTTCTTTCAATATATCGGCCCACTCAGCTCAGGGCCTTACACTTGCTCTTCCCTCTGCCTGAGGTCGGCCTTAGCTCAAATGTCTTCTCATCAAAGAAGCACTCCCTGACCAACCTATCTATAATAACAGCTTCACTGCTCTTCACTGCTCTTATGGATGAGCTACTGCTCACCCATCGTTCTGTATCCATTTACATGATATAGTTTTCTACAAAGCACATTTCACTATATTATGCTTTCTAATGTGTTTGTCTGAATATTGTTTACTCTCTGTTTCAAACCAGTTCCCATTCCATGTGAGATCTATGACTTTATACACGTTGTTGGTCACTATACCTCCAGGGCCCAGAACAGTGCCCAGCACATGTTGACATTTTGTTAAAAATGTATTAGTTGAAAAAATGGTAAATGAGTAAAGTGCTCCTGGTCTCCATTCTGTTCCACATTTCTGTGAATTTTTTCCTACAACCTTTCATATAGAGACTTCCATTTTTTAATCCAATTTATGTTTTTCCTCAGTAATGAATGATAGTATTAGGACCATAAAACACAAAGCAGCAGTGTTATGACATTCAAATGAAAATTTCTCTTTAATCAAAAAAGAAATGAGCTATGCTCGGTATCTTCTACATACAGACACACAGATATTGTACTGTGTTTTAAAAAAACTTCACATGAGCAAGTTACAATTAAACTGAATTTATGACTTGAAATATTCTATTTTATTTATATATAACTTTCCATGGAATATTCAAATTTATAAATAGGTCCCATCAACATAGTCTAGTTTTTCGTTAGCTCTGAGGGAGTTTTGTAGATCATCTTTTCACCAAAAAAGAAACATTATTACAACTTTACCAAAGTGATTTTCCACTGTCATGTTCTTTTTAAAATGGCATATATCTGTATATGCTATTAGGCTGGTGCAAAAGTAATTGCGGTTTTTGCCATTACTTTTAACCACAATTTCTTTTGCCCCAACCTAATAATAGAATACACTCCTGTGAGTATTTTTATACCTCTAGGTGTGTGAAATGTATATATTGTAGTATATTTTTGCAGTTTATATCAAAAGAGATAAAATAAATCTTATGTCAAAGTAGCACCATAATACCCATTACCCTTTTATAACAGAATAAATTTTAATAAAAATAGACATAATTCAATACATGATTTAATATTTCAATAATTGAAAAACAGAGCAGCAGTATATATGTATACATGTTATATCAGAAATATATAGAATATCTTAAAACATTTAGTAATAATTCATCAGAAGGAATATTTTAAGTCGAATAACATTTAATACCTAATAGATGTTCAGTGTGCTACTACATATCTTTGCATACAATACCTTCTTTAATTATTGCAAAACCACAAATAGTAACTATTATTTCCATTACACCTACCACACTTGAGGCCTGGAGTTTATGTCCCAAGTCACTCCTTCTGAATCATGTTTAGAGCCCAGGTTGTGTTGATGCTCTTAAACCTATATAAAAGATTTCTAAAGCACGTGTTGAAGATGGAGTGTGAAGAAAAATGGTAACTTCTATTTACATTTATTTTGATAATTCATCTTATTTTGTATTGTTTATTATAGCTTATTTTGCATGCATATTTGTGTTTTTATATACACATACATATACAAATATATTTACTCAAAGTTTTTTTACAAATGAGATACACAATCAAAAAAGTTCAGGGACTTTTTCTTAATAATTTAATGCCTCTCATGCTACCCAACTTAAAACTATACTGCAAGGCTACAGCAATCAAAACAGCATGGTACTGGTACAAAAACAGACACATAGACCAATGGAACAGAACAGAAAACTCAGAAATAAGACTGCACATCTACAACCATCTGATCTTCAACAATCCTGACAAAAACATTCAATGGGGAAAGGATTTCCTAATTAATAAATGGTGCTGGGAGAATTGGCTAGCCATATGCAGAAAACAGAAACTGGACTCTTTCCTTGCATCTTATGCAAAAATTAACTCAAGATAGATTAAAGACTTAAATGTAAAACCCAAAACTATAAAAACCCTAGAAGAAAATCTAGGCAATATCATTCAGGACATAGGCACAGGCAAAGATTTCATGACAAAAACATCAAAAGTAATTGCAACAAAAGCAAAAATTGACAAATGGGATCTAATTAAGCTAAAGAGCTTCTGCACAGCAAAAGAAACTATCAGTGGAGTAAACAGACAACCTACAGAATGGGAGAAAATTTTTGCAATCTCTCCATCTGACAAAGGTCTAATGTCCAGAATCTATAGGGAACTTAAACAAATTTACAAGAAAAAAAAAAAAACATTAAAAAATGGGCAAAGGACATGAACAGACACTTCTCAAAAGAAGATATTTATGCAGCCAACAAACATATGAAAAAAAAAGGTCAACATCACTGATTATCAGAGAAATGCACATGAAAACCACAATGAGATACCACCTCACACCAGTTAGAATGGCGATTATTAAAAAGTCAAGAAACAACAGATGCTGGTGAAGCTATGATGAAATAGGAATGCTTGTACACTGTTGGTGGGAATATAAATTAGTTCAGCCATTGAGGAAGACAGAGTAGTGATTCCTCAAAGACCTAGAACCAGAAATACAATGTGACCTAGCAATCCTGTTACTGAGTATATACCCAAAGGAATATAAATCATTCTATTATAAAGATGCATGCACATTTATGTTCATTGTAGCACTATTCACAATAGTAAAGACATGGAATCAAACCAACTGCCCATAATGATAGACTGGATAAAGAAAATGTGGCACATATACACCATGGAATACTATGCAGCCATAAAAGGAACAAGATCATGTCCTTTGCAGGGACGTGGATGGAGCTCAAAGCTATTACCCTCAGCAAACTTATGCAGGAACATAAAACCAAGCACTGCATGTTCTCACTTGTAAGTGGGAGCTGAACAATGTGAACACATGGACACAGGGAGGGGAACAACACACATTGGGACCTGTTGGGATGGGCGGGGGGAGGAAAAGCATCAGGATAAAGAGCTAATCCATACTAGGCTTAATACCTAGGTGATGGGATGATAGTTGCAGCAAACCACCATGGCACATGTTTACCTGTGTACAAACCTACACAACCTGCACAAGTATCTCAGAACTTAAAATAAAATAATGAAAAATGAAATAAAATAATTTGATGCCTCACACTCTGAAGGGAAAAGCAGGCCCATTAACTGTCAGGCCTCTGAGCCCAAGCCAAGCCATCGCAACCCCGTGACTTGCAGGTATACAGCCAGATGGCCTGAAGTAACTGAAGAATCACAAAAGAAGTGCAAATGCCCTGCCTCGCCTTAACCCATGACATTCCAGTGAAAAGAAGTGAAAATGGCTGGTCCTTGCCTTAAGCGATAATATTATCTTGTGAAATTCCTTTTCCTGGCTCAGCCTGACTCAAAAACTCCCCCACTGAGCACCTTGTGACCCCCACTCCTGCCCGCCAGAGAACAACCCCGCTTTGACTAATTTTCCTTTTTACCTACCCAAATCCTATAAAACGGCCCCACCCTTAATTCCCTTCCCTGACTCTTTTCGGACTCAGCCCGCCTGCACCCAGGTGAAATAAACAGCCATGTTGCTCACACAAAGCCTATTTGGTGGTCTCTTCACACCGACGTGCATGACATTAGCCAATTGAATTGAATTTCAATTCATTTTAAGTTTTGTTTCTCCAATATCAGGAGAAATCACTCCCGATCTTTAACGTGGGTTCTTTTCTGTTTCCTAAGTGCCTCCGCTGAGTTGAGAAATAAAGGGAAAGAGCACAAGAGAGAGAAATTTAAAGCTGGGTGTCCGAGGGAGACATCACAAGTCGGCAGGAACCGTAATGTTCCCCGAGCTGTAAAACCAGTTTTTGTCAGCGATTTTCAAAAGGGGAGGGAGTGCACGAATAGGGTGTGGGTCACAGAGATCACATACTTCACAAGGTAATCAAATATCACAAAGCAAATGGAGGCAGGGCGAGATCACAGGACCACTGGATAAGGTGAATTTAAAATTGCTAGTGAAGTTTCGGGGGGCACCCATTGTCATTGATAACATCTTATCAGGAAACAGGATTTGAGAGTAGATAACCTCTCTGACCACAATTTATTAGGCGGGAATTTTCCTCCTCCTAATAAGCCTGGAAGCGCTATAGGAGACCGGGGCTTATTTCATCCCTTTGGCTTCGACCATAAAAGACGGAAGGCCTTAAAAGGGGCTGTCTATAGGCCTACCTTCAGGGCGCATTCTCTTTCTCAGGGATGTTCCTTGCTGAGAAAAAGAATTCAGCAATATTTCTCCTATTTTCTTATGAAAGAGGAGAAATACAGCTCTGTTCCATCCAGCTCACCGGCGGCCAGTTCAAAGTTACCTCTCTTGTTCCCTGAACATCGCTGTTATACTGTTCTTTTTTTAAGATGCCCAGATTTCGTATTGTTCAAACACACATGCTCTACAAGCAATTTGTGCAGTTGATACAATCACAGGGTCCTGAGGCGACATTCATCCTCCTCAGCTTATGAAGAAGATGAGGGGATTAAGAGATTAAAGTAAAGGTAGGCATAGGAAACACAAGGGTATTGATTGGGGAAGTGATAAGTGTCCATGAAATCTTCACAATTTATGTTCAGAGATTACAGTAAAGACAGGTGTAAGAAATTATAAAAGTATTAATTTGGGGAACTAATAAAAGTCCATGAAACCTTCACAATTTATGTTCTTCTGCCACGGCTTCAGCCGTTCCCTCCGTTCGGGGTCCCTGACTTCCCGCAACACTCCAAGAAGCCAGAAGGCAAAAAATAGATACTGTGAGGCCTCTATGTGTTAAGTGTTTTCCACAAGTTGTTCATCAGAACACTAGGTCACTCATTTATTAATTCCAGAAAAATTGAAGGTGCACAAACTCAGTGAGTCTGTGGGAACAGGGAAGACGTATTTCAACAAGCATCGATGGAACATATGGGTAGTGCTGCAGGGCCAGGAATGTAGTGCCCAACTCAAGAGTGGTAGATGGAGAGAGAGGCTTCCCAGAGGAAGGTGGCTGTAAGCTGACATTTGAAGGATAAGCCAGACTGAGCGCGATGAAGAGGAAGAAGAGAGTTGCTCTCAGGGAACAGCAGGTACCAGGCTTGGAAGAGAGACATCACATGGCATGATTGAGGAACTAAAATATGTTCAGTTTGGGAGAGCAAGGTAAGGTGGAATGGGGTAAAAAATGGGGTTGAAGGCACAGATCACAGATGACTTATTCCTCCAGCCCTTCGAGCATTTTGAGATTTTGAGCACCTGCATCATGCAGACTCTGCACAGGTGCGAGGGTTTCACAAAGTAGACATGGCCCCTGCTCCCACTGAGCTTACTCAGTACTGCTGGAAGGAAAGTGTTGAGTTTACTGTGGGGAAATAAGAAGCAGAAGCACCTAAATTTTACTTAGTGAACAAGGATTCAGGGAAGACATCCTGGAGAATGGAACCTTTAAGAGAGTATCTATAGAATGAATAAGAATTAGCCAGACAAATACAATCTAGGCCAAAGCAGATGGAAGAAATAATTAACACAAAGAAGACACCAAATGCTCTAATGATAGGTACAAAATAGAGGAAATATAGAGCTGACTTTGTATTTTGTGGATCATTTGAAGTTCCTGTATAACTCCAGGTTGGTTTCTGCTGTACCAGAACTTTTCGGAGTCAGGCTGTCCTCCACTTTCAATTGACACATGTTCAAGGGCAGGCAGACCTATTCCAAGAACCTAAGAAAAATATCTTTTAAAAAAATTTTGTAAAATAAATTATTTTATGTAGTCCAGTGCCAAATATAAGTTATTCTAAACTGAATAGAATATCCTATATCTCCTTGGAAAGGATAATGAGAGTGATTAATTGTGTATGTGTGTGTTTGTATGTGTGTGTGTGTTCGTGTGTTCATGCTTATGTGTGTGTGTTTGTATTTCAAAAGTCAAAACGTTTCTTAATGTAGACACAAACTGGGTAACGTGAAATCCTACATATACTAGAAGTAATAGAAAATGTATGCAGATTAAATAGACTCATGTATCACTTATAAAACAATTCTATCTTCTGGTATTTATCAGCACACCAAGCACTCTAGCTTGTATTAAAACATAGCAGATTAATAATTTTAATAGTTAAATATTAGTATTAATTGAAATGAATATAGGATGACTAAAAATATAACAGTAATAATGACAGTCTTCAGTTCGTTTATTCATTCTACTAATATTTACTAAGTTCCTACTGTTTACCAGGCTCTGGTTAACTGATTAGTAGAGATCTCTGAACCATAATATTAAAAAATCAAAAAAAGAAAGAGAAAGCTTTCTTTTCAATAATGTTAGAAAATAGACATTATAATGTCATCAAACAAATAGTAATTGGGTATTCTACTAGATACTGAGGATATCATGGTAATCAAAAGAAACAAATTACTTACTCTCATGGTACTTATAGTCTGGTGGGGAAGCGTTCTTTCCACTTACTTCTTAATTCTTCACTTTTAAGAGATCACCAAATATCACTAAATTCATGATCATGAGAGCCAAATGCTAAAGGACGTGGGACATGTTTATTTGTTCAACTGAAGTTTATTGAGATCCTGCCCACATTCCCTGGTACTCACTCACTGTCTTCATTTAGGTCAGTGGTGTCCAACTGTAAGAAACTGCGACTCTCCACCTGAGGGCATTTCTGGGGTAAGCTGAGATGGCCAGAGCTAGGAAGTCAACACTCTCAGAGGCAGACTTCAGACAGTGACAGTCAGCAGTTAGAGGACAGGCCTCAGCCACCTTGCTCCTTGAGTGAGATCATTCTGAAGGGTTCCATACACATATCTCCTGGAGATCCATAGAAGGGTTAAGTGCCAATTGCCCACAGCAGTAACTGCTCATTAATGTACTCTGAGTCAGTGTCTTCTTTCCTGTCTCACTTCTCCACTCCCACACTAGTGCTACCTGGGGACACAGGTCCCAAATAAGTCACTTAATTCCTCCTGCGAGGGTCCCCTTCTGGGGGAACTCAGGTGAATACATTCTCAGATGAGTATCTTTGCTTTCATCCTTTGCTTGATCAATAGGAATATAATCACTGGATAAATTTTCACTGAAGGACCAGACAAAGTAATTTTATTAATTTGTTTTGTAAGTATATTCTTTCACCAAACAGTGATTACCTGTTTAATTAGGAAGAGACTACTATTTTAAGGATAAGGTTTGTTTTGTGAAAACTTTTCTATAGTTACCATTGCAAAAAATTCTTGAAGACCAGAAGTATATATCAGAAATATTACCAAGCTGATATTTTTACAATGTGGCATAAAATATAAGCATGCTATAAGTTTATATTAAGTAGGTGAACTTTTTATTATTATTATTATCATTATCATTATTTTGAGATAGAATCTTGCTCTGTTGCCCAGGCTGGAGTGCAGTGGCGTGATCTCAGCTCACTGCAAGCTCTGCCTTCAGGGTTCAGGCTATTCTTCTGCCTCAGCCGCCCGAGTAGCTGAAGTAGGTGAACTTTTTATTAAGAAATAAGCAAAACAGCATGAGAGCAACAATTTCTCTCATTCTCCACAAAACTTGTTTGTTCCTCTTTGTCCTTTGGCTGAAAGCGGAGTCAGGTCTTATCATAGCCTGATTGGATAAGTCCAAGTTTCAAGGGAAGTATCCTACAACAGAAGGAATAGCAGAACCTGGCAAATATATCCTGGCAGAAACTGAAGAAACTTGTGGGAGTGGATCTTAACAATGTAGAGTAGAATCAGGGGACTCAGAATGTATGACTGGATAGGAGAGAATTTACTAATGAACACTAACGCTTCACTCGTGATTTAATAGTTTGTCAAGAGCACATAGAAGGGTTCCTAATGGTTTGCTGGGGCAGTTCTTTGGAGTCCTCACTTGTTTATGACCTACGGCAATGAAATTAGATTGATAGAGCATCTTTGGCATAATCAAAGAAAAGATTAGAGGGCATAGGGAAGGAGAGATGTTAAAATAAATTTACTGCATATGGTTCAAGAACCTCCACCTCTTTTCCACAAGACAGCCTCCATGAGAACCTGTGACTACTGTGATCCTTTGAAAAGGGCAGAAGTATCTTTGATAAATTCCATTCTAGATTTATTTTGTTACTCAACGGTTATAGCGGGGGTAGCTACATGTATTTGGACTCCCTAATATCAATGGGGTTGGTGGGATCTTGGAATGCAGGGACAAAATAGCGGTACTTAACTATCAGAGGCAAGATGGGCTGACTTACTGCATGGGTAGCAACATGGGAATGCCAGTCAGAATGTTTTGACATACAATCTGTGATGGTGACTAAGAGATGATGATATCCTTAGATGGAGAGCAAACTACATTATTAAAATAACTGTTTTATTGAGACAAATATTAACATACCTTGAAATTCATACTTAAAAGTGTACAATTCAGCATTTTTTGGTATATTCAGAGTTGTGCAAACATCACTACCATGTGATTTTAGAATATTTCATACACCCCAAAAGAAACCCCATACCAGTTAGCAGTTGCTCCCCATTCCACCTTTTCTCCAATCTCCTGGCAATCATTAATCTACCTTTTATCTCTGTGAATATTCTGTGAATAAATGGAATCATACAATACATGATGTTTTGTGACTGACTCCTTTCACTTAGCATAATGTTTTTAAGGTTCATCCATGTTACAGTACATGTCATTACTTCATTCCTTTTGATTGTTAAATAATATTCAATTGTAAGGATATTTTGTCTATCTATTTATCAGTAGCTTCCACTTTTGGCTATTATGCCTAATGCTGCAATGAGCATTTGTGTACAAGCTTTTGAGTGGCGTATGCCTTCAATTATCTTGTGAATAAACTTGGAAGTAGAATCGTTGGAATAATGTTACCCTATGTTTAACATTTTGAGGAAGTGCCAAAGTGTTTTACAAAGTAGCTGTCCCATTTGACAATCTCCCAGCAATGTACAAGCGTTCCAATTTCTCCACAACTCCACCAACACTTGATAGTGTCTTTCTTAGTTATTGCAGTTGTCCTAGTGTGTGTGAAGTTGTATCTCATTGTGGTTTTGATTTGCACTTCTTGATGATTAATGATGCTAATTATCTTTCCATGTGCATATAAATTATTCATACTTTTTCTTTAAAGAAACGTCGATTCAAATCCTTTGCCTATTTTAAAAGTTAGTCTGTCTTTTGGTTATTGAGTTGTAAGAGTTCCTATATATTCTAAATATAAGTCTCCTATCAGATATATGATTAGCAAATATTTTCCTTCATTCTGTCAGTTATCTTTTTAGTTTTTTGATGGTGTCATTTTAGCACAAAATGTTTTACTTTGATTAAGTCCAATTTATCTATTTTTTCTTTTGTTGTTTATGGTTTTGGTGTTGTATCTATGTGCCTAATTCAAGATCATAAAGATTTACTCCTGCATTTCCTTCCAAGAGTTTAATAGTTTTAACACTTACATGTAAATATATGATACAGTTTGAGATAATTTTTTTTAATTTTTTATTATACTTTAAGTTCTAGGGTACATGTGCACAAAGTGCAGGTTTGTTACATATGTATACATGTGCCATGCTGGTGTGCTGCACCCGTTAACTCATCATTTACATTAGGTATACTTCCTAATGCTATCCCTCCCCTCTCCCGCCACCCAACGACAGGCCCCAGTTTGTGATGTTCCCCACCCTGTGTCCAAGTGTTCTCACTATTTAATTCCCACCTCTGAGTGAGAACAGGCAGCGTTTGGTTTTCTGTTCTTGTGATAGTTTTCTGAGAATGATGGTTTCCAGCTGCATCCATGTCCCTACAAAGGACATGAACTCATCCTTTTTTATGACTGCATAGTATGTCACATTTTGTTAATCCAGTCTGTCACTGATGGACATTTGGGTTGGTTCTAAGTCTTTGCTATTGTGAATAGTGCTGCAATAAACATATGTGCGCATGTGTCTTTATAGCAGCATGATTTATAATCCTTTGGGTATATACCCAGTAATGGGATGGCTGGGTCAAATGGTATTTCTAGCTCTAGATCCTTGAGGAATCGCCACACTGTCTTCCACAATGATTGAACTAGTTTACAGTCCCAGCAACAGTGTAAAAGTGTTCCTATTTCTCCACATCCTCTCCAGCACCTGTTGTTTCCTGACTTTTTAATGATCACCATTCTAACTGGTGGGAGATGGTATCTCATCGTGGTTTTGATTTGCATTTCTCTGATGGCGAGTGATGATGAGCATTTTTTCATGTGTCTGTTGGCTGCATAAATGCCTTCTTTTGAGAAGTGTCTGTTCATATCCTTTGCCCACTTTTTGATGGCTGTTTGTTTTTTTCTTGTAAATTTGTTTGAGTGCTTTCTGGTTCTAGATATTAGCACTTTGTCAGATGAGTAGATTGCAAAAATTTTCTCCCATTCTGTAAGTTGCCTGTTCACTCTGATGGTAGTTTCTTTTGCTGTGCAGAAGCTCTTTAGTTTAATTAGATCCCATTTGTCAATTTTGTTTTTTGTTGCCATTGCTTTTGGTGTTTTAGACATGAAGTCCTTGCCCATCCTGATACAAAAGCCTGGCAAAGACACAACAAAAAAAGAGAATTTTAGACCAATATCCCTGATGAACATGGAAGCAAAAATACTCCATAAAATATTGGCAAACTGAAACCAGTAGCACATCAAAAAGCTTATCCGCCATGATCAAGTGGGCTTCATCCCTGGGATGCAAGGCTGGTTCAACATATGCAAGTCAACAAATGTAATCCAGCATATAAACAGAACTAAAGACAAAAACCACATGATTATCTCAATAGATGCAGAATAGGCTTTTGACAAAATTCAATAGCCCTTCATGCTAAAAACTCTCAATAAATTCCGTATTGATGGAACGTATCTCAAAATAATAAGAGCTATTTATGACAAACCCACAGCCAATATCATACTGAATGGGCAAAAACTGGAAGCATTCCCTTTGAAAACTAGCACAAGACAGGGATGCCCTCTCTCACCATTCCTATTCAACATAGCATTGGAAGTTCTGGCCAGGGCAATCAAGCAGGAGAAAGAAATAAAGGGTATTCAGTTAGGAAAAGAGGAAGTCAAATTGTCCCTGTTTGCAGGTGACATGACTGTATATTTAGAAAATCCCATCGTCTCAGCCCAAAATCTCCTTAAGCTGATAAGCAACTTCAGCAAAGTCTCAGGATACAAAAATCAATGTGCAAAAATCACAAGCATTCTTATACACCAATAACAGACAAACAGAGAGCCAAATAATGAGTTAACTCCCATTCACAATTGTTTCAAATGGCATAAAGTACCTAGGAATCCAACTTATGAGGAATGTGAAGGACCTCTTCAAAGAGAACTACAAACCACTGCTCAATGAAATAAAAGAGGACACAAACAAATGGAAGAACATACACGCCCATGGATAGGAAGAATCAATATCATGAAAATGGCCATACTGCCCAAGGTAATTTATAGATTCAATGCCATCCCCATGAAGCTACCAATGACGTTCTTCACAGAATTGGAGAAAACTACTTTAAAGTTCATATGGAACCAAAAAAGAGCCCGCATTGCCAAGACAATCCTAAGCCAAAAGAACAAAGCTGGAGGCATCACGCTACCTGACTTCAAACTATACTACAAGGCCACAGTAACCAAAACAGCATGGTACTGGTACCAAAACAGAGATATAGATCAATGGAACAGAACAGAGTCCTCAGAAATAATACCACACATCTACAGCCATCTGATCTTTGACAAACCTGAGAGAAACAAGAAATGGGGAAAGGATTCCCTATTTAATAAATGGTGCTGGGAAAATTGGCTAGCCATAAGTAGAAAGCTGAAACTGGATCCCTTCCCTACACCTTATATGAAAATTAATTCAAGATGGATTAGAGACTTAAATGTTAGACCTAAAACCATAAAAACCCTAGAAGAAAACCTAGACAATACCATTCAGGAGCTAATTTTTATATATAGTGTGAGCTTGGAATTCAGCTTCATTCTTTTAATGTGGATATTCAATTTTCCCAGTATCATTTTTTGAAAATACTTTCTTTCTCCTCACTGACTCTTGTGGGAAAAGCAAACTAAGTTTTCACTTGATTTATATAATCAAAAATATCAAAATCTGGCACACAAAAAAAATGACTGAAATCATCCACCACAATAGAAAAGAGTGACCTATACACCATTTCAAGATCTAAGTGTTTTCAAGAATAGTCTATTCTTTGAAGTAGAGGCTGAATCCCTTAAGGAAGGACCTTGAAATATCTCCACGAAGATACACAGTGTATATTATTTCCATCTTTTCTCATTGAGATCTGTAATTATTCCTTAGCATGAACTGGGACAAGGGAAATTCACAGATTTCTTTTTAGAACTATTAGATATGAGGTACAAGAGAACATGACATCAAGAGATTTCAAATGCAATGCCATCCTTCTTTAAATGAGTTTATGGAATCCAAATGACAAGTTGTGCTTTAACCAAAATCTATTGCACATCATCCAAAGGTCCACAAACCACCCCCATACACTCCCAGTAAGGTCATTTCCCCAGTTCCCTTTATATAATTGAGATAAATACTTAGCATGACACAGAACCTTAGCTGGTTTCCTAACCTGTGAAGTAATGGCAGGAAGAAATGGCAACAGAAGCTCCTGAATTACCACATCCTCCACACTAAGAAGCAATACACCTAAAAGAATTACAAAATTTGGAGCCACCATGTGTATATGGAGCCATAATATATTGAAAGACATAATGTTGATGATCTTTGTCATATCTCCATTGAATGCAAACCCCAGAAGGGCTGTAGGATGATTAGCAGACACTTAAGCAGGCAATCTCCATAATCGAAGCTGCTGTGTCAGGTGGGTATCTTTACTGAAATAAATTAACACAGTCTCTGGCAGATGGTATGTGTTTATTACGTTGGCAAATGATTTCTTCATGATAACCACCCATAGGGAAGATCACAGCAATTCACTTTTACAGGGCAAAGACAGCAGTATACCTTCACCATTTTAACTCAGGAGTAGGTCAACAATCTTGCTGTCATTTATAATGTAGCCCACAAGAATCTTAATTATCCTGACTCATACCAGTCTACTCGATTAATGACAGCATATTAATTTGCACCTGGTGACAAGTCCAGAAATTGACAAGGACCCATAATGCACCTAATAAGACATATACATACAAAACATCTGGAGTAAAATCCCACAAGATTCAGGGGCCTGACACTTCTGTGAATTTTCTAGGGATACATTGATTTGGGGCATGCCAGAATAACTCCTCAAAAAAAAGACAAAAAGAGAAGCACAATATTTGGTAGAATCTTTCGGACTCTGGAGAGAGCATAAGCCATGCTTGGGGATAACCCATTTATCAGATGACCTAAAAGGATGCCAGTTTTGAGTAGTCCACAAAAAGATCTGGTTCCTCAGTTTGTACAGGAGGTTTAACTCTGAAGCAGAAAGAGACCAAGACTATATTATCTTTATTCTCACTATGTGACAAACCCTCCTGAAAACTATCAATTAATGCTACAAAGATTAAATCTGTAAGAGAAATCTAAAACTATACATATGACCAATAAATAATCTTTCATCAAAGCAAATCATCGACATTTTGGTTTTTCCTAAGCCCAACAATGCCTGATTTTTAAGGAATCCTTGCTAGCTCTGAAGAGAACCCAAAATCTTGTTTAATATTTATACTAAATCAAGTTGGATTTGACATATTCAACAATATGAATGTCAGTTAAATACCAACTGGCATTTCAAAAATTATATTTCAAGAAAATTACTTAAGAAATATTCCACTATAAAATAGGTTGTTATTCTGATAACTAGACTATTTTCCAAGAATAAAGCAATGTAGAATGGATCTTTTACCATTAGAAGGAAATATGTCACAGCATTATGACATGACAGCAGTAATGTAACAGGATTCATTTTCAATTTTCCATTTTTTTCAAATACCTAAACTTTATTGAGCATTTATTTCTACAGAATTATATTTATTTGTTATAAATGATAACTTAGAAGATTGTACCACCTTCAAGTAACTTTACAGTTCAGCTCATTTTGTTCTCACCATCATTCTGTAAGGTTATATAGCTATTACTATCCAAAGTTTTCATAATAGAAATCCCAAGTTTAAACTATTTAAGCAATTGCCCAAAAAAAAAAACACAATCACAGTGTTTCAATGATAAGATTAGAATCCAGATCATCTGGCTTCAGATTTCATTCTCTAATCATCTACTTTCAAGACATTAATGACAAAGCCTTTTCTAAACTTCTGACTGACATGGTATCTTCCTCCTGCACATTTTTAATAGCTACCATGCTTTTAGTACATAATATCTATTTCCTTAGTATTTTTTCCCTTACATTCAGTCTTTGTTGGTCTACAGTACTTTGATTATATCCTTCTTTTGAACATTATCGTGGGCTACAGTTTTTAATACTGTCTTATTTCCTCTACGAGACTGCTAAGTACTGGAAACCTGACTTGAGATCTCCTTGGTTCCTCAGAAATTGATATACTTCCATCTGATGGGTCATTTAACCTTTTTGACTAAAATTTCTCCCAGAGGGTGAACATTTGTCTGACCTTGGTCATTATCTTTGATCTTTCATTTCTCAGTCCTCTAAATGTCACGAAGAATCCTTTCCTGGATGGTGGAGTCCTGAGATTACCGTTTCTTACCTGCTTAATATCTGACTGACTTCCAAACACCAAGTAATTGTCTTTCAGATCTGGGAACCCTGCTAATCTTATCTTAGACCAAATCCAGACTCCACCTCTGTTGTAATCCTCATTCGTACATCATTTTTCCTTCATCACCACCATCCTGATATCTCATGTTGGGGCTCAGAACACAATACCCCAAAATATACCACCTTGGCATACTGAGTATTTTAAGCTAAAGGAAATTGAGAAAACAATGAAAGCCCAAAAGTCACTCTCTGACCTTCTCCCATCTTTCTCCCCTGAAGCAGGCCATGAAATAGTTCTCTGACCTATCCCCCAAGAGAAGGTCATAAGACCCTCATTCCAGAAAGGTTCTGCCCTATAACCAGAAGGCCAAGAAGAATCTGAAAGAACAGGCATTACTAAGCTCCCCCCACTACAAGGTTGTTACCATTAAATAATACCTTTTGGTTTTACCATCACGTTACTGCATGACTGTCTATAAAAATATGATTTTTCCTGGATCATTGGGTCTTCATTTCTGAAGGCTTCTGTGCCAAATAAAATATTGTTAGCATAGGGGAGAAATGGCAATGTCTTTTCTTTGCCCATTGCAAGGTTCATGGATGACAACCCTATAACAAAAGACACCTAGCAAAAAAAGAGTACTTCTGCAATGTACACATGAGCTGATTTATAAACTGATGTGGTCTAGAGACCCTGATTTCATTGTTCCAATGGTTTAGTTGCTGCTCTACATCAATCAATCAAACATCGAGTACTTGTGAAACACCAGCTGTTTGGATAACACTGTGCCAGTCACTTTGAGAATCATCTGTATGCCAACTGATACTAGAACTTAATACCTTTTTATTCTTTTTAAATTTCTTTAAGGTTGTTATCTCTTTTGTGGATTTATACACTCGGTGATGTATGGTAGGGTCATCTCAAAAGTTTAGTTATATCATACCACCTTGTAAAAATCCTGCTTATTTTTATGAGGGTTGTTACTGCTACCTGACACAACAGGGAAGTGTCAAAGTATAAGATGACATCATACTTCTCTGCAGCCACACATCATATATTTGAAGAGGCGAGATGAAATACAACTGATATAATTAGATTAATTCCAGTCTATATGCTCTCCTGTTAGGACGTAAGCTCTTGAAATCAATTGCTAGGCCTTATGCATTTGTGTCTCCTGTATGTAACCATTGGTTGAATCAACTAGCAATAACATTAAACTAAAGCACTAAACTAGGTAGTATAAAATAATTCTTATGGAATTTGGAATACATTCTAATATCTAGCACTGATTATAGGAAACTTGCCATTTTCACCTTGTCATGACATTAGGGTAGTATGGAATAGGAATCAAAAATAGTAAAAATGAGCAACACACAAAACTTCTCATTGCTTTATAGTTACTCCATGTCCCTTAGAGCTGTTAAACATCGATTTCAGTTCAGTCTTTCTTACTGTACCCCAAACTCATATTGTGTCTATTTTGGAAGATATTTCATGGAGGTATATCTCAAGGAAATTACTTGCCTTTCTTTCACATATCAACATGGATTCTGTCCAGATGGCTCTGTTTTAAGTAAGTTAGTAGTAGCATTTGAAACATATGAATCTCTTAGTCTCTTTTCCATCTGAAGTTCCAATTATTTAATTCACCTTACATTACATTTCAAGAAAAATTACAATCAGCTTGTTTGCAAAATGATAAATATTTCTTCAATGGGTAGGGATCTAAACTTACTCTGCCTCTTATATTTTCTTCAGATTGGTTCTTTTTTTACTTCCTAAATGTCAAAATGCAAAAAAAAAAAATAGTTTAAAAAAGTTTTATTTCTATTAGTAAGAGCCTTGTACAAATGTATTTGTAATACCCTTCCTTCTCAGAAAGGATTTAAAAACGTCTTACTAAAAAATGAGAGAAAGGCATAACATACAATTAATATAATAGAAATGAAAACTGGAAGTTAGAATTGAAAACAGTAAGGGAAGCATGGAGCCAACACAGTAGGTGAACTTCATTATAACTTTCCTGGCAACCAAACCTAAAAGGAATACCCAGTATGTTACACAATTTTAAAAGTCAGAGAAGAGGAAGTAAACAAATTCTTCAAAGTACAAATCTAACGACTGGTCCAAAAACCTAATCATTTTCCAAAGTACATTAGAGGAAAAGTCATGTTTGGCCATCGCTTTAGCTCAACAATTACTTATTGATTATTATTAAGAAATTAATTTGTTCAAGGATTTACATTAAGCATTGTATTGACTATCAAAATGTCAAAAACTCTAGTTCCAACTACAGAATATGATTAATCCAACTGGGCAGACAAGACATGTGCTTTTAAGGGTAACTGATGACACAAGTCTACTTTTGATAAATGTGAAATGAATTGTGCAAACATTCAGAGCTGGAGGAATTGAAGGGAAGAAGAGACTTTTGTGTCAGACTCAAGATAACCACAAGACAAGAAATTCTGGAAAAATTAGGCCTGGGATGCGGGCAGGCAGAAAGAATAGCATTGGGAGTCCTGTGGGCAAAAATGAGATCAGAATCCAGTATATCAGGGAAAATTGGAGTTTTAGTATTCAAGAAACCTAACAAAATTTAGCGTTCAAAGATCCAGGTCAAGGAGAAAGACACAGTGGAAGTAAAATCCAAAAATACGTGCCCTGGTCAGGTTTCAGTCTTTCAGCCAGCTATCTAGAAACAAATGAAGAATGGAGTTTCATCCAAAAAGTCTGAAGCTTTGCCTGCTTTTGAAAAGACCACTTGGAGTAAGTGGGTAAGAGGAAGTAGGAATGAGCTGCCCCCCAGGATGAGGCAGTGCTCAGCAGGAGCTGGGGCCTGCTCAGAAAACTAGCTCTGGGGACACTTTTTGGGAACTAGTAACCTTGAAACTAATTCCAGAATATTCAGAGAATAACAAATCGGTAAGCAAGGGATCCAGAAGTCATTGCATGTGAAAACTTATTTAAAGAATTGAATATGTTTCTGTTAAAGGTAAGAGACAAAAGGGAGTATGATAGTTGCCTTCAGATTTTCTAAGGGTCACCATGTATATATATAAAGGTAAATTATTTTATTACACATTTGTATATAATTTATTGGTTTTCGGGTATTAAATACATAGTTTCATTTAAAACTTTTCTTACTGGAGATAATCTCTTTAAAAACAAGTGAATTTTCCCTCCCAAGAGGTAGAAATTGGATGACCACCTTTCTGGAATATTGTTGGTGATAATCTGGCATTGATACGGTGCCTTATGCAGAAACTCCACTTTCTGATAGCTTCAGTTCTATCTTCTGGTAAGTCTCAAAGTTCAATACTACAGAACCAATCAAGGAGTTCTTGATACCTCTTAAGTGCACCAGCTTATAATAAATCTGACTGTACTTTACACATGGGTCAGAGAAAAGAGATGCTTTACAGGCTCCCAAGCCTGATCCTTCTGGCTTGAAACCCTTCTATTTCCAGAAAAACAAGTCTAAAAGAGATCAAGTAGCTTGTACAAAGTCACAAGGGCACTAAATCAGTTAATGACAAAGCTGCAATTGCAATACTACAAAACTTCAGCAATTCTCTCCATTTTACCATTCTGCCCCCTGACAGGAGTAGAAACCCATCAAAGAAGTGTACGGTAAGGTGAGTGAGGGCTAGAAGTCATATTCTTATTAAATAAGAACCTGCACAGAACACAAACTAGTCACTGTTTTGAAACTATGGTACTTCCTCACAGAACACGCAGACATCTGATTTCCTGTTTGCCCTGTTCATACAAAGATGAATAGAGTTGTCACCAATGCTTGATACATAAACCTTAAGTGACACACAAGACAGTCCATCAGGGCGGAACTAAATACTAGAATTTCTTTATATTAATTTAAATATAATCTGTCTATCACTACATTTGTATATGTTTCTATATATACTCTATGCATGATTAGAGAAGCATATGTATATCATCTGTATATTAATATACAATATTGAAGATACACACTCTAGAAGAAATCAGAAATATTTAGAGAGCATTTAAAATAATTCTTATGAAATTTGGATGAGGAATACATCAAATAGTTAAAACTATTTTTTTCTGTATACATTTTGTATCACAAGTATATTTCAAAGCAAAAACTGTTCCTATTACAGATTACTAAAAAGATTATATTTTCGTGGTAAAAACCACTGGTTTTAAAAATAAACTATAAATAAGACATAAGTAGGCATCTGTACTATTGACTATTTCCCTGTGTTGTTGCATTCACATAATTTTTGACTGGCTTACACAAAACAGAAGCAGCAAAGAAAAAAAATGCATATCTCTGATCATCAGGTCTGATTGGCCACTTCCAAAGAGTTCCAAGGAAGAAAACATATGAAACATGTTCCCCAAGGCTCCAAACTGCAGAACAAAAGGAGAGAATCATGAGTAACAGCTCAATTTCCACCACAGAGACAAAGGTCCTGGACGTACAGTGACTGCCTTTGGGAGACGCTGTTTGTGTGGAATCAGGTCAACTCTTAAGTAACTCCACAGCCAGCTGGAATGACAATGCCTCTGTCATGGCTCTGCACACTTTTCGTAGCCGGGCTCTGCTGATTGACCATATGTATCTGAGTAAAAGTGAATTATCTAGGATGCCTTACAGATTTCCAGTTCGTGCAGCTAGGGAGATGGTGATACCATTGAGTAAGAGAAGAACCAGAGGAAAACGAGTTGTTCAACTTGCTCATTTTTAGCGAGTTGGAGGTATAAGTGGATCATTTGTGTCAGTTCTCAGTTTATCACCTCTGAGCCCCCAAATCCACCCTTCTTGCTCTGAGATACTGGCCAGACCCTGTAAACATTTCTCTTTTGCTAGCTGGCTCAATGTTTGGTTTCGTCAACAGAGAGCCCTGGAGGGATACTGCAAGGCCATAACAGCAGAAGGGCCCTCCCTTCCTATTTCAGTGTGGCTTTTCTTCGGATATGGCAGCCAGTAAATCAGCATGTGGAAAGCCAGGGACATTCACCTCAGAAACCCTCTCAGGCCACCTCTAGCCTTGTGCCTTCTGGCAAGTTTTCTACCACTGCATGTTCCTCTGGCAGCCGCATCTTCTCCCAAGACATCTGGACTTCAGTCTTGGAGAGAGGTGGAAAGGGCAGCTCTTTTAAAATCTTAGTTACTCAGTTTTTCATGGTTATATAGCCCTAGAGGTTGTAGCTTTCAGCATTTACTATTTCTCTACCTCTACAGCCATCTTTTTCCTCATTTTAGTAATTAATCATCTTTTACTAGTTAATTCTGTACATTCAAAGTTTCCTATCTAAACTATTGGTGTGGTTTTATCTCCTAACTGGACCCTGATTGATATACTACCCAAGTGGAGATGCCTTTTAAGGAGCTAGAGATGCAGCTTTAAAGAGATACAGCTTTGAAAGGAAATTCCAATTTGGAAGTCTCCAGAATATTACTGGTATTTATTTTTTATTTATGTATATATTTATTTATCCATTATTTAATATTTTGTGCTGAGTACAGGAGACTTTATTGATGGCACATGACAAGGTGAGGATCCCTGGGTCCCTCCCTCTTCAGGGGGTCTGCATGGAAACTCTTACGAGGGGAGATTCTCAGCGTGGTGGGGGACTGAGTGTGGCAGGAACTCTCTAGCAGGTGAGGGCCTCTCTCTTCCTCTCGTGCTCTTGCTGGTGTTGATGGTCTGGGGGTCTGACTTCTCAGAGGCCATGTGGTCCATGAAATCCACCATTCTGTTGCTGTAGCTAACTGCACTGTAATACCAGGACACGAGCTTGACAAAGTGGTCATTGAGGGCAATGGCAGCCTCAACATCAAAGGTGGAAGAATGGGTGTCACTGTTAAAGTAGGAGACAACCTGGTGCTCAGTATAGCCCAGGATGTCCTTGAGGAGGCCCTCTGATGCCTGCTTCACCACCTTCTTGGTGTCATCATATTTGACAGGTTTCTCCAGACAGCAGGTCGGTTCTCATACCAGCATGTTGGCTGTGGGGACATGGAAGGCCATGCCAGTGAGCTTCTTGTTCAGCTCAGGGATGACCTTGCCCACAACCTTAGCAGCACCAGTAGATGTAGGGAGATGTTCTGGAGAGCTCCATGGCCATCACACCAGTTTCCCTGAAGGGGCATCCATGGTCTTCTGGGTGATGTGACACTGATGTCGTGGACTGTGGTCATGAGTCCCTCCATGATTTCCAAGGTTGTCCTGGATGACCTTGGCTAGGGGGCTACTCAGTTGGTGGTGCAGGTGGCATTGCTGATTATCTTTTATAATTGTCATTCTTTATGACCATCATGAACAGGGGGAATCAGCAAAGGGAGCAGAGATGATGACTTGACTCCCCATCCCATTAGCCCCATCTTTCTCCATGGTAGTGAAAATGCTGGTGGACTCCACAACATAATGAGCACCAGTATCAGCCCATTTGATTTTGATGGGATCTCACTCCTGGAAGATAATGATGGGATTTCCATTGATGACAAACTTCCTGTTCCTAGCCTTGATAGTGCCATGAAACTTGCCATGGGTGAAATCATACTGGAACATGTAGACCATGTAGTTGAGGTCAATGAAGGAATCATTGACGGTGACAATATCTACTTTGCCAGAATTAAAAGCAGCCCTGGTGACCAGGTCCCCAATACAGCCAAAACCATTTACTGCATTCTTCACTTTAACCACGGTGTGTCAGGGATGTGACTGGCACTGCACAAGAGTATTTTGGCTGTCTGTTAAATGGGAGGAGCAGAAAACCACTGCTGGTATTTAAAACTAAAAAGTAGATGGTTGTCATGAAGAATGTAAATAGTGAAACTATAAGGGAGCTAAGGAGGGAGCCCTGGGACGCCATCATTTGTGAGACAGGTAGGAAAAGAACAAAATGGGAAATTTTGGGAATGGAGGAACAGGCAAAGTGAAATGAGGCAAAGAAGCTGAGAAGGATTTGTCTTTGACGTTAAAAAGGAAATCAGGGGAAGCCAGAGGCAGAGAGAATTTCAAAGAGTATTTGATCAATAATGCAAATATTACAGGTAAGTCAATTAAGTTAACTGAAAACTCAAAATGAAATTAGGAGTAATCTTTTCAAGAGCAATTTTAGTGCAGTGGTTTGAGAAGTCAATAAGAAGACAGCAAGTAGGCATGACAAATGTAAACCACTTTTTTGCCAAACTTGAAACAGAGAGAGTAGCAATGGGCACAGGGACTCCACAAAATCAGTGTCTCATACCTCTTCTAGTTTATGTTCACTGTAAATTGGGCTGATTTGGGTTAAATTAATTACCTGTAGGCTCTTCCACCTTACATGATCTTCAGATATTTGGTTTTGATCTGCTCAGTGCTCATTTAAATCATCATTGGAAAGTGAACAATAAAAAAGAAAAAGCATAGGAAGCTAAAGGCAAGTTTTGTTTTAATCTACCAGCTCTAGAAGCTAGCACTAACTAAACTTAATTGTGTTGCATTAAACCATCTCAAAAATTTTTGGTTCATTATAAAACATAGATTTATCTACAGGTTTTATTTAGTTCTTCTACATATATCTAACATCCTTAATATCATGCCATTGACCCCATTGACCACTCCAGCATGATTAATGCAGTGGTGCCATTGCAGTCATCTAATAAATTCTGGGGACCAGTGAGAGTTTTCTATATCTGTTGCTTAAAATAGTAAAACACTATTTTCAGTATGAATTTGATGATGAAGTATACAAAATGGTTTCAATTATAATTCCATGTTCACATGTTCATAACTTGACGGAAAAAAAAATGCCTTTTGGACTGAAACTTTCCATTCCATGTTCTAGCTCCACCCAAATATAGTTATTTTTTCTCCTCTGGAAAATTTGAGGAAATCCGTATGATCACTTATGAATGTGGAAAAAATGCACTCTTTCAAATGTTTAATTAAATGAAAGGATCAACAATTACAAAATCTTTAACATAAACTTCCCATACATATTTATAAAAACCAAAATATAAATCTAGTAGGCCTCAGAAAAGAGATTAGGTGTTTACCCATTTAAGGAAAACTCTAATTCTGAATGCTTGCTAATTTGAAACTCAAAACTGTGTTATGCAAACACAGTAGTAATTTTCACATTAAAAGTGATACATTTGAAGTGGCATTGTTGTCTGGGGTAAATACCTGGGATTCATTGTCTCCTGCATTGAGAAGATTAAGGACACGGACACACATACATGGAGTGGATTAAGGAGCAAAAAGTTAAACAGGCAGAAGGAAGGAGAGAGGAGGGCAGCTCTTTCTCTTGCGAGAGCGAGGAACCCAAAAGGGAAAAGATGGCCTGGGTGGACCACAGCAGATTTTATAGGCAGGCTTGAGGAGGCGGTTTCTGATTTACATAGGGCCCACAGATTGGTTCGACCAAGTGTGATGTGGTGTTTACATAGCGTTCCGGGAAGGCTGGTCGCCCTGCCCTAATCTTATTGTGCAAATGGGCTTTTCACCATCTTGTCTGCTCCTTACCATACACATAGCTGACAAAGGGAAGGAAGTCATTGTGAACATGTCTAGTCCCAGGTAGTTTTTTTTCTGTTGGCATTCATGGGTGCAGGCTTCCAGCTTGCTTGTCTATGTCTACAGCTCAATTTTACAGGCTGTTCTTTGTTAGAAAATGATTTGGGGGCTGCTTTTCAATAAAAAGGAAAACCTTACCGAGGACTCCCATACCCTCATTATCTGCCCTAGTAGTTTCTCTTTAACTCCTATATCACATGCAATTGCCTTTATAATATGACTACTATTAATTTTTGCTAAATAATACCTGATATACTTTGGCTATTTGTCCCTGCCCAAATATCATGTTGAATTGTAATCCTCAATATTAGAGGTGGGGCCTGGTGGGAGGTGTTTGGATCATGGGAGCAGATCCCTAATGTCTTGGTGCAGTCTTCACTATAGCAAGTGAGTTCTTGAGAGATGTGGTCATTGAAAAGTGTGTGGCACCTTCCCACTCTCTCTCTCTCTCTCTTTCTCTCTCTCTCTCTCTCATGTGTGCTCTCTTTCTGGCTCCTGCTTACACCATGTGATGTACCTGTTTCCTCTTCACCTTCCACTATGATTGAAAATGCCCTGAGGCTTGACCAAAAGCCCAGCAGATGCCAGCACCATGCTTCCTGTAAAGCCTGCAGAACCATGAGCCAATTAAACCTCTTTTCTTTATAAATTATCCAGTCTCCGGTATTTCTCTATAGCAATGCAACAACATACTAATACCATACATGATGGGCCAAAGAACAGATCTGAGAATGGAGATTGTTTTCTGAATTTTCCATGCCCTGTATCTAGTGTGGGCTTAGTAAATATTTGCAACTCAAATACAATTTGCAAAAAATGGCAAATAATTTTTTTAGCACTTCAAGTTAATTTAATCTTCATATGTGATTTTTATTTATATTTTTTCTTTAAATGCAAAGAAGAAACGGGAGAGTGGCTTTCCAGAGACACTAATAGAAGGGAATGTTGCAAGAAAGGGTGATTTCTTATTCAAGTGAGATATATTTGCATCTACTGATAAGAAAGTTATTGGTCATCCCAGAGGCAACAGTTTCAGGAAGATAGTGGGAATCATGAGCCAGAATGTGATGCTTTGCAAAATGAATTGGAGGGACAAGGAGTAAAAGCAATGAAGAGATATTCTTCTTTAACCTCTACTTTTTAATTGTGTAACACATCATTCAGAGGAGTGTATTTAACATATGTGAATTGTTAAAAGCAAACACACTCGTATCAGCTTCCAAGTCTAAAAATTACAACCCGACTAATGTCTTTGAATCCCTTTATGCACCTCCTTGAGCACGTGCACTTCCATTCACCAAACATAACCAATAACTGAATCATGAGTTAATTAGCACCTTGCTTTTCTTTCTACCTTTGCCATGCAGCCATACACACATCTCTAAATGACAATTTTGTTTGTTTTGCCTAATTTGAAAGTTTATATAGGTAGAATCATAAATCACATATTCTTCTGAAAATTTCTTTTAATACTCTAATGATTTTGCAATTCATTCAGGTTGATTCTTAAAGTAATAAGTCATTTATTTTTACTGATATATAGTTTTCCTTTCAATTGAAGCACTAAAATTAATTTACCCATTATCCTGTTAATGAATACTTGAATTTTTTCTCTATTTTTTGCTATTGGGAAAATGCTGATATTCATGATATTATGCAAGTCCCTGGCACATGTGCAAGAATTTCTCTTAAAATATACACAAGAGTGGAATGACTTTGTGGTAAGATATGTGGACATTCAACTTTATTGTGAATTTTTCTGTTTTTAACCAAACTGGTTCACCAAACTAACAATCTTATCATTTGCCCACAGCTTCTCCAATAATTAGCATTATCCAATCTAGCGCACTTTTAGTTTGCATTCTCTTGAATACACATTTGTTTAATATATTTTCTCTTGTTTTGGCCATTCAAGATGGCCTCTTTTGTTCAATCCTAATTTCCTCTTTCTGTTTTTTGTTCAGTCCTGTTTCCTCTTTTTTGTTCAACCCTAATTAATGTTTATTTTGGGCAGTTGCATTTATTCAATAAATTTGTAGCCATTTTATGTATTTGGTATGTGAATTTTTTATTAAGAATACCTGTTTCACATATTTTCTACCAGGTTGCCATCTCTCTTTTTACTCTTGTTATGGCCTCTTTTGATGAACAGAAATTTAAGGTTGATATAGTCAAATTTATTAATCTTTTGTTTTATGTTTTGTGCTTTTTCTCTTTTTAAGGACCACTCCACTAACCAATTGTTAGCCCACATTTTCTTCTGAAAGTTTTGATTTTTTTTTTTCATTCAAGGTCTTAATGCATTTCAGAATGGTTTTACTATGTAGGATAAAGTAGGGATTCTTGTTTGTGTTTCTTTTTGTTCCATAGAGAAAACCAGTTGTTTTAGTAATATACTGTATTCTGAGTAAACATATCATTTCTGCATAATCTACAATCACACCTTCATTATAAATCAGAATTTCAGCTATATCTGTGATTGTTTCTAGGCTCTCTATTCTATTTCACTGGTAGCTTATTTTATCCCTATGCTATATTTTCTGTAACTTCATATGAAAAATTTTGATATCTAGTTAGGAAACTCTACTAATATTGTTTTTCAAGAGTGTTTTTGTTATTCTTGGTCTTTTGCACTTCCATGTAATTTTTTAATTGCCTTTTAAAGTACCACTAGAAAATCCTACCAGGATTTTTATTGCAATTGCATTGAAGATATATATAAAAATATATATGTATGTGTGTATATATACACACATATATAAACATATACATGGCCACATATAAATACGCTTATATAAACTAGGAGATAATTGACTTTTATTTAGTATTCTTATCCATGAGAATCTCTGTCATTTTATTTAGCTTAAAATTAATATCTTTCAATGAAGTTTTATTATTTTATTATTTTATCTATACAGCTCTCATATTTAGTAATTTTTATTCTCAAAGTATTTTTTGTTTGTAATTATACTTTTTTATATTTTCTAGCTCTATTTGTTTTAATATTTGTATATTAATTGTGTACTCTGTAAACTTAATTAACTCTTTTATTGATTCTAATATTTTTTCTTCAGATTGTTTCGAGCATCTGATAAAGGTAGAGACCTAATCCATATCACTCAGCTTTTTTTGGTCTTTCTGGTTGTTATAGAACCTATTTTTTGTTTTTGCCTTATTGCTCTGTCAGTTAAATGTTAATTGTATGTGATTATACTGGTCACTACTGATCTTAAAGAAACTCTGTCATTGAATATGATGTTTTTGTACAAACTTTTAAAATACACTTTGTTGAGTTAAGGAGATTCCAGCCTATTATTAGTTAAGTTTTGCCTGCTGTAACAGAGATCTAACTTTTAAAATATCTTATATAGACAGAAGTTCATTTCTCTGTCACATTAAAGTCTAAGCTATTAAGGAAGTCACTTTGTATACAGCCATCAGGAATCTAGCTTCTTTCTACTTTTTCCACCATTCCTAAGGTGTTTCCTCCTCCACAGAGTCTGAGATAGCTCAACATCAGGTCCTTTCTTCAACCAGAGGAAGAGACAGCCATGCTCCCTCCCTATAAAGGTACAACTCTGCAATTCCACAGATAACTCCAAATTATGTTCCATTAAAAAGGCCTTCATCATAGTCACAGCTATCTTCAAGGGAAGCTCAGTTCTTACCCAGAGCAACTAAATGCCTAGCATCTAATAAGGTGTTGTGTAATTACAAAGAGAAAGAATAAAAAGATATAAGAGAAAAACAGCAAACTCTGTCACATCTTCTTTTTCTAGTTGCTAGAGATATTTTTGGTAATAAATGTGCATTAAATTTTGTCAAATCTCTTTTATGCATCCAAAGTGAACATATGGTTTTTTCTATTTAAATTCATTAAAGAGAAAATTTACACTAACAGATTTTCACATTTTTGAGGCACAGTAGTATTTCTGGGAAAAAAAAAAATAATTTGGTCATGATTTTTTTTCATTCTTATACATTATTTATTTGGATTGCTAGTATTTTGTTTGATATATTTGCAGCAATATTTATAAGTTATATTGGTCTGTAAACTTTCTTATATCATCCTTGTCTGGGTTTTGTGTCAAGGTTATATTAGCTACATTAAATAAGTTAGTCATTATTCTGACTCGTTTAGTTCTCTGAAAGATTTCTTGTAAGATTGTAGTTCTGTTTCTTGAATGTTTGGCAGAACTCATTGGGTAAAAAATATCTGAGCCTGATTTTTTTTTGTAGGAAGATCTTTTAAATAATGATCCTATTTCTTTAATATTTGAAACTAAGTTATTTTTTAAGAAATGTATCTATTTAACCTGTGTCCCCACTTTCTAAAATAACTTATTTACCCACTTTGGGGATTGGCAAAACATGGGATAAGAAATTGCAAAAAGATACAGAAGCTAACTTTTAAGAAAGAATAATGTTGATAGGATAAGTTCTGGAATCCACACTGGATAGAGAGGCAAATGACACTCGCTAAAAGATGAAATAGCTAGAAGAGTGAAACTACTTTTGCAACAGGATATTGCATTGAACACAGAGAAAACATTCTAGGAGAAATGAAAAAGGCAAAGGCATAGGTAATGGTTTCAGAAGGGAATTTCAGAATATTAATTCTAGGAGGTGGCAATGTACTGAGTAAAGTCAGGTTATAGTGAGCACAAGGGGCTTGGAAATAGGATAAATTGAAGTAAAAACTGCTATTGTAAATGGGGCTGAAACACTGAAACTGAGGGGCTGGTTGTCACAGTCCCAGATGTTAAATATGTGCCAATTCAGGAAGAGTCCCTACTCTGATGGAGCTTAAATCCAGCAAGGAAGACAGAATTTAATTACAAATTGAAATATGAGTACAGAAATATGAGACATAGTTTCTGAGAGCAGAAACCTGATAGATACTTGAGAGTGTGAGATGAGACGGCGTCTATAAAGAAGCGATAGTTGTGTTAAGAGCCAAAGGAAGAGTTAACCAAAGATAGAAAGGAAAGCATTCCAGACATAGACAACAGCACATGCAAAGACTCTTTGGTACAGACTCTTGCATTAAACCAGCTGAGATCTTATATCAACATGGCTTAGGCTGAAAAGCATAGTGGAGAAAAGTGAATATTAAAGACATTTTTCTGATATAAAATCAATAGTATTTGGTGACACACTGGATACAAGGGATAAAACTTTCATCATGGGCAATTGGGTAAATAGTAACAACTAATCGTTGAATTAGGAAATGTTGGGAAAGGTTTTTCGGGAAAAGACTAGAGCTAGAGAATCAGGATTTCAGTCTTGCCCAGGTTGCATTTGAGATTGCTTTAGCTAACTCCAATGGGAAATTTCTAGTAGGCAGCATCTCTGAAGATCAGATATGAAAACCATCAAGAAAGATATTAAATTATATAGTGGATGGTATATTAAGCAGTGAAAATTAGCAAATTTTAGGGGTGGAAAGAATTTCGACTCAATATAGAAAAACTATATATTTAGCAAGTTTTCAAATTATACAAGAATGGAATGTGGTCTCAGATTGGGCTGGTGGTCAAAAGTGCTTTACTCTTATCTATAATGTTTGAAATTTACAAACATATAGTGTAATCATGTGTTATATGTGTAATTTAAACTTTATTTGTAAATTAAGGACTAGAAAGACTCTTTAGACTAAATGCAACTACTGAGAGCATGGAAAAACAAGAGCATATAATGCAAGGTGAAAATAAAGGCAATTAAAATCTTTAGGAAACACAAATAAACAAATACCTTACAAGATTGTCATAGGCCAAATATGAAGAAAATAAAACATGGCATGATTTTAAGAAAGGGTAGGGTTAACAAGAGAGACTCCATTTAAACTTGAAGCTCACAACATTCTCCTCTGTGTGGCCCACATTTGGCCCAGAAGCGAACCTTCTTATGTTGCAGAGTAACGTAAACTCTGTTTATTGGTTTTCAAGTTTTACCCTAAACTGCAAAGTATAAAAATCTTAGTTGTAGATGTAGCAGATAATGTTAACACTACCTCCATATAAAAGTTTAAAAAGTATTCAATGAAGGTATGATAGGGAACAGGAAAAGTTAAGGGAAATATATAAGAGCTACTATTTTCATCTTATAACAAGAAGTTATTGGACAAATAATAAAGATTTATGTATATTATTTTCAGAGTTATAAAAGCAACCAACAGAAGAACTCAAAATGATGACACTTTAGAAGAAAGATATGAGAGAAAAGAAAAGAAGTATAATTATTTAATTCTTATTTTTCATATTGAGGAGTCAGAAACAAAGGCAAATTATCTAGAGATATGGAAATTACCAGCAGAAGAAACAAAAGTAGGAAAAATGTGAAAGGTTGTCTTTGACAACTTAAATTGGGGATGGGAGAAAATGCAGCAGGAGACTCTCACATTTTGATACAACGAGCATGCACTATCACTTGCATGATTTTTAATGAATAGACTGCTTCATTTGCAGGGGTTGGGGATGGCGGTGAGAACAGGTTACAGAATCTCTCGTGTTCAACCCATCCAGAGGCTCTGTGGCCCCAGAAGATCACCTAGTTGATGTTAAACTTAGTTTGGGCAAAACTCATCAGAGTCAGAGGTTGTAGAGGAGAAGTTAAATATTAAATTTGAACTCAGTTGAACGTGGACACAAACAATGGTCACCAATTCCTGGAAGAGGTTGTGTGAGCCCCTTGAGGCATTCATCCAGCACTATTTTGGAGAAATCTCTATTTCAATCTATTCCTATATGTTAGTTATTGAAAAACAACAGGCAATCACAAAAACAAGTTGACATTTTTGTGTTGCTTAAGACCAGTCATGAAGGGCTCTCATGACTGGGTCTCATGCCAAACAACTCGTTACGAAGAGAGCTAGGGGTCCTGACCACGCCGAAGCTTCACGAGACCTCTCCTCATCTGTTCACGGATGAGTGGCCGACTCGGGAGACCAGGCTGTTGCTTCCCGGTCTGGTGATAAATCCTCCTTAGTCTGGTGAGTGTAAATATATATATATATTTATCTTAGTCTGGTGAGTGTGTGTGTGTGTGTGTGTGTGTCTCTCTTTTTCCCTTCTCCCCTTCCCAATGCAATTTGCTTATTATATCCATTTGCTTATTATATCAATTTGCTTACTATATCATTTGCTTATTATATCATTGGCTTATTATATCTGCATTGCCATTTACCTGTGATAAAGGTTGTTTATCCTTAAAGGTATTGCGTGTGTGTCTTTTCTTCTCCCCTCTGGTGCATTTCTCACACAGAAAAGAGGTCCACAGTCATCATCCTAGAGCTTAATTTCTCTAATAGCTTAAATTCAGATGCACACCCTATCCAGCAAATAACACAGAGATAAAAAGACCTGGAGGCAAACGTAAAAGAATACAAAATACGTTTTACACCTTTTTTTATCTTTAATAAGACTAATAATATTATAACAGCTTCTGCTTCTTAACTTCTTACACTGGGCCAGGCATTTGGCTAAGTGCTTTGCGAAAATTATCTTCACAACAATCCTATTTAAAAAGTGTTTTTCCATTTCATAAGTGAGGAAAATGAGGTCTAGAGAGTCACACAACTAGTAAGAGTCACAGGTGAGATTTTGATATGGGTCTGTCCAACCCTCCAGCTGATGCTCTTACCCAAGCATTCAGTTCCACAGTCCCCTTCTGCAATCCTGAAACCTCCATGGTACTACAAACCCAAAGTCCTTCTTCAGGCATCGAAAAACCTTCACCAGGTAGCCAAGTCTGACCTAAACTGATGTGAGGCTCCTTAGAATCTTTAATGATGCCACTTAGTGTGGATATTTATACTTTTAGTGTATAAATAAGATGCATTTGACTACACATTGCTCTCTACATGCCACTGAGGACGCTATGTGGTATAGAACAGGGAACCCCAACCCCCAGGCCACAGACTGGTATGGTCTGTGCGCTGTTAGGAACCGGGCCACACCGCACAGCAGGAGGTGAGCAGTGGGTGAGTGAGCTTTACCTCCTGAGCTCCACCTCCTGTCAGATCAGCAGCCGCATTTAGATTCTCATAGGAGTGGGAATTGTATTGTGATCTACGCATTTGAGGGATCTAGGCTGTGCACTCCTAAGATAATCTAATGCCTGATGATCTGAGGTGGAACAGTTTCATCCCAAAACCATCCCCTTGCCCCACCCTCACCCTACCCAACAGCCCAATGTCCATGGAAAAATTGTCTTCCACAAAACCGTTTCCTGGTGCCAAAAAGTTGGAAACCACTGCTATTGACTATACGCAAAGTTGTACTGTCCTAAAACCTGAAATATTCACAATTCCAAGAAACATCTGACCTCAAGGGTTTCAGAGAAAAGACCATGGACCTGTAGATGCAACTTATTTTAATCTTTCAAAAATATTTTAGAAATCACTGGATCAAACATTGAAAGACAAACATTTACAGGCATAGAAAATAAAAACAATTGGCCAAAATATTGATTAATCTATGTGATATAGCTAGAAATACACTACTCAAAACAGAAAGGGCTTTTATCAAATGTCTGGTTTTCATTTATCTCTTTCTCATAAAACTTGATCTATGAGTGTGTTGGGGAAAAGATTTTTTTAAAGTTTGGACTGCAATTAAATGGGGACATCTTTGCAAATATATTTGCCTCCTACTTGAAAAGTGAAAATGTGTCTTCTCACAAAGTTCAAATGAGCAGTACAAGTGATTATGACTTTCCTCTGGTGTGGAAGTGACATGCTGATTTTGCTCAAGCCAGGAAGTGTTTATGTTTTGAATTAGCCAATAAAGCAAAGAATGCTAAAAATAAATGTTGAGCTACAACACATTAAAACAATTACACAAGTGTTATTCCTAGTAAACAAACAGACTTAGATGATATTATTTCCTTTCTACATTTTTTTTCCCAGAAAGCACTAACACATGAAAAGTAAACAGGGCAATTTTGTGGGTTGAAATGACACGTCCATGTAAATTGCTCAGTGCTATTACCGTTCCTCTGCACTTACCGCATTCATTTGTCACATATGGATGTTGGCATTGCCATTGGGCTTCTGGGAACTTAAGTGAACTGTTTCTTTTTTTGAATTTTCATTATGAAAAAAGTTTAACTATATACCAAGTAAAGGAAATAGCACAATAAACTGACATACATTCATCTCCCAGACTCGAATGACCATCAGCATTTTCCCATCTTGTTTTTATGCTTTCTCTCTTTTCTCCTCTTTCACTGTCTTGGTTTTTTTCTTCCTCATAAACTATTTCAAAGCAAATCCAGTATATCATGACATGTTACTCCCAAACACTTCTTGGTTAATTTCTTTTAAAAAGATGTATTTTTACATAACAATAATATTATTAAAACATTTACCAAAAATAACTATAATCCTTTAATATCATCTAGTACCTAGTCAGTATTCTAATTTTATTCATAATCTCAAAACGCTTTAATAGTTTTCCTGTCCTTTTCATACCTCTTACTTGCCAAGCGATTGTTTTGGTTTGAATTGAAATAATGTTTTGTTTGAACATATTAAATATTAAAAAGAAAAAATATATTCCTTATCACATGAGACCAATGCAATCTCTATCTTGATTAAGTACATGGTCACTGGATTCAGCTTCCAGATCCTCCACTTACTCGCTGTGTGATCTTAGATAGATTATGTAATTCCCAAGTGCCTAACTTTTGTCTTCTGTAAAATAGCATAATAGAAGCACAACCTCATAGGATTGTTGCGAGGAGTGAATGAATCATTGCATATAAAGCACTTACTACAATGCCTGCCATACAGGAAGCCCTAGATGAATTGAGTTTATTATTTTTCTACATTGTGCTTTTTTTGTATACACTATGTGCCTACTTTCTGGATTTCTGCTATTTGTATGGCATTTCTAGCAGTTCGAACCTATGTGTTTACATACTTAAAGAGATGCCTATAGTATACGCACTAAAGTGCAGCCAGAGATTCCTGTACCAAACATGAAATTGTACTTAGCTCCTTCTTGGGCAGAACCAGCGCCTTTAAACATCCATCAGAATCTGCAGAGATCCTTGTCCAATTGTGAAAGCTATCATATATACACAGAGGGTATCAAATTTGTCCTATATTTGCATCCTTGTTGGGCTAGTACAGTATGGAGAAGGGGAAATGAATTCAGGGGCCTTCAGATAACACATGCTTTCCCTCTGTACCCCAGCTCCCACTTATTTTACTTTCTTCTTCAATGGATTTCCATTTTCCATTTTCTTATCTTGGCTTCTAATAGACAGTTGTATGATGATTTTGACCTATCTGGTCATCAGTTTTCTCATCTGCAAAATGGTTCTAATAAAACGTACCTCGTGGGATAGTTGTGATTGTTTGGTGAAACATCACACTTAAGCACCTTTTTCCTTGTAAGTGCTCCTTAATGGTCTCTTTTCCACTTTGAATAAACTAGGCTTGCTCTATTTTTTGTAGAAATGATATCTTATCCCTTTTGTTGATTTTTTTCAATTCTCTCACTATGCCTCAGACACATTGTTTTCTCTCCCACTCACTTTCTTTTTATTTCTTTGCTCTGCTCTGACATTGCCTTTAGGCCTTCAGCCAGTCCAATGTGCCGTACCCTGATTTAAGAAGGACAAGGTCTTAACATGACCACCATTGCTGCAACCTACAAAACTACTACCACTATCCCACGTTGACCAGAAACAATAACAGCAACAGCAATAACTGCTTATACTCATATAGTACTTTACAATCTTACATGGTTTTTCACATCTCATTACATTTAATCCTGCTCACAACCCTAGGAACAGGATATTATCTCCCATTTTATAGTCAAGGTAGCCAAGGAGCAGAGATTCATTTTGAGGTCCCAGAGAAGACATTCTTACCAGTATTCTCAAACAGTTATTAGCCACATCTCGATTAACAATGCAAGATGATGAATTTTTAGTTGTTTCTTCCAACTTGAAACTGATGTTGAACATCAGGAAGAGCCCATTTGTGGCTCTGCGTCAGTTTCTTTTCAATTGTTGGTTAAAATAACTTAACTTTGAAAGAATATTGCACCCTTTAGGAAATCATTTCTGATTTAAACAGATATGGCCACTCCAAATTCTGTCGTGGCAGTAGATTTTAAAAGAAGCTATTGCTGAAGTCATCTGAGTATTCTACTTTGGTTCATACAAGGTCCACTCATGGAATGAAAGTTAGGGACAGAAGAAAAGAACCATAGTTTGTGTGTGTTAACTTCTCTGTTTCTGTGACAGAGGGGGGAAAAGAAGAGGGACTGTGGAAAGCACATGAGATTTCTACCACTGACAATTAGTAAGCAGTTGTCCAAGTATCCATTTTCACTCAAGGAGAGAATCAGTTAAGAAAAGCTACTTACGAGGGCTTGACTATGGCAACCCTGAGTCTATAACACTTGCCTGTAATGGCTTTTAAGCTAGTAGCTAATAGAATTCAGTAGTGCTCCTCAAAGATAATAACAGTAAAGTTATTCTTTTTGAAATTTCAAAGATTTATAAGAGGTGAATAGAACATACACTGTTACAGGATGATGAGAAAGATACCTAATTAGGATAACTTGATTTTTGTACTGTACTCTCTCTAATGTATAACCGTGGCACCAGTTATTCTTAGAAGAATTTGCTTAAATTACATAAATCCCCAAAATTATACCTTTTCTAGCTTTACTTTCATATTTAAAAAAAAAAAACTCCAATGAGAAATTTTGACTATAAGTCATGTTTACAAAGGCCTTGTCAGAAAAGTGACTAGCATAAAATAAACTAGCCAAACATTTATAAAATTAACACATATTGATTATCAAATTCATTTTTTTTTCCATTCTCTTCCCAAAGGTGAGACAGGCCAGGGCATTGTAAAGGAACATGAAGAATAATAACGTTTGTAATGGCAAAAACTCTAATGGTGCCATATAAAAAAAAAAAAAAACAGATTGAGGAAAATATACAAAGGAAAAGGATATGAGAAAGGAAACAATTAAAACTTTAGCCAAAAGACAGCAGCTGTGGGAGAAATGTGGAAATGGAAGTGAGATTTTAAAATGGAACAAATACCATTTGCATTACTGTTTAATAAGTATTTATTTGTTAGAGATATCAAAGTTCTCTATAAACCACAGAAGCAGACAAAATTCTTGATTGGAAAAGAAAATTAAAAACCCAAGAGTGCTAATGTGTAGAAACTCATTACTTTGACTATATTAGTTCATAAAATAGGGATAGCTCAAGAGTTGAAGTTTGTTTTTTATCCTCTCTCTGTATTATAACTGCTGTTACAATTCAACTGTGCTTTGTATTTTAGCTCTCATCATACTTTATTGAAATAATTTGCTGACATCTTGCCACCTCCACTGGATTATTCCTGGAAGGCAGGGACTATATTCATTTTGGCATCCTTAGCCCATCCACATTTGTGTGCCAAACTCAGAGTGGGCTCAGCCTGGAAAGGTCTCAAATGCCATTTACCACCAGCCCCTCCCTGCTTGCTCCTTTTCCTGTCTTCTCTCTCTGAATTAATGGAGTCACTCCCCAGTGTCTCTCAGTATAGAAATATAGTGGCTCTCTTAATTTTTTCCTTTCTTTTGCACCATAGATCAAACTAGTCAACAAACAAATCAATTACTTTCTCCCTAAAAATGTCTCTAATCTGACTTTCCCTCTCCATCCTCACTGCCATGCCTGATTTTGCTGTCTCACTTGAAGAGTTTCAACAGCCTCATAACTGGCTTCCAAGCCACACTTTCTCCCCACTCCTATGTAATCCTTCACTGGAAAGACAAAATTAAAAAATTCAGATTATGATATTGAACAAACAAATAATGTAAGTCTTTCACTCATTCAAAGGTTTCCCATTACTAATGAGAAAGTTCAGCTGTTTCCCCATGATACCTGGCTGCTCCATGATCCAGTCCCAGCATCTTCCCTCAAGTTCATTTCTCACCCCTCCTCTTCCCACCCACACTCCCCAAAACTAAATTTATTTCAGTCCCTCAAATACTTAACACTTTTATTACCTTATATATGCCATTCCTTCTTCATAAAATGCATACCTGTTTTATTCAAGGAAAAGATCTATTCATTCTTCAAGACTGGGCTGCAATATTTTCTTCCCTGAAAAAAATTTCCCAACCTCCAGACAAAGTTTGCTGCTCCAACTCCATGTTCTCACAGCACACTCTATTAGAGTATTAATCACGTGATATCATCATTGCTTGCTCATAGCCTGATCCTCCCACCAATGGGTTCTGAGCTTCCTTGAAGGCCAGGACTTTGCTATATCTTTCAACACGATTGGTCTCAACACATGTTCTATAAGTGCTTGAATAAAAAAATTGATAATTAATTAAGAAATGAATACAGTATCAGAAAGAATGTTTAAATAACAAGAGAAAAAAATGTTCTCAAGCAGTTTTAAGCACCATTTACAGGAATAGAACTATAAACTGTTTTGATCAATATAGCTAAGGTAGATCTCTACACACCAATAATTTAAGAGCATTAAGGTTATGGCATTACCTGATGTGGGAGCCATTACTATTAAAGCAGTAGCTACTCTTTGGCAGTAGCTACTCATTATTTTATTTCACCACACTAGGCCTTATCTTCTAGAATAGGGTTAGCACATGTTTTCTTAAGGCCAAATAGTAAATTTCTTTCTTTTGAGGGGTGGTTGGAGACAGAGTTTTACTCTGTAACCCAAGTTGGAGTGCAGTGGCACCATTATAGCCCACTGCTGCTTCAACCTCCTGGGCTCAAGCAATCCTCCCACCTTAGCTTCCAAAGTAGCTGAGACCACATGCATGCACCACCATGCCTAGCTAAGTTTATTATTTTTAGCAGAAAAGAGGTCTCACTATGTCACCCAGGCTGGTCAGGAACTCCAAATCTCAAGTGATTCTTCTGCCTCAGCCTCCTAAAGTGCTGAGATTACAGGTGTGAGCCAAAGCGCTCAGCCAGATAGTGAATATTTTAAGCACTCTAAACTCAGAGGCAAAATTAAGTCTATTATGTAGTTATTTACATAAAATGTAACCATTTAAAAAAACGTGAAAAACATTCTTAGTTAACAGGCATTAAAAACAAAACAACAACAACAATAACAAAACAGGTGGCTGGCCAGACATGGCCCACATGCCTTAGTTTGCTGACCCTATTCTAGAACAACACTCTCCAACTGAAATGTAAAGCAAGCCTCTAATATGAAACCCATATATGATTTAGAATTTTCTAGTGGTCATACATTTAAACTAGGTGAAATTAATTTTAAAAATATATTTTCTTTAAGATATTTAAAATATTTTCATTACAAAGTGTAATCAATATAAAAATATAAATTTTGGGGATCCTAAGTCTTTGAAATCTGGTGTGAGTTTTACACCTACAGCATGTCTCAATTCAGAAGAGCCACATTTCAAGTGTTCAGTAGATACATGTGGCTGGTGACTATCAATTTGAACAGTGCAGTTCTACAATTATAAAATTTTTAAAAAGTAGGGTGAAATTATATGTAAGTTTCCTTTTGCTCAAAATAATACTCAATTGTGAAGCTAATCTAACTTTCTAATATCTCACCAACACTCATTTATTCTTTCATTTATTTAGGCAAGAGTTTGAGATTGAGTGTTTCATAAGTGTCAGGCACTGTATTAAGCTCCAAGAAAAGGCAGACAGTTTCGGAATGGTTCTGTCTCCAAGAGTTCATCACCTAACATGAAAATAACAACTTATAAGCCTGTAAGAACATAACAGAGTAAGAAAGAAAGTAACACAAAGACACATACACGTGGGATTAGGGGGCAGGGTGTATGCACCAAAAAGAAAAGGCCAGGTCCATCTAAGAGGGACAAGACAGCATCCCAGAGGTGGTGATACATGAGTTCAGTGAGTAGAGTGGTGACAGCTTTCAACTCCTGCAGAGGGGACAGTGTGATGAAAGGCAGGGAGGCATGACACAGCATGGTCCTACCAGGGACCTGCAGGTCATTCCAACTGACCAAACTTTAGACTGTAAGGAAGGAAAGTCACAGCTGCAGAGCCCAGTGAGGAGACTGGGAAGGCTTTATTAGCAATAATACTAAGAAGTTCGTACTTTACCATGTAGGTTATAGAAAGGCTTACCTGGTGAGAGGCAGTGGTTGGTATGATGACTTTTGCATTTTGAAAAGATGATTTGGTTGTAGTGTGGATCCTGAGTTGAAGGGACAGACACATGGCACAAGGAGACATGCTGAGATTTCACTGCAAAATCCTAGACAAGAGATGATGAAGGATGAAACCAGGACAGAAACAAAGGAGGATACAGGCACAGAGCGTGGCAAAGGCAACAGGCAGCTGTGCAGTGAATGGAGGAAAAGAGGCAGAGGCCCAGGTTTCTGACCCACATAACTGGAAAGATAACTGGGCTTCTATTGGCCATGACAGGAAAGACAGGAGAAGGCCCTTCAAAGAGAAAAAAAAAAAAAAAAAAAGTCTCTTCTAAAAGGTTCCAGAGAGACCAATCTTTCACCAAATGCTTTTCTATAGCAAGTCTGCCCTGAGCAATGAAAGTACAATGGGACCTGATCAGTTTCTCCTCTTAGGAAAAGCTCAGGGAAAGAAAGAAAGATATTTTTTTAAGGTGCTTAGTGAGTTTTGAGCCCTACGTTGGAACAATCATACCAGTGTATCATCTGATGCTTGTTTTCTGACAGAGCATCTTGAGTTCATGATCTAGTGTTCCTGAATTCACCACAAAGTCCCCACAGAAAACTGAATTTGCCTGAACTGCAAACTCAATGCTCTTTTTTAATGCTTTGATGATGGAAATATATCCCGTTTCTCTTTGCCTCAAGCACTCATTAGTTGTTATCTGGTCAGTCTGTCTGACCACACATTTCAGTCTCTTATCATCATAGATTTCACCATCATAATTAACTGTCTTGCTGTGCAGCTCCAATTGTTACATCCTCCCTTAACTTTGTCCAAGGCAAGCTGAAAGAGACAAGATTTCTTACCTTGATGTATCCTTTTATTAGGGAGCAAAATTCTTACGAGAGCCTCCCCACCCAGCAGCCTTCTTCTTATGACTCACTGAATGGAACTGAGTCACATGTCTACCCTTAAACCACCAGCAAAGGGCAATAGGATTACCACACCCTTACCTAGACCAAAAATGGCTCATTCCATGGGACAGTGTTGGGACGGATTGGGGAGGGCAGGGAAGAAGGCTGCTTTTCCTTTACATGTGTTACCGAAATAATAATAATCAGTATATTGCTGCTGTACAAATAACCACAAATTAGTGGCTTAAAACAACACACATTTATTATATTATTTTCTGGGCATCAGAAGTTCAAAAAGGGTTTCACTGGCTGAGATCAAGGCCTCAGCAAGGCTGCAAGGCCCTCTGGAGGCTCTAGAGAAAAATCTGTTTCCTTATTTTTTCCATCTTCTAGAGGGCGCCAGCATTCCTTGGCTTGTGGTCCCATCCTCTATCTTCAAATGCAACAATCTAGCACCTTCCTCTCTCTCTTCTCGCTCTCTCTCTCTCTCTCTCCTTCATCACTTCCTTACTTCATATCCCTTATAAGGACTTTTATGATTACACTGGGCTCACCCAGATAATCCAGGGTAATCTCCCCATCTCAAAATCTTTAACTTGACCACATCTACAAAAGTATCTTTTCCCATGTAACATAACATATTCACATGTTCCAGGGATTTGGATGTGGATACCTTTGGAGGGCCATTATTCAGCCTACCAGTTAGGCTTCTATAACCCAAGAACAATAAATGATTGCCTTGATAGCAATCACTTAGGGTCTTATCATTTGTCAAGCCTTGAACTGGGGCACTTTTCTTGGTTATGAAATGAAAGATTAACACTGAAATTGTGGAAGAGGTAGTCTACCCATCTGATAGGTGAGGAGAAAGATATTCAGAGTGTCTTTGTTCATGGAGCCAGTAATCCGCCTCAGTTCAAACCCTGGTCCACCTATCTCCTTAGCCCATGCTCTCCTGTGCTCTTTTCTGCTTGGAAAAATCCACTGAAAGCCAAGGCAGAGATTCTGAATACCCAAAGTTTAGTGATTTCTTCAAGTGCACACTTTATCAGTGGCAAATATGTATATCTAGACCCTATTTCCCTGAATTCCCAGTGAAATGCACAATGTTGCATTTTTTAAAGGAAAGCTAGCAATTTAGTTTTAATTTACTTCTGAGGACTTACCCTACAGGAATAGTCAATCCATATCCCCTATTTCCATTTCCTGCCTATGCCTTTCAAGGTCATTAAAGCAAAGATTTTTAGAAAATGAACATCTTAACATAGCGTTAGCCATAACAAATTGGTTTATTGTTTCATTTACCTTTTGTTTTAAAGTTTCACAATAGTCTTTAGTTGCATTTAAATAATTGTAATAGGTTATCTCTCTGGGAAGAAGTCTATCTAATCAGAGGTGGACACACAATAAAAAATAAAAATAATGTCTGTGGTAAACAAAGTGTTAAAAATGAGTTTTTATATTTTTGAAATTCAGCAAGATTCACACATGGGTTTTAACACATATAATAAGTAGCTGTGTTAATATATTAGGGGGCATTCGGGCGCAGTGGCTCATGCCTGTAATCCCAGCACTTTGGGAGTCTGAGGCGGGTGGATCATGAGGTCAGGAATTCAAGACCAGCCTCGCCAAGATGGTGAAACCCTGTCTCTACTAAAAATGAAAAAAAATAGCCAGGCATGGTGGTGGGCACCTATAACCCTAGCTACTCGGGAGGCTGAGGCAAAGAATTGCTTGAACCTGGGAGGCGGAGGCTGCAGTGAGCCAAGATCGCACCACTGCACTCCAGCCTAGGTGACAGAGCGAGACTTCATCTCAAAAATAAAAAATTAAAATTAAAATTAAAAAAAATATATATATATACACACACATATATATATATGAGGGGGCAAGGACATGTTCCACCCTAACAGCACACATTTGCTGAAAGGCACAAGGAAGATGGGGCAGAGAGATTATCTTTGATTTCCATATATAATAAACTCCAAAGAAGACACGCTAATACCAAACAGAAAAGTTGAACAATACCTTACATATTACAAGGGAGGCAGCTTTTCCAAGAAAGCTCAAATGTGAAGTAAAACCCCTAATTATACTTGGCCTTTTAGGCCATCTTCAAAAGCATATTCCCAACTTACTCTTCCCTGTTTTCCTCTTTCTTTACAATTAAGCACTACAGTCAACTCTTAGGATTGATGGGTGTCCAAATGAAGTTTTAAAATTAAACACTCCAAGGGCCTCAATCATTGTCTGAATCGTTTCATCACTAGTATCAACACTTTGGTTTTTCTGTTTTCCATTCACATTTAAATATTAAGGATGAAATACAAAGCAATATTTATATAAATAGTTACAGAGGCAAACACTGCTATTCAGCCAACACTGAACTGCTGGCTGAGAAGCAAGAGCAATAGCCAGTGGATGTGACTCTAAATTTAGCATAAGAAAGGCAGTATGGGTGTATTACTGTATAGTATATGAAAAACAATAATTAAATATTTGTTTGAATAAACAATTAAAATATCAAACAAAAGAGAAGGAATGCCTATACCCTGTTTTTGAATGTTAATGTCTCAACATTTCAACTGGTTCATTCAATGGTTTCATGTGTGTGTGATGGGTGGGGAGGAGGGTATGTGGGATGGGGGAGGGTTTGTCTGCCTATCTTTCTGTATCCCTGGGAAGTACGTTTGGTTTTTTGTGCCAAGTTCAGACAGTTCTTCAATTAAAATGCTCCCAGCACAATGTAGGCCCAACAATCTCTCATCCTTTTTCAGTTTCTCCATCAGTCCATGTCCCTCCGTTCTCCTTCCAGAGTCAGACCTGAGGACCCAGCCAGCTTCAAGTGCAGTGTATATGTGGCATCCAGCATAAGCCTTCCCTGCAGCCATCAGCGCTGCTGTTTTCCAGATGTGAACCCATTCACTGTGTGCCAGTCCTGCTGCTGCAAATTTGGAAGTTTACACATGCATCATGAAGTAAAAATGACTAGGAAACTCCAGCACAAGCCATTACATAAAAGCTGAAATTTTGACTATTGACTGATTTTTCTTTCAAAAGTATTGATTAAGAAGATTCCCTTACAACCAGAGCCGCATTCAATATTGGAAGGAAACTTGTGGATAATGCTTAGGCATTTGGGAAAGTCAAAAGGTTCTTATTAAAATAAACACTGAGTAATAAACTTTAATGGTCTCCAGAGGTTTGTAATGCCAAAGAATAATACATTTAAAATGCTGATTTAATAAGAGTACTTATAAACTCCTCATAAATCATTTATTGCAAAGCATAATTTTGAATTATTCAAAAGATACTAAAACCATGATGAATTATAACTCATGCTGAACTAAGCCTTATGTTTCCAGTATCAAACAAATAGATAATTTAATGTCCTTAATTAGCAGCTGATGAGGAGAAATCATGCGTAGCTTTAAAAGAATCCTATAATGTCTGTGAAATGTCCAAGTCTGCTGGCTAAAATAAGCTTTTCCCTTTCACAACTTTTTTTTTCCGGATTTCCCTTGCAAGCTGTCAACCCCATATATTATGCAGAACTGTGTGGCCGCCCATCACAGGAAATTGCTCTCTGACAAAGGTATTTCAATCAGTAATGATTACTGTATCTGTCAAGCAGATAGTTAAAGTAATATAATAAAACCAAGAAAATCTGACACTTCCCCATATGTCTGGGTAACCAGTATTCTTCCTCTCACACATGCACTAAACAGATGCACTCTATTTGTTAGCAGAATACAAAATAAAACATAACAAAGCCCATTTTCTCCAATTTGCATAAGCAGCACCCATGTGGGAGGGGGAAGTTGGAATTAAAGACTCCGGGCTTCTTTCAATTGTATCTTCTAGTTGTCAAAATCTGAAAAGGTATAATCACTCTGACAAGAAAGAATCAATGGTTTCTATGGCAATATTGAGAAGGGAGTACCAAAGATAGGCCAAAGGAGGTAGGAAAGGGGTCAAGATTATTACTACAATTCCCTTCCTTGTTATATCTTGTTATTTTCGACAGTTGGATTGAAGAAATCCAATTTTAGCACTTTTCTTGACGTTCATGGGTGAGTGTCAAACTGCACCTTATGGAAGAGAATGTCTGAGAGGAAAGGAGTAGGAAGGAAATTCTCCTCATGGAATCAGACCACTGAGACCTAAGTTGACAGGCAAGCTTCAGGACTTTCAATGACATCCCCAAAAGTAAGGCAAACCTCACACTTGAAATCAAAGCCTTCCAGTGAAAATGAGTGGGATGGGGTGGCAGAGCATTCTGATTCTTTTGAAACACGTTTTTCAAGCGTGGGCAAGATCGAGCAGCAATCTACCAACTCCCTGAACATCAGACCTTATCCCAGATATTTCATTGTCTGCCATTTAGTTTGTTCTGGAGTTACAGCATTTGGAAACTGTGAATCTGGAAAAGTTCCCGACACGTGTGCTACCCATGGACTAAGGCCTCTTCCTGTAAGAAATGGCTGTCAAAGACCAGCCTTTAACCTTTGTTTCCCTTTCCTTATACTCAGTAATGCGTATTAGGAATACCTATCTTTTTTTCTGACTATTGCCATTATCTCATGGAAGAACTGGGCAGGAGTTACTGGAACAGGTCATGCTAACAGGAGCTGACCTAAAACCCAACCTGGCTGTTAAGGTGAGACAGACACCAGAAAAGCCAAAGTCTGGGCATGTTTGGGTTGAGGTGAGGCTGCCCATATGACAATACCACAGGGCACAGTCAAACAGGGTGAAGGCAAAAGTGAGTATTAGGATGGAACAGTGCACGGTAACAGGGTCTTCCAACAACCACCAATGCGTATAATGGGAAACAATACAGGAATATTAGTCAACACACATTTTTTTTTTTTTTTTTTTTTTTTTTTTTTTTTTGAGACAGAGTCTTGCTTTGTCGCCCAGGCTGGCGTGCAGTGGCGCAATCTCAGCTCACTGTGATTTCTGCCTTCCAGGTTCATGTGATCCTCCCGCCTCAGCCTCCCAAGTAGCTGAGATTACAAGCATGTGCCACTGCACCCAGCTAATTTTTGTATTTTTAGTACAGATGGGGTTTCGCCATTTTGGCCAAGCTGGTCTCAAACTCCTGACAGCAAGTGATCCAACCGCCCTGCCCTCCCAAAATTCTGGGATTACAGGCATGAACCACCATGTGCGGCCTAGTCAATACACTTTTATTAAGCACCTACTATGTGTCAGGCACTGTGCCATCCATTAGGAATCGTGAACCAACTAAAAAGTGTCTCTTCTCTAGTACACTTCGCATTAAGTAGGGATGGAGGTTGTGATAGAGAAAGTGCCATCTGTCTGAGGAGGATCTAGTAAAAGTCCCTAATCTAGGCTGGGAGAATAGGAAAGACATCCTAGAAGCAATGCCGCTCCAGTCAACCTAAAGGATGAGTCACCAAGTGAGGAAGGGAAGAATGGGGATCCCAGGCTGAGGGATTTTCCAAGGTCTTAAGAAAAGAGGGTACATGGTATTTGATGAACTGAAAGAAGTCCACTGTCTTACAATTTAGAATACTTGGATTGGAGGAGATGGGGAGTGGTTGAAAAGAAGTAAAAGATGAAGGCAAACTCCTGAAGGTTCCCTAAGTCAGTTAAAGACATCGTCTAAGGGACAAAAGAAGTTATTTAGGGGTATGAGCAGAGGAAAAGCATGATCTGATTGGCACCTTTGAGCATCATTGGCTTTGGAATAGAGGATGTATTTAAGGAAAACTTAACTCAAGCCTTCAAGATTCTGCTGAAGTTGTCCAGGCAAATGAAGTTGGTGATGTGGACTAGGGCAGCAACAGTGGAGGCAGAGAGAATTGGAGGAGTCCAGAGCCATTTAGGAAGGCAGTTTAACACATTAGGGCAGCTGATTAGATTGGGAATGTGGGAGAGGAAAGACAGAACTAAGGATGGAGCCTAGGTTTCCTACTTCAGCTACAGGATAGGGAAGAGGTATGTCCAAATAGTTGTTAAGCAGTCTTCATTATAGGTTCACCCTGTGTGCAGGTGGGGGGACTCATTAGATTCAGAAATAAAACTTCAGATCTGGAAGGGGAATGGTAGAAGGAAGATGAGCCCCACACCACCCTCTATCCTTTCCTTTGGGTTATAACTTTTGCATTTGCTCTCCAACTGCACACCATCCAAGTTTCATCAGCAGAGGGGATTGACAGCTTGTGCCTCAGATCTGTAAGCAGATCCCTGCTTTTCCCCTAACCACGAACCCGCTAATCTGTCTTGTAACCTGACACATTGGGCAGTTGAAAGTTAATCAGTTAAGGCAGAATATATTTCACTGTGGTATATATGTATGTAGATATATGTACAGATTCTCCTTGACTTACAGTAGGGTTATATTCTGATAACCCCACTGTAATCTGAAAATATAATAAGTCCAAAATGCATTTAATACCCCAATAAACTCACCAGAAAGTCAAAAAACATAAAAGTTAGGGACTGTGTGTGTGTGTGTGTGTGTTTCACATTTTCTTTATTTATTAGTCTGTCGACAGACACATTGTTTCTGCGTCTTGGCTATTGTACATAATTCTGCAACACACATAACTATGCAGATACGGATTTCAATTCCTTTGGATATATACCCAGAAGTGGGACAGCTGGATCGTACAGTAGTTCTATTTTCAGTTTTTTGAGGAAGGTGCATACCTTTTCTCATAATGGTTTCACTAATTTACAGTCTCACCAAAGGTCTACAAGGGTTCCCTTTTCTTTACATCCTGGCCAACACTTGTTAACATTCGACTTTATAACAGCCATCTTAAGGTGTTACTTAAATGTTCTCACCTCAAAAAAAAGGTAACTCTATGAGAGAGTGGATACATTAACAGCTTGGTTGTGGTAGTCACTTCACAATGTATATGTATATCAAAGCACCATATTGTACACCTTAAGTATACACAATTTGCATTTGTCAATTATACCTCAATAAAGCTATGGAATGTGGGGGTATTGGAGTTAATCAGTTAACATTTGCGAAAAAAAATTTTACCTCTCTGGTGAGAGATTCTCCACTTGTTAAAATTTTTACCTTTGTCTGATCCAAGACACTCCAGCTTTTTCAATGTCATATACAATTCTGAAAAATGAAACACTTCTTGGTAGTGACCCAGAAAAACTAGCTGACGGTTATAGGTAAACCATGATAAAAACAACTTATTGAGATGACAAACAAAAGATTAGGAAAGTACAGCTCCTTTTAATCACTAATCCATTCATTTGTTCATTCCACTCACATTTGTTGTCATTGAACAAATGTTTTATAAACTCCTCTGAATGTTCTAGGTTGTGTAAGACACAGTTATGAATAAGACAAGTTATCTGCCCTCACAGTGTGTATATTCTTGTGGGAAAAACAATAAATAAATAAGTACTAATTCTAGGAAGTGCTACAAAGAAAATGAATGGGGTGAGGAGCAGAGTACCTGAGGAGGGCCTTTTTAGATGGAGTGGTCAAGGAAGACCTGCCTTCTCTCTGAGAATGGGACAGTCACTCAATGAGCTGGAGAAAGAGCATTCCAGGCAGATGGAACAGCAAAGGCAAAGGCTGGGAGTGGGGAAGGGCTTCGCATGTGGAGGAACAGAAAGTTTGCCCATGAATGTTACAGGAAAATAGGTAAATGTTTTAGATTGAAGGTGGAGAAGTGGGCAGAAGCTCTGCGACTTAAGACCTCTTAAGCCATGATAAAATGTTGGGTTTTATGAAAACCAAAACCACAGTGAGATGTCATCTCACATCTATAAGGATGGCTACTACTTAAAAAAAAAAAAAGTAATAATTATTGAAAAGGAGGTAAAATAATGGGAACCCTTGTATACTGTTGGTGGAAATGTACATTGGTACAACCACTATACGGAGGTTCTCAAAAAATTAAAAATAGAACCATCATTTCATCCAACAATGCCACCCTGGATGTATATCCAAAGGAGACGAAATCAATATATGGAAGAGATATCTGCACCCCCATGCTCATTGCAGCATTACTTACAAGAGCCAAGACATGAAGGCAGCCTAAGTGTCCTTCAACAAATGAATAAAGATAATGTAATATATACATACAATGGAATACTATCAGCCTTTAAAAAGGGAATTCTGCCATTTGCAACAATATGGAAGAAACTGGAAGACATTATATTAAGTGAAATAAGCCAGCCACTGAAGGACAAATACTACATAATGCCGCTTCTATAAGGACTCTGAAAGAGTAAAACTCATAGGAGCAGAGTAGGATGGTGGTTGCCAGGGGTGGGGTGGGGGGAAGAGGAAACAGGGAGGCATTAGTCAAAGGGTCTGAAGTTTTGGTCACATAAGATGAATAAGTTCTGAAGATCTACTGTACAGCATAGTGCTCACAGATAGTAATATTCTATTGTATACTGAAAATTTTGCTAAGAGGATAGATCTTATGTTGTGTTCTTACCATAAAATAATAAGAGCAATGAATAATGACGGCAGGAGAAAACTTTTGGAGTAATGGACAAGTTTATGGCACGGATCATGGTGATGGTTTCACGGATGTATACTTATCTCCAAAGTCATCAAGTTGTAGACAGCCTTTGGTATGCCAATAATACCTCAATAACGTGATTTCTGTAAAAGGAATGTTGGGTTTTATTCTAAGTGCAAAGGAAATCACTGGATGTGTTAAGCAGGGTGTGATAAAATCTGGCATATTAGTTATAAGAAAATCACTCTGGCCACCCTGTGGGAAACAGACTAGAGAAGAAGCAAGAAACTACAGTTGAGAAGGGGCTGCAGGAGCCCTAATGAGAGGTGGAGAAAGGAGCTGTGTCTAAGTAGAGATGAAAAAAAGTCAACAGCCTTGAGAAAAATTGTGGGGAGAGGAAGAATTGGACACAAAGGAGATTCTCTACTCTGTGCAAGGCACACACTTAGTCTTGTCTTTTCTGTAAACACTTCCCATTTCATCTCAACAGTGGGCTTATGGAAACTATTTTTATGTAGAATCACAATTTAGCAAATACTGTTGGATTTAATTTGATTTAGGCCTATTTCTATTGTTCTGGCCTGTGTGTCAGGTGTATTTCAGGTCACAAAGCAAGGGTTCTGTACCCAGCCATAACACTGGTGGGCAGGTTTTACATGGTTTGGCCCCTCTTACCTTTTCATTCCTCAACTCCACCCTCCTGGAAAGCTCTGCACTTGCAAAGCTGGAAAAGATGACTATTAGGGGCCAGAGTACCATTACTGCCCAGTAGGACAAGGAACTGCTTTAAAAACAGAGTACTGAACCATTTAGCAACCTAGTAAAAAGTCCAGATGCCACCATTAGGTGTGGGCTCTGGCTGGTTTGAGAACAATCAAGAAGGGCTTTGGGACCCTTCTAATCCTTTACTTCCCCTGTTCCTCTTAATCTCTACTTCAGAGTACACTAATAAAGACAACTCGTTTAGGATTGCCTCCTATATACTAACTTTGAATGCCATAAAGTCATTTGTACACAAGGGTATCATCAAAAGCATTATAGGCTCACCTACATGGATATCATAGTGTCTATCTTAGCCTCTGACTAAGAAAGCCTCTGTAGGAAAAACATATTGATTGCCCTCCACTTCACCTCCCTTCCCAAATAAATCTACTCTTTTTTCTCTTTAAAATTTGCACCTGTTCTTCGGATAATTGGCTAGTCATATGCAGAAAAATAAAACTGGATCCCTACTCTACCCTTCATCATATAGAAAAATTAACTCAAGATGGATTAAAGACTTAATTTAAGAGTCAAACTATAAAAATCCTAGAAGAAAGCCAAGGAAATACCTTTCTGGATATTGGCCTTCGCAAAGAACTTATGATTCAGTCCTCAAAATCAATTGCAACAGAAACGAAAGTTGACAAGTGAGACCTAATTCAACTAAAGAGCTTCTGCACAGCAAAAGAAACTACCAACGGAGTAAACAGACACTCTACAGAATGGGAGAAAATATGCACAAACTATTCATCCAACATAGGTCTAATATCCAGAATCCATAAGGAACTTAAGCAATTTAATAAGCAAAAAACAAACAACCACATTAAAAAGTGAGCAAAGGACATAAAAAAAAAATCAAAGGAAGACATACATGCAGCCAACAAACATATGAAAAAATGTTCCACATCACTAATCATTAAAGAAGTGCAAATCAAAACCACAATGAGATCACCATCTCACACCAGTCAGAATGGCTATTATTTAAAAGTCACAAAATAGCAGATGCTGCTGAGGCTGCAGAGAAAAGGGAATGCTTATACACTGTTGGTGGAAACGTAAAATATTTCAGCCACTGTGGAAAGCAGTTTGGAGATTTCTCAAAGAACTTAGGCTATCATTCTCCCCAGCAATCCCATTACTAGGCATATACCTAAAGGAAAATAAATCATTCTACCAAAAGACACATGCACTTGTATGTTCATCATGACACTATTAAGAATAGCAAAGACATGGAATCAACCTAGATGCCCATCAACGATGAACTGGATTAAAGAAAATGTGTTATATATGCATCATGGAATACTACACATCCACAAAAAGGGAATAAAATCATGTCCTTTGCAGCAACATGGATGCAGCTGGAGGAGGAGGAGGCCATTATCCTAAGTGAATTAATGTAGAAACAGAAAACTAAATGCCACATGTTCTTACTTATAAGTAAGAGCTAAACACTGAGTACACATGGACATAAAGATGGGAACAATAGACACTGGGGTCTACTAGATGGGTAAGGGAGGGAGTGGGAAAAGGGTTGAAAAACTACCTATTGGGTACTGTGCTCACTACTTGGCTGACAGGATCATTTGTATCCCAAACCTCAGCATTATGCCATATACTCTTGTGACAAACCTGCACATGTACCCCTGAACCTAAAATAAAAGTTGAAATTTTTTAAAAAATTTCTACCCCATGAGGGCACAAAGTCGGCTGCATGTGGTTCACACTTTTGGTGTTGCCTTCTATTAAACCACAGCTCTCACCTCTGTCCTGCAGAGAGAGCCAGGGCAGCTTAGGGCAAATAAGGGACTTACTTACTGGATGATTATTCTGTGTGCGAATTCAAGAGCAGGACTTTCTTAGCATGTCCCTAAAAAGAAAATTCATGGGCAGTAATTGGTGACAGGGAAAGAGACTCCGCAGAGCTGGCCATCTGGTGACCTGAGCCGGCTGCAGCTTTATTTCATTCAGATGCCACTGCTCTTCCTCCTTTTGTAGGATTTCAGCTGTCTCATTAGATTGCTCCTCGCCACTAAATATTCCTTCCAAATCATTTTCATTTCTAATAATAAAACTAATCTAGGATTTCAAAACTATTTTTATATTAAAACTTTTAAAATCATGTTTCTCAGTTTAAAGAGATTTCGGGGGCGGGGAGGGGAACTTCCTGATATTTCATCCCTATGTTATCCCCATAACAACTGCTATGGTGAAATTCATCTGGCATATTAACATTTATATACCAGGAAGAAAAGAAGCTTAACATATGGCTTATCTCTCTGTCAGTTCTGACCCTCTTCAAATGTTTTCAGTAGGAGATATTAAGATGGAAAAAAAAATACACCAAAATCCAATTTCTCAGACTATCCTATTCCCTACATTGCCTTCCTAACACAAGCACTTCCTTTAAAAGTGGGGCCAGGCACAGTGGCTCACACCTGTAATCCCAGCACTTTGGGAGGTTGAGGTGGAAGGATCACTAGAGTTTGGGATTTTGAGATCAGCCCAGGCAACCTAGCAAGACCCTGTCTCTACAAAGAATAAAAAGTAAAAAATTAGCCAGGCATGGTGGCACATACCTGTAGTCCCACCTATTCAAGGGAATGAGGTGGACAGATCACGTGAGTCCAGGAGTTTGAAGCTGCAGTAAGCAGTGATCATGCCACTGTGCCCCAGTCTGAGAGACAGGATAAAAGCCTGTCTCAAAAAATAAAAAAAAGCAAAAATAAAAAAAAACACTAAAGATAAAAGGGAAGTAGTCTATTTATAAAGGGGAATTAGGTGATCTTTCTCCTGAACCACACCACTAAACTTCAGGAATCAATATGTTTTTATTTTCCCACTTTGGGTTGTTTTTCTAGCAGAAGGGACAGATTTACATGAATTACTTTCCCAGTCTTTTTTTTCAGATTTTACATTTTTTACATACTTTAAAATTTACTCCTGTGAATGTACAGTTCTATGGGTTTTGAGAAATGCACACAGATGTACATCCACCACAATCATGGTACGGAAGTTTTATTGCCCCTCCAAAATGCTCTCATGCTGTCCCTTTGGGGTCAACGCCCCCCTCTCCCTTACCCCCATGCTTCTCTGTTCCATCACTATTGCTTTGCCTTTTTTAGAAAGTCATAGAAATGAAATGATGCAGTACATAGGTTTTTAGGCCTTTTTCACTTAGCAAAATGCATTTGGGATTCACACAAGTTGTTGACCATATCAGTAGTTTGTTCTTTGGTATTGCTGAGCAGTATTGCTTGGACACACCATAGTTTGTCAATCTGTTCACCCAAGGACATTTGGGTTGTTTTCAGTCTTTGGAGATTACATATAAGGCTTCCACAAACACTTGTATACAGATTTTTGTATGAACATAAGTTTCTATTTCTCTTGGGCAAATAGAAAGTGGTATAGTTAAATCACACAGTAAGATTAGGTTAAACTTTATAAGAACACCTTAAAAGTTCTCAAGGGAGTTGTAATATTTTACATTCTCACCTGCAATGCCTGAGAGTTCCTGTTGCTTCCCATCCTCGTGAGCACTTAGCATTGTCATTTTTCTTAAATCTTAGCCATTCTGATAGATGTGAGGAGGTACGTCACTGTGCTTTTAAACTGTATTTTCCTAATAATGTCTCCTTCAATTCCAGCCATCATTCTTATCCTTTAGGCAGGAAAGAGGGAAAGACAATGGGCAGATGGCATGTGCTAGCAGAGGCAGCACTCTTTTTAAGTAGCATTCCTGAAAACCCCTCACAACAACTTCTGATTGCTTATCATCGGCCAGAACTATTATACCCATGAGGCCTCCCTGCATGCAAGAAAGATTGAGAAATGGGGGTATTTTTTAACTGAGTATATCAGCACCTCATTGAAATCAGGAATCTCTAAGTAAGAAAGGAGAATGGGCATGGAGCTGGCATCACGCAGACTCTCTTGTCACACTGGTGTCCCTGCTTCCCTCCCATGCCTCTGTACAATTTATTCTTCGCTTGCAGCCAGAGTGATCCCTATTAAAATTCATCACATCATGTCACTTTCATGCTCAGAATAATTCAATGCTTCCCAACTCCCCTGGAGTAAACTCAAAGTCCTTACAATTGTCAGTAAGGCCTTTCTTGATCTGTGCCCACACCCATATTTTGGAATGTACCTCCTACCAACCTTCCCCTTGATCACTAAGTTGCAGCCACACTGCTGTCCTTCTTCTTCCATGAATAAGCCAAGAATACTCTGACTTCTGGGTTCCCCTGGGTCTCACTACTCACTTTGCCTGGATAGTTCTTCCTTCAAAGAGGCTCGCTGCTTTACTTTCAATTCCCACAAGGTTGCACACATAGGCCCCTGCATCAGAAAGACTTTCCCTCCTCTATAAAAAGTATCTTATATAAAATAGAACTACCAACCCCTGCTATACACTGTTTATATTATTCTTAGCACTTAACATATCATATATTTTGTTTATTTGTTAATATTTTGTGCCCTTTAGAATATAAGAGAGCAAGAACTTTGTTTTGTTCACTGTTGTATCTAGAACGTGGCCTGACAGTCAACAGACATTTGCCACCCGAATGAATCAAGAGAGGTGGGTCTTTACAGAGAACTCATAAAAAGAAAGAGTGCTGTGATATTCCTTCTTCCCTTTCTGTAGGTTCTTTTGTCTCAATTTCCCAGCTGGGTGAGGAAGACTCCAAGAGAACCAATCATAGAGCTTTGGGTTTTTCAAAAGGAAGGTCTGACAACACATTCCTTGTTGCATGTTTGCTGAAATAGATAATTCTAAGAAGAGTTAGGTGGGGTTTCCTGAAATTGCACGGCATGGAAATAGAGGAAAGGGGTAGGATTATGGAGGGGAAGGGAGGCAGAAGTTTTCCTGTCAGCCTAGTAGAAACCATGAAGGTAGCCAGGCAGGTCAGAAACGCACAGGTCATGGGGAGTGAAGGGCTATGAGCCTAATTTTTGAGAGCAGTTTTGATGGTGTAGTAGGACACAACAGCACAAGAGCTGGGGACATATTAAGAGGCCTGCAAGAGAGATCACTAACCTTAGAGAGTGGGAGGAACGTGATGCTCTCTCTCTCCCAGAAAGCCATGGTTCTTCTGAGGAGTCTGGCCTGACACAGCTTCCCAGCAGTCTTGTGCCACCCCATGACCTGTGCGTTTCTGACCTGCTTTGCTTCCTAGCAGCCCAGTTCACAGCAGGTCAAATCCAGAAATCAAACTTTGATCTCTCTTGTAATTCAATCTTTTCTCCTTTCCCTGGGCTCTGTGACCAGCAGTGGGAAAGGGTCCAGTGGTTTGTTCTTTTACTCTCCTTCCTCCACCTTCCTCCTACTCTCTAAGGTTAGTGGTTCAAACATGCAGAAGAAGGAGTAGAGAAGAGGAGGAAGATCTTTTTCTTTAGCTACTCATGCTTATTATAGTTCTCTTGCCTTTAAATGCCAGGTGTCCAGCTGCAAATTTTTGCCTCCTGAGGCTCTTCCTGTGGATTCCTCCAGACCTCCCTTTGGGATCTCTGCATTGTGCCATTCCAGGCTTGGTGATCTCTCTTGCAGAACTCTTAATATGCCCCCAGCTCTTGTGCTCTTGTGCCCTACTCAGAGGGTGGCACAAGACTGCTGGGAAGCTGTGTCAGGCCAGACTCCTCAGAAGAACCATGGCTTTCTGGAAGAGGGAGCATTGCCTGCACCATCAAAACTGCTCTCAAAGATAAGGCTCATAGCCCTTCACTACTCAATCCTTTTACAGTGACTCTTCCAGAAAAGTTCATTTCCCATAATGCACACTCACAATGCCTTTGTTCCCTGCTCTTCTCATTCTCTGCAATTCATTCTGTAACTCCACAGAATTAATTCCCATGGACATACCAGCCCCAAGGCATATCCTGTTGTATACAAGATGTTCCAGCCACCAACTTTATCACAAAAACTTGCTCACCCTTTACCCAGTCAATCAGGTTTACTCATCCTTTAAGAACCCTATAATAGGAGACTGTGTTTAGCAATTTCAAGGTGATACTCTGTCTCTATCTAGTTCTGATGTAGCTGGCAAGGTCTCTGTATCAGTTTGCTAAGGCTGCCATGACAAAGTACCACAAATGGAATCAATTAAACACCAGAAATTTATGTCTCACAGTTCTGGAGGCTGGAAGGTGTCAGCAGTATTGGTTCCTTCTGAGGTCTGTGAGAATCTGTTCCCCTGGCTTCTGCCGGTTTGCTGGCAAGGTTTAGTGCTCCTTGGCTTATAGAAGCATTGCCCTGACCTCTGTCTTCATTTTCATATGGTGTTTCCCTGTTTGCACATCTCTGTGTCCAAAACTCCTTTCTTTATAAGGAAACAAGTCATGTTGGCATTAGGGCCCACCCTAATGACAACTTAAATAACTGCTTCTGCCAAAACACTACTTCCAAATAAAGTTGTGTTCTGAAGTATGGGGGTTTGAACTTCAACTTATGAAATTCGGGGTAGTGAGAAGGGGACACACGATTCAACCCACTACTGTCTCTCACTGCGGAAAAACTTTTACTCTCCAGCAGAGCACCACACTGGCAGGGAATCTGTGACGATGAATACTGAATGCCAACTTGATTGGATTAAAGAATGCAAAGTATTGGTCCTGGGTATGTCTGCAAGGGTGTTGCCAAAGGAAGCTAACATTTGAGTCAGTGGGCTGGGGAAGGCCGACCCACCCTTATCTAATCAGCTGCCAGTGAATATAAAGCAGGCAGAAAAATGTGAAAAGGCTAGACTGGCCTAGCCTCCCAGCCTGCATCTTTTTCCAGCACTTCCTGCCCGCAAACATGGAACTCCAAGTTCTTCAGCTTTGGGACTTGGACTGGCTTCCTTGTTCCTCAGCTTGCAGACAGCCTATTTCAGGACCTTGTGATTGTGTGAGTTAATACTAGTTAATAAATTCCCTTATATACATATATATTATAAATATTATATTATGTATACTTATATATTATATATATTATACTATATATACTTATATATATTTTATATTTTTAATATATTTATATATATATATACACACACACACACACACACACACACATATATATGTCCTATTAGTTCTGTCCCTCTAGAGAACCCTGACTAATACAGCATCCCACACTAACCATGGCTATAAAGAAAGAATACGTGAAGGTCTGGCAGGAAGCTTCATTCAGGCCAATAATTCGCAACTTCAGCAACTAAATAATCAACTCATATAGAATAAGATCAAACATCAGTAACAAGATGCTCCTCTTACCCCAGTCAAATGAAGATCTAATAAAAATACCAAACGGTAAAATTAAGAGCTTATTTTAAAAAGCGAAAAGCACCATTTACTATTCATATCAACCTTGGCTAATCAAATAATGTAGTTTCCATTTGTTGAGGGAAAAACACATGTTTTGGAGTTACATTCTTCGAATGAGATGTGAAGGCTCATATTGAGACAGGAGGCTGCATATTTCATCTGTTAACTTAGCTGCTGTTGACTCATCTGCACCCAAGAGTGTACACACGGGTATTAAATGTGAGTAGAGCTTTGCTTTGACATCAAAAGTATGTCGGGGGCTTTTATTTGCTTTGTTTGGAAATATTTTTCTTGGACTTCTTATTTGATTTTCTAGTATCCAGGGAATTTAGAGAAGCCAGAAACACATCAAAAGTTTTTCAGTGCCCTCTATTATCGAATGACATTGGAGAAGGCTTAAAAGAACGGTCCCTTTATGGATATAACGCTTTTATCCAGGGAGCTCAGAGTCTTTCACAGCAGATATTCCTTACTTTTATAGAGTTTCTAAGGTATTTAGAGGCTAGTCCAAAGCCTGCGAGTAGATCTGGGGGAAAAGGTCAAAGAATAAAATCTTATGGTTGGATTTTTAGCCCTTAGCCTATACTTCTTAGAAAAATGGTCTCCCTTTATAACACGGTAATCATCACCTGAAATATTATCTGGGTATCTACCATCTAAATAAAATACAGCCTGATCAACCAAAGGGATTATTTACTTAAACACTATTAAATCCTACTAAATGCTGCAGACTAATCCTACACAAGGGATGCAGCAATGAGCAAAGCTCTCACGAATTTATACTTTCGAGACAGAGGTAGACAATAAATTAAATTTGTAAGTTAGTGTCTTAAGTTGAATGGTCCCCCCAAAATTTCACATCTACCTGGAACCAGTGAATGTGACATTATTTGGAAATATTATCTTTGCAGGTGTCACCAAGTGAAGATGAGGTCATGCTGGATGATGGTGGGCCCTCAATCCAATATGATTAGTGTTCTTTTAAGAAGAAAAAATATTGGACCTAAAGATACAGAAAAACAGGAAGAAGACCACATGATGATGGAGACAGAAATTGGACTGTGCAGCTCCAAATCAAGGAAGACCAAGGATTGCTGCTGCCACCTGAAGCCAGGGGAGAAGCATGGAATGGGTTCTGCCTGACAGCCTCCAGAAGGACCCAATCCTATCATCATCTTGATTTCAGACTTCTGGCCTCTTGAACTACGAAAGAATAAATTTTTGTTATTTTAAACCACCTGGTTTAAGGTACATTGTTTATGGCAGCCTGAGGAACTAACACAATTTGTGAGTGCTGGTAAGTGCTGAAGAGAAAAAAATAAAGCAAGAAAAAAGTAGTGAAGTGGGATAGAGAGACTCGGGGAGGGTTGCAGTGTTAGACTGGCTGAAAAATTTTTCCATGAGAAGATGATATGGACAAGAGACTGAGGAAAGTGAGGGAGTGACACATGATGATACCCAGAGAAGGTAAGTATTCCAGGTCAGAAGGAAAGAAGAGCTCGTGCAAAGGCCCTGAGGTGCGAGCACACCTGAACTGTCAGAGAATGGCAAGGAGGCCAGCATTGCTGGGGTGGAGTGACACATGGGGAGGGTAGGAGAAGGTCAGGGAGGCCATGGGCAGCCAGATCACAGAAATGCCATGGGCTGTTGTAACGTCTCTTGCTGTTACTTTGAGTCAGACAGAAAGGAAGCTCTTGAAGAATTTGGAGCAGGGGAATGGAGCAGAGGACTGACAAAATCTGACCTATATCTTAATAATATCTTTGACTTGTTAGGAATACACTGAATGGAACAAGACTGGAGCAGGTAGAACAGTTAGAAAACTATTGCAATAATCCAGATGGGAAATGACAGTGACTTGGACCAGGGTGGTAGTGGTAAAGCTGCTTATACAGGGTCAGGTTCAGGATTTTCTTTTTGCATACATGGTCAACAAGACTTATTATGGATCAGATATGGAATATGAGTAAAAGATAAGGACTAAATATAGTTTCAAGATGCTTTGTCAGAGGAATTCCAATCATGAACTGGTTATTTACTGAGAGAAAACCATGAGAAGATTAGGTATGGGGAGGGAGTTCAGGAATCATCTTAGGGCATGTGAACTTTCAGATGCCTTTTTTTTTTTTTTTTTGACAGAGTCTAACTCTGTTTCCCAGGTTGGAGTGCAGTCATGCAATCTCAGCTCACTGCAACCTCTACCTCCCAGGCTCAAGTGATTCTTGTGCCTCAGTCTCCCAAGAAGCTGGGATTACAGGCATGTGCCATCACACCTGGCTAATTTTTGTATTTTTGGTAGAGACAGGGTTTCACCATGTTGGCCAGGCTGGTCTTGAAGTTTTGACCTCAGGTGATCCACCTGCCTCAGCCTCACAAAGTGCTGGAATTACAGGTATAAGCCACCACACCTGGCTCAAATGACAATTAGATATGTAAGTGAGAACACTGTGTAAGCATTTGACTATACAAGATGGAGTTAGTTAGGGAGAAGTCTTGGCAAGAGATTCTAAATTAGAAGTTGTTGGACTAGAGATGGTATCACATGTCTGTGTATTTATTATGCCTCTCCACAATGCTTCTTATTCCTCTGTAGAAAGACTATATAATTTGGCAATGTAGGGAGAATGACCTTGCTTCTGACTCGTGACAGTTCCACACCCTTCTTATGGAAAGAGTTATAAAAATGGCTTACCACAATCTGTTCAATGTTTCAGATTGTTATATATTTAATTTTTTGTAGCCCTCCTATTTTAAAGAAAAATGTGTTCGGCAATTTACAATGTTCAACACGTAATAAGAAAATCATGATTTAAAAAGTAAAATTAGCTATTAGAAAGAGAAGTTAAATAAGTAAGCCAAGCATCTGTGAGCGGACAATTTTTTTAAGTTCTGTTTATGATGATCACCTTTAGCAAAAGAAAGAAGCAGGTATCAAGCTCCATGGGAAATTTCTAAGTAATATTTTCATTATTATCTAACTTTTGGAAAAATTTCGAATGCATTACTTTGAATCAATGAATGAAAGCTTTGTACTGATCATGAGATCTAACCACACAATTGTTTTTGATTCCTGGCATTAATTAAATACTGTACCCTAAGAAGATTTAATAACTAAGCCATGACTCCTTTGCAGAGATCCTTGATCAATAACACTAAAGTAAATACAGCAATAAGAAGAAAGTCCCTTTTCTGATTTAAGAACATAGAAGGAGGTGGACGAACGATAAACACAGATGGATCTGTGATGATGACCAGAACTCAGGTGGGAGCAGGAAAGAGGTTCAGAGCAGAGCATGAATTCAATGAGTACTGAACCCTCCAGGGGACTGAGACTACTGTGACTTTCTTATCCATATTCAAATGATGCTTTGAGGTCTGTCATGTCATCTATTGTTCCTGCTTTTAACAAGAAACTGAGTCATGATCCTGGAGGGTTTCCTTCCTGCCCATCTGCTACTAAACCCAAAGAAGAATCCTGAGCTCAGAATGTTCTGCTTTGGATCCAAGGGCATGGAGTAGATATATTATATCACTCTCTTCTAATTTAAGAATTTAGTGTTGTTTGTTCAGTTAAATTGGGCCTCATAGGGGCATCAGTGAAAATGTTTTGATTGGTTCTTTTCCTACTAATTATTCTAACCAATTCAAAGAAATTACCTAGAACAACTAGTAGGAGTGAGACATTATAACCAAATGCTAAATTTAACTGTGAGCTTCATGATAACTAAGTTAAAAACAATCATTGGTTGATGCTTCCGAAAAAAACTGGCTTTGTAAAGACCCATATATTAGCATGGTGCTATTGATTGAAAAATTGCGTCCCCTCCAACCTCAGAATTTATATGTTGAAATCCTAATTTCCAAGGTGATGCTACTAGGAGGTGTAGCCTTTAGGAGGTGATTAGGTCATGAGCATCATAACTGTAATCCATTACAAATGGGATTAGTGCCCTTATAAAAGAGATTAAGGAGGGTTCCCTCACCTCTTCCTCAATGTGAGCTTACAACAAAGAGACAGCTATCTATGAACCAGGAGGCAGGCCCTCAGCAGACACTAAATCTGCAGATTTCTTGATCTGGGACTTCCCAGCCTCTAGAACTGTGAGAAATAAATGTTTTTGGTTTAGGCTACCTAGTTGATGATGTTTTGTTATAGCAGCCCAAACAAACTAAGACACATGGAAAAACACATTTTTTCTAGTGTAAATCTAGAAAATATTTTTTAAGTATATTTCAAATTCCAGGGACATTGGATGATAATAGAAAAATGCTCAGTATTGTGCTTTTACAAATGATACACACTGCAAATGATCACTCTAGTATTATCCTTACATAAAATATGCAGCACTGCATAGAAATCAAAAGGTATCTTCAAAGAATTAGAGTTCATAAAAACTGAGTTCAGATTATATAACTTAAAAATGGAGAGGACTTAGGAAATGCAAAGGAATTAATAATATGTATTTTACACATTCCCTTTAAAGCAGCATATATTTCAAAAATAAAAGGTTGGAAAGGCAACTTATCATGCCTAAAGTGTTGTTATTTTACAATATTGATTAAAGAGATAATCACAAGACTTAAGCAGGGATTCCCATTTACATTGCCTACAGAGTCCAGGCAGATAGATGTTTGACTCAGGTGATGAATAAATAGGAAGTGAAGGGGATTGTGCAAGTTAAGAGTACATAATTTGTCATATAAGAGAATCACTACCCAGCTTCAGCCCATTTTTATTTTTAAAAAAAATAGACTCATTATTGTAAAAATTTATCTGGATTTTCAGGGAAAACCAGAAATATGGAGTTTATGTGAAATTTTACCATCTTTGATTAAGTTGCTTTAGATCTTAGAAGGTAAAAGTTGACATGTAAAGGGACTTCCTCTTCTTGTCAGAATGTAGAAAGTGAGAAGAGAATGTCTCTCCCATCTAAGAGGTTGAAAGAGCTGGATAAACACAAAAATTTTTCCCCATGTGCAAGGCAGAAGCCACCAAAGGCAGGGACAGAGTAAGAGTTGAGGAAAATCTTTCCGAGGCTCGCCAGGCTTTTACTGAGTATACAACAACTCTCCAAAGCCCAGGCACATCAGCAGAGCAGAGGGAGGTATCATGAGAGAAACCTGAAAGTAACTTGTAGAGCAAAGAGAATTCCTCCCCCACTCATCTACAAACCCAAAAATCTGGCAGCAAAGCTATAAAGCATTCAAGGCGGTTCATGAGTACACAGATCCCAAATCCCACTGAAGACAGGGTTGTAAGATTCCATTCAAGTGTTGTAAGATCCTTGCTGTAAGATTTAATACTACTTCAGTGTAGAGCTAAAGTTCAAAGCTCATGTAGCAATCTCTAGAGCAATTATTAAAATACACTTTAAAAGTTAATAGAAGAAACAAAGTGGAATATTACAAAATGTTTTATTGAGCCAAAAGAAGGCAGAAACAAAGAAATAAAGGAAAAAGAGATGAGACAAAGAGAAAATTAATACCAAGATGTTACACTTAAACCCAAGTATCAATAATTATATTAAATGTAAATGGACTACACGTCATGTAAAAAGCAGAGATTGTCAAACTAGACAAAGAAAAGCCTCAATCTTTAACTGTTTACAAGAAATACACTCAAAATAGAAATATATAGCCTGATTGACAGTAGAAGGGTGAGAAAACATATACCATGCAAGTACTAAATCATAGAAAGCTAGTATTAGTGTATTAGTATAAAACAAAGTCCTCTAAGATAAGCAGTATAATCTGAGCTGAAGACAGACATTTGATAATGATAATATGGCCAATTTATCAAGAATTCAAATCACTCATAAATAAGTATGTGCCTAATTATGCAGCAAAAGCTCTCAGAAGTCAGAGAAGAAACTAAAACAGCTGGAGAAGGTAATATCCCTTCCTCACTAATTGATAGAAAAGGTAAACCAAAAAATCAGTTAAAGTATAAAAGATTTAGACCACCATCATCAGCTAACATGACCTAATTTATATTCATAGAAAACACTATACCCCAAAATAAAGAATGCACATTCTTTTAAAGAATACAGGCTGGCCATGGTGGCTCATGCCTGTAATCCCAGCACTTTCGGAAGCCTATGCAGGTAGATCACTTGAGCTCAGGAGTTCAAAATCAGCCTGAGCAACACGGTGAAACCCTGTCTCACAAATAAAAATTAAAATTAAAAATTAGAGAATAAATAGATAAAATAAAATTTAAAAGAACACATGGAACACTTACCAAGAGAGACTGTATTCTGGCCCATAAAACTAGTTTCAATTTATTTATAAAAATTGAAATGATAAAGTATGTTCTCTGGTCACACTGATATTAAATTAGCACTCTAAAACAATAAGATAGCTAGGAACACTCAGGCCAAATATTTGGAAATTAAATGATGTGCTTCTAAATGATCCAGAGTCAGAGAGAAAATTATAAGAAAAACTGAAAATACTTCAACCTAAATGACAATGAAATCACAACATACGTAAATTTATGGGATTCAATTACTACTGAGCTGAGTAGGTAATGAGGCAAGAGAACAGGGTCTGGAGGCCAGGCTGATTTGCACTGACTTCCCAGAACTGAATCAAAAAGAAAATCCTGTCTTTCCATGCCCAAGTAACGAAAGGATCAGAGGCTTCTCCCTTTGCAAACCCCCCCACCCTTTCCACTGTGTTGCAGAAGAAAAATGTAAAGTACCTCTGATTGGCCACCTCCCACAACCAATCAGACTGGTAACGGGCCAAGTTTTTGTTTGTATAGGGTGCAACTTTATAACTTCACTTGAGCCTCTGATTGGTCACCTCCCATGACCATTCAGATGGCCCTGGGACAGTCCTTCATTTACATAGGGTGCAACCAGTTAAGCAATGGGAAATCTCTAGAGGGTATTTAAACCACGAAAATTCTATAATTAGCACTCTTGAGCCGCTTGTGTTTGCTCAAGCCCATCCCACACTGTGGAGTGTACTTTTGTTTCAATAAATCTGCACTTTCATTGTTTCATTCTTTCATTGCTTTGTGTATTTTGTCCAATTCTTTGTTCAAAACGCCAGGAACCTGTATGACTCGTAGTCAAGACCCTTCACCAGTAACAGAAATGCTTAGCGTTGAATTGTTAATATTATTAAAGAAGAAAGATAGAAAATCACTGATCCATGCTTCTACCTTAAAATTTGTAAAAGAGGCCAGGCATGATGGCTGATACCTGTAACCTGAGCACTTTTGCAGACTGATGCAGGAGGATTGCTTGAGACCAGGAGTTCAAGACCAGTCTGGGCTGGTGAGACTCCATCTCCATTTAATAAAAAGGAAAAAGCAAAACAAATTCCAATGGAATTTACAAAAACAAATTCTATTAGAACTGGCAAGTGAATTTAGTAAGGCTGCAGAATTTAGGTCAATATACAGAAATCAATTGTATTTCTATATGTTAATAAAAAGCAATTATAAAGTACAATTTAAAAATAACCCCACATATAATAGCAACACAAAACATTGAATACATAGGAATGATTCTAGCAAAAGATGCACAAGACCTTTTGACTGAAAACTACAAAAATTCTAAGAGATATTAAAGAACATCTAAATAAGTGAAAAGATACCTCATGTTCATAAATCGAAGGACTCAATACTCTTATGTCCATTTGACCCAAGTTGATCTCTTTAATACATTCTCAAACAAATCCTAGCAGACTGCTTATGAAGCAGTTGACAAGCTGAGGAAGAACAAAATTAAAGAATGTATACGACCTCATTCAAAACTAACCATAAAGTAATATTATGACAGGGTGCAATTGCTACAGAGATAGACAAATCAATCAACGTAACAGAATAGAGATTCCAGAAATAGATCTGCACAATACAGGCAGGTGGTTTTCCCCAAAAATGCCAAGGTAATGCAACGGGGGAAACAAAGTCTTTTGTACAAGTGGTAGTGAAAAAACTGGAATCCACATGAACAAAAGTAAATAAGCCTCAACTGCTACCTCATCCCATTCAAAAATTAATTTGAGATGGATCATAGACCTAAAATTAAAAATTAGAGCTATAACACTCTACAGTAGATGAAGATCAGTTAGGTCACAAAAGTAATAGCCATAGAAGTGGAAATTGATAAATTAGATTCCATCAAAATTAAAACCTGCTGAATAAACCACTACTTAAAAAATTCAAAGGTAAACCAGAGACTAGGAAAAATATATATTGGCTAAAAATTTGGTTTTTTTGGGTTTTTTTGGGTTTTTTTTTTTTTTTTTTTTTTTTTGAGACGGAGTCTCGCTCTGTCGCCCAGGCTGGAGTGCAGTGGCCAGATCTCAGCTCACTACAAGCTCTGCCTCCCGGGTTTACGCCATTCTCCTGCCTCAGCCTCCCGAGTAGCTGGGACTACAGGTGCCCGCCACTGCGCCCGGCTAATTTTTTTGTATTTTTCAGTAGAGACGGGGTTTCACCATGTTAGCCAGGATGGTCTCAATCTCCTGACCTTGTGATCCACCTGTCTCGGCCTCCCAAAGTGCTGGGATTACAGGCTTGAGCCACCGTGCCCGGCCAAAATTTGTTTTTAAAAATCTAGAATCCATTACATAGATACACAAAGAATTCCTACAAATCAACAGGGGAAAAAATGAATAACCTAATTTTTAAAATGAACAAATGACCAGGTGCGGTGGCTCACACCTGTAATTCTAGCACTTTGGGAGGCCTACGCCAGAGGATCACGATGTCAGGAGATTGAGACCATCCTGGCTAACATGGTGAAACCCCGTCTCTATAAAAACACAAAAATATTAGCTGGGCATGTTGGTGGGTGCCTGTAGTCTCAGCTACTCGGGAGGCTGAGGCAGGAGAATGGTGTGAATCCGGGAGGTGGAGCTTGCAGTGAGCCGAGATTGCGCCACTGCACTCCAGCCTGGGCAACAAAGCGAGACTCCGTTTCAAATAAAAATAAAATGAACAAATATATTGGAACAAACTTGTCTCACACACACACAAGATTTACAAGTAACCAACACAACATAAAAAGATGTTCATTATTATTCAAAGGGGAAATTCAAATTAAAACCAAAATGAGATACCATTTCATGTTCACAACAATAGCTAATATAAAAAAACTTACAATACCAAGTACTGGTGATGATGTGGAACAATCAGAGCTCTCATTCACTGCTGGTGAGAATGTGCAATGGTACAACACTTTGGTGAACTGTTTGGCAGTTTCTTAGAAAATTAAGCATGTAATTGGCCCAAGGCCTGCAATTACACTTCTAGTCATTTGCCCAAGGGAATTGAAAACATATGACCACAAAAAGATTTGTACAAGAATGTTCATAGCAAACTTATTCATAATCAAAATCTGGAGATGATCCAAATGTCCATCAACAGGTTGCTGCTTGTTGGGGAGAGAGTGAGCTGACTAAAAGTGGGTACAAGGAGAGTTTCTAGAGAAAATGGAAATGGTCTATATGTTTTTTCTGGATGATGTTTAGCACAAATATACACAGCTCTTAAAATTCAGCAAATAAACTCTTAAAATCTATGCATTTTATTGTATTTAAATTATATCTCAATTTCAATTCTTGAAAAACTTTGTGACAGGTGTCTATGTGTCATATTCTATATTTAAAAAAAAACCCCCACTGGGGTAGAATGATCAAGACTTCTCTTAAAAGAAGAAAGAATACATTAAATCTGCTTAAGCACTTAAATACTTAGTTGCAACTTTGTAAGTCTATGTCATTCAACAGTAATTTTTAAATGTAGAAAAAAAATGTGCAAAGGGCTTGAATAGAAATTCTTCCAAAGAAGACCTAGAAATGCCCCACAAGTATATGAAAGCATGTTCAACAATGCTAATTATCAGGGTAATTAAAAGGAAAAAGACCTAAGAGATAGAAGTCGATCATGGTGGATGGGAAGCAGGACAAGATTGCAGCTCCTGACAGAGTAGCGGGTGCCTCCTATTGTGAATTTTAGCTCCAGATCCACCCCAAGAACCAACCAGCTATCCCGAGAGGATACATACACCCTCTGAAGGAAGTGGACTGACTACTCCTGCAGGACCCAGGACACTCCCCCAAAACTGTGAGTGCCCCGACTGTGGAAGTGGGAAAGGGAGACCCTCATATCCTGAACACACACCCCCACTGGAGAAGCCCAAGGTCTGTTTCTGGGAGACCTTTTCGACTTTACCTGGAGCTGAATCAATTTGGAGAGCCGAGTGAAATATAGGGGTACAGGAAGCAACAGAAAGGCCCTGGAAGCTCGCTGGGTCTCCTAGCAACCATTCCTGCCTGGCACCACAGAGATCCCACAGGAGAGGAGCAGGGAATAAAACTACACAGGAAGAAGCAAATCTCTAGCCGACCTCTGTAACAATTTGAACCAGGTGAGAAGCCTCCTGGCCAGAACTTGGGGGAGGGCACAAATCCAGTGTGCAGACTCCACTGGTTGGGGAAGAACCAAGCCCTTTTCTTTCACAACTGGGAGGTGGATAGCCTGGGGCAGGTTTCCAGCCTGTATTGCTCTCCACCTGTAAACGGTCTGGGGGCAGTTGCGGGAAGCACGATGGGAGGGAGACCGGCCCTGTGGTTTGCGTGGGAGCTGAGTGAGGCCTGTGACTGCTGGCTTTCATCCACTTCCCGAACAACCTGCATGACTCAACAGAGTCAGCCATAATCCTCCTAAATACACAACTCCAGTGACCTGGGAGTCTCACCCCTGTCCCCCACAGCAGCCACAGCAAGACCCGCCCAAGGAGAGTGTGAGCTCAGACATGCCTAGCCCTGCCCTCACCAGATGGTCCTTCCCTACCCACCCTAGTAGTGGAAGACAAAGGGCATATAATCCTGGGAGTTCTAAGGCCTCGTCCACCACGGAAAGTTTCCGTCCCATACTACCACAGCGGAAGCTCTACGGAAAGTTCCACCTCCTGGCAGGAGGCCAATCAGCACAAAAATAGAACATTAAACCACCAAAGCTAAGAACCTTCACAGAGTCCATTGCACTTGCCCCCACCCCGCTCCCACCACCTCCACCGGAAGAGGCACTTGGTTTCCAAAGCCGAGAGACCCATAGACAGTTCACATTACAGGACTCTACACAGACAACCCCCAGTACCAGCCCAGAGTTGGGTAGACTCACTAGGTGGCTAGACCTAGAAGAGAGGCAAGAATCACTGCAGTTCAGTTCACAGGAAGCCACATCCATAGGAAAAGGAGTCTCAATAAATTTAAGAAAATTGAAATTATATGAAGCACTCTCTCAGATCACAGTGAAATAAAACTGGAAATCAACTCAACTCCAAAAGGAATCTTCAAAACGATGCAAATACATGGAAATTAAATAACCTGCTCCTGAATGCGCATTGGGTCAAAAACGAAATCAAGATGTAAATTTAAAAATTCTTCGAACTGAACAACAATAATGGCACAACCTATCAAAACCTCTGGGATACAGCAAAGGTGGTGCTAAGAAGAAAGTTCATAACCCTAAATGCCCACGTCAAAAACACTGAAAGAGCACAAACTGATACTCTAAGGTCACACCTCAAGGAACTAGAGAAAAAAGAATAAACCAAACCCAAATCCCACAGAAGAAATGAAATAACCAAGAAAAGAGCAGAACTAAATGAAATTGAAACCAAAAAAAATACAAAAGATAAACGAAACAAAAAGCTGATTCTTTGAAAAGATAAATAAAATTGATAGACTATTGGCAAGATTAACCAAGAAAAAAAAGAAAATCCAAATAACTTCACTAAGAAATGAAACAGAATACAACTGACACCACTGAAATATAAAAGGTCATTCAAGGCTACTATGAATACCTCTATGCACGTAAACTAGAAAACCTAGAAGAGATGGATAAATTCCTGGAAAAATGCAACCCTCCTAGCTTAAATCAGGAAGAATTAGATACCCTGAACAGACCAATAACAAGCAGTGAGATTGAAATGGCAATTTTAAAATTAGCAACAGAAAAAAGTCCAGGACCAGAAGGTTTCACAGCAGAATTCTGCCAGACATTCAAAGAATTGGCACCAATCCTTTTGATACTATTCCACAAGATAGAGATAGAAGGAACCCTCTCTAATTCACCCTAATACCAAAACCAGGAAAGGACATAAACAAAAAAGAAAACTACAGACTGATATCCTTGATGACCAGAGGTGCTAAAATCCTTAACAAAATACTTGCTAACCAAATTCAACAACATATCAAAAAGAGAATCCCCCATGATCAAGTGGGTTTCATACCAGGGATACAGGGATGGTTTAACATCTGCAAGTCAATAAATGTGATACACCACATAAACAGAATTGAAAACAAAAATCACACAATCATTTCAATAGATGCAGAAAAGGCATTTACAAAATCCAGCATCCCTTTATGATTAAAACTCTCAACAAAATCGGCATACAAGGGACATACCTTAATGTAATAAAAGCCATCTATGACAAACCCACCACCAACATAATACTGAATGGGGAAAAGTTGAAAGCATTCCCTCTGAGAACTGGAACAAGACAAGGATGCCCACACCCACCACTCCTCTAGAACATAGTACTGGAAGTCCTAGCCAGAGAAATCAGACAAGAGAAAAAAATAAAGGACATCCAAATCGGTAAACAGGAAGTCAAACTGTCACTATTTGCTGATGATATTATTGTTTACCTTGAAAACCCTAAAGCTCCTAGAACTGATAAAAATAATTCTGCAAAGTTTCCAGTCACAAATCAGTATCTCTTCTGTACAAGAATAATGTACACAAATCAGTAGCTCTTCTATACACCAATAGCAACCAAGTGCAGAATCAAATCAAGAACTCAATGCCTTTCACAATACCTGCAAAAAAGATGAAATAGTTAGGAATACACTTAACCAAGGAGTTGAAAGACCTCTACAAGGAAAACTACAAAACACTGCTGAAAGAAATCATAGATGACACAAACAAATGGAAACACATCCCATACTCATAGATGGGTAGAATCAATATTGTGAAAATGATCATACTGCCAAAAGCAATCTACAAATTCAATGTGATCCCTATCAAATATCAACATCATTCTTCACAAAATTAGAAAAAAACAATTTTAAAATTCATATGGAACCAAAAAAGACTCTGCATAGCCAAAGCAAGACTAAGCAAAAAGAACAAATCTGGAGGCATCACACTACCTGATTTCAAACTATGCTATAAGGTCATAGTCACCAAAACAGCATGGCACTAGTACAAAAATAGGCACATAGACCAATGGAACAGAACAGAGAACCCAGAAACATACCCAAATACTTACAGCCAACTGATCTTGAACAAAGCAAACAAAAACATAAAGTGGGTAAAGCACCTTTTCAATAAATGGTACTGGGATAATTAACTAGCCACATGTAGGAGAATGAAACTGGATCTGCATCTCTCACCTTACACAAAAATCAACTCAAGATTAATTAAGGACTTAAACCTAACACCTGAAACTATAAAAATTCTAGAAGATAACGTTGGAGAAACCCTTCTAGACATTGGCTTAGGCAAGGATTTCATGACCGAGAACCCAAAAGCAAATGCAATAAAAACAAAGATAAACAGTTGGGACCTAATTAAACTAAAGAGCTTTTGCATGGCAAAAGGAACAGTCAGCAGAGTAAACAGACAACCCACAGAGTGGGAGAAAAATCTCCACAATCTATATATCTGACAAAAGACTAATATCCAGAATCTACAATGAAATCAAACAAATCAGTAAGAAAAAAACAAACAATCCCATCAAAAAGTGGGCTAAGGACATGAATAGACAATTCACAAAAGAAGATATACAAACGGCCAACAAACATATGAAAAAATGCTCAACATCACTAGTAATCAGAAAAATGCATATCAAAACCACAATGCAATACCACCTCATTCCTGCAAGAATGGCCATATTCAAAAAAATTAAAAAAAAAAAAAACTGTAGATGCTGGCATTGATGCATGAACAAGGAACACTTCTACATTGCTGGTGGGAATGTAAACTAGTACAGCCGCTATGGAAAACGTGGGAAGATTCCTTTAAAAACTAAAAGTAGAACTACCATTTGATAAAGCAATCCCACTCCTAGGTATCTACCCAGAGGAAAAGAAGTCATTGTTCTAAAAAGATACTTGCACACACGTTTATAGCAACACAATTCACTATATTATCACATTGTATAGACATTAGTGGAATAAATGTATATACTCACATTAGTGGAATAATATACATTTATGTATAGTATATACATATGTGTATTGTATATTATATATGTTAATGTATACATAATATATACATTAGTGGAATATATATATGATGGAACGCTACACAGCCATAAAAACGAATGAATTAACAGCATTTGCAATGACCTGGATGAGATTGGAGACTATTATTCTAAGTGAAGTAACTCAGGAATCAACAATGAAATATTGTATGTTCTCACTAATATGTGGGAGCTGAGCTATGAGGATGCAAAGGCATAAGAATGATACAATGGACTTTGGGAACTTAGGGGAAAGGTTGGGAGAGGGGATGAGGGATAGAAGACTACAAATATGGTACAGTGTATACTGCTTGGGTGATGGGTACACCAAAATCTCACAAATCATCACTAAAGAACTTACTCACGTAACCAAATACCACCTGTACCCCAATAACTTATGGAACAAAAAACACATAGGATATCACCTCACATCTGTTAGGATGGCTATTATCAAAAAAAATGAAAGATAACAAGCATTGGTGAGACTATTACATAAATGGAACCACTGCACACTGTTGGTGGGCCAAATGGTGCAGCCATGGAAGACAGTATGGCAGTTCCTCAAGAAATTAAAAACAGAACTACCACATGGTCCAGCAATGTCATTTCTGGGTATATATCTAAGAAAACTGAAAGTAAAATCTTGCAGAGATATCCATACTCCCGTGTTCATTGCAGCATTAACAATAGCCAAAGTATAGAGAAACCTCAAGTGTCCATTGACAGATAAATGGATAAAGAAAATGTGATACGTAGATTCAATGGAATATTACTCAGCCTTAAAACAGAAGGGAATCCTACCATTTGTGACAACATGGATGGACCTGGAAGACATTAGTGGAATAAGTCAGTCACAGAAGAACAAATACTGCATGATTTCTCTTATATGAGGCATCTAGAATAGTCAAAGGTATAGAAGTAAACAATAGAACAGTGGTTACAAGGAGATGGGAAGAGAGGAATATGTCAAGTTGTAGTTCAATAGGTATAAAGTTACAGCTGGATAAGTAAGTTCCAGGGACCTGCTGTACAACATGGTTAAAAATAAGATATTGTGGTCTGGGCACGGTGGCTCATGCCTGTAATTCCAGCACTTTGGGAGGCTGAGGCAAGCAGATCACCTGAGGTCAGGAGTTGGAGACCAGCCTGACCAACATACTGAAAATACAAAATTAGCCGGGCGTGGTGGTGCATGCCTGTAATCCCAGCTACTCGGGAGGCTGAGGCAGGAGAATTGCTTGAACCTGGGAGGCAGAGGTTGCAGTGAGCTGAGATCGCGCCATTGCACTCCAACCTGGGAAACAAGAGCAAAACTTCATCTCAAAAAAAAAAAAAAAAAATATATATATATATATATATACACACACACACACATATATATACACATATATAATATTAGATATAGTGTACCTAAAAATTCATCAAGAAGATAAATCTCGTGTTAAGTGTTCTCACAGAAAAGGAAAAAAAGGGGGGAGGAATGGTTACAAGGAAACTTTTGGAGGTGACAAATTTATTACCTGGATTATCATAATGGTAACATGAGTGTATGCACATGTCTAAATTGTATATATTAAGTATGCATAGTTTTCAGTATACCAATTATACCTCATTAAAACTGGGGGAAAATTAACAGGAGAGTAACTTTGGGATCACATTGCTAAGTAAGCTACAGACTTCATGAAAAATCCATGAGTTTTTCACTAATGTCCTTTATCTGCTCCAGGGTCCATATTGCATTCAGGAGTGATTTCTCTTCAGTTGCCTCCAATCCTTTCATATTTTCTCAGACTTGCCTTGTCTTTCATGACCTTGATGGATGTTTATTTTACGTAAGTCTTATGCAAAAGAACAGTATCTGGATTAAAGAATATCTCACACACAAACACACATACACACACAAAATCCTATTAAGGAGCAGAAAACAAAATTATGTGAGAACTAGTATTTGTAAAGGAAAATAAACAAGCAGCTTTGATTGACCCTCCTGGTCTCCTAAGGTGGATAGCTCCTGCAGCTTCATTAAGAAATCCAGTTGATCTTCAGAAGAGTTCAAGGATCGCTAACGAATAGCAAATAATGAACAATGTATAGGTTTAAAATTCAGGATATCTAATCTTTTGACTTCCCTGGATCACATTGGAAGAAGAAGAATTGCTTGGGCCACACATGAAATACACTAACACTAACAATAGCTGATAAGCTTTAAAAAACTTGCAAAAAGTAATCTCATAATGTTTTAAGAAAGTTTATGAATTTGTATTGGGCTGCATTCAAAGCTATCCTGGGCTGCATGCGGCCCACGGGTCGCAGGGTGGACCAGCTTGATTTAAATGTTTTCAGAGAGGATGTGTTAGTTTCCCAATGAATGTGTTGCACTGCCAAATGGATTTTTTTTTCTTTTGTTATTTTGCTAAATTCTGTTAAAGGATGGCTGTAGGGGTGCATTCATTTAAATTTGGAGAAATTTGTAACCAAGAGTATAAATTTAGCTTTAGTATAGCTGATGTTAAGTCAATCTTACTGAGAATAATGAACCCACAGGCTCAGATATCTTAAGACCATCCTTGGTCCATAACAATAAACAATGTCATCAACATAGAAGAGGTTACTTGAGGTATGCAAGAGAGCATGCATCCAATAATTAAATGGCCTTGTCAGATTATTTAAATTTATGCTAGTAGGAAGGGAAGCAATTTTGCAACATTTAGAAATGAAATTCCCTTTGTAAGATAATTCTAATGCCAGTAGCATTATATACCAGAAGTTTTGAAAATGTGTTACAAGCAACACTTTGAAAACGTGTTACAAATTTTAAAACATGTTCTAGATAATATTCTTTTCTATTTCTTTGACATTTGTCAAGAAATAAAAGCAAAAATATCTATATCATCTTTTTCCTCTGTATTACTCTTGTGTTTTTACTTAGGCAATGAAGAAGAGTACAGCAGTTACAAACAGTGAAATGGTTTTGCCTAAACATTGATCAAGGGACTGTTCCACAGTGTTCATTTTGCTTCTTCCTTTTTTAGAAAACCTGTCCAAAGTTTTGAAGGAATATGCAAGATACTAGCAGGTCTGTAAATTGGGACAATAAAAAGTTTTTCTTTTATTAAAACTTCAAATCCACTCTGACAAACTTCTGCAAAAAATTATGTAAGGTAAAGTCTGCAAGAAAAAGCAATACTGCCTCCTGCTTCCAGCGCTGGTAGGGAAGAAAAGAAAAAAACTTATTTGCTATTATTTACAGTTTTAAATATTCACTGATATTTTAATATGGCAAATGAAACTATGGATAAATTAATAATAACAAAATTAAACATTCTGTACAGTAAAATCCACCATAGTCAAAGTCAAAATAAAAATGGAAAATCACAGGAAAAGGTATTTGAAACTCCTATCATAGACAAAGAGATAATTTCCTTTTTAATGACCTCAGAAGAATCAATAACACAGACAAACCAAGAGAAGAATGTACAAAGAATGGAATATATAAGCTACAAAAACTATAAATATCTCTTAAATGCAGGAAAACATGCCCAATCTGAAGCAGAAAAAAAGATAAATAATATTTAAATGAAAATTAAATGCCATTCTTTATCAAATCAGCAAATATCAAAAAGTTTTCTAGTCCGCCACACTGGTGAAACTGAAGGAAACAAACCACCTCATATGTTGCTGATGGGAGTATAGAGACAATGGGAGATAGTACAGACAACATGAAGATCAGCTGGAAAATGTCTATCAAATGTACAATTGTTCAAGGATATTTGCTGCCATATTATTTGCAATAGAAAAAGTTACCCATCAATTGTTAAATAGATTATGGAAACATACACAGAGTGGAACATGATACTGGAAATGGTAAGGAAGTTTCATATGTAATGACCCTGGGGGGAAACCTTTAAAGGTTCTGAACCCTTGATCTCCTACCCCGGATCAGGTCTTGGAGCATGGGGAAAGATGTAAAAATTCTTCTCTTCAGATAATTCTGGCATTCGGAGAGCAAAGGAGTACTAGGTTCATTTCCAATTGGCCCCTATAAAAAAGAGGCAAAGTCCTTTTCTTAGCTTGAAAAAAAGGGGGGAAAAAAGCAGAGTCTTAAAATGGTCTACTTGATACTACTTTTTAGGGAGTGAAAAGAAGCAAGAGTGAGGGACTAGGGAAGTAAGGCAGCGAAGGAAATGGTGATGCGCTGTCAAGCTGGCCACAGTAAAACATGACGAATTGCTGCATCTTTCTGAATCAGTCTCCAAGAAGTCATATAAAATGGATCTCAAGACTGCCTGTTAGAAAGAGTAGAGGGAGGAGGATGGAAAACAAATATATCCATTACCCATCAGTTTCTGTATCATATTAGTCAAAGCCTTACTGCAGGGAGCACTAACTACCCAGTTCTTCCAAGCTGTAAATTTATGGGGCCAAGTAGAATTCCAAAGAATTCTACATTTTCATGTCAACAGAGAGGCCCTGGGCATTCACAGGTGTTAGGCGAATCACCTTTGGGAACTCAGTCAGAGCCCTGCAAAGCTTGTCATTAGAACAAAGGAGGGAACAAAAGTCAGGCAAGACTGAGAGAAGCTGAAGCAATGCATGAGGAAGTCCGATATGGTCCCTGGACCTGTGGGAGTGTAGTAGAAGTGGTTGTATGCGGTATCTGGGACAGAGAAGTTCTGAGGAAGCCTTCCTGGTTCTCCAGCAGCAACGTAGCATCATAGGAGAACAAATTTGGAGGGCATCTGCAAATGGCCACAGAAGAGGGCTGAGGAGAGAAAGAGATACCCAGTAGATGCTGAACAAGTCTTACAGTTGTGACAGGTGGACATCTAAGTGGAAAGGGTTGGGCCATGCCACCAGACTCCAGTGGTGACATGCCACCTCAGCAGAGAACGCAACTGTGGATTGCACTCCTCAGCAGGTGTGGTGCCCCACAGCTGTCTCCAGGCTATGCTGTCAGGCCCCACAAAACTTCTTTTTTTTTGGAGGAGAAGAAAAAAGGAGAAGAAAAAAGCCCCAAAATGGACTTAATCTGAAAGACTTAATCAAAACTAGAACAAAATGGGTAAATTTTCTGCCGCTGAGCAGAAATGAGGCTTCAGAGAGAGATAAAGCTGAACTATAGAAAAATAAAGTCACATTTCTAACATCCCTGAGGATGTGGTTTGAAGATATCAGTTTTGCTACTCATGTATTTGACTGACAGTGGCAGCAATATTGAGCCTCAGAATATGTTCAAATTGGTCTAAAATATCTTTCTCAGGAGTGGCATTTGCAAAGAAATTCTGACCACTAATTAATCAAAAAGGCGGGTGTCTTAATGAAAGTAATATTTTCTCTAGACAAGTGCATTACTTTGCTAGGATTGCCCTTAAAAAGTACCACAGACTAGATTAAGCAACAGAAATTTATTTTCTCACCGTTCTGGAGGCTAAAAGACCAAAATCAAGACATCAGTTGGATTGGTTCTTTCTAAGGGCCACGGGGGATGGATCTGTTTTTCCAGGTCTCTCTCCTAGGCTTCTAGATGGCTATCTTCTCCCTCTGTCTCCACATCATCTTCCCTTTGTTCAGGTCTGTGTCTAAATTTCCTCTTCCTACAAAAATAAAAGTTGCATCAGATTAGGGCCCATCCTAATGACCTCACTTTAATCATCTCTATAAAGACTGTATTTCAAAAAGAGTCACATTCTGAGACGATAGGAGTTAAGACTTCAACACATGAATTTTTTTGAGGGGGAGTGTCCATTCAGCCCATAACAACAAGCTATCTTCCCTCCTGCCCCCGCCATGTGTGTGAGATGCTACGAGGCAAGCCAGAGAGAGCCAACTGAAAGGAACACCAATGGCCAATGCTGGAACAATTTGAGCAAATAATAATAATGAAAATATTTGATTAGAAGTCATAAAATAAATAAGTCCTTATGGATACAAATAAACACTTGAATAAATACATGAATTGTAGATATGGGACATCTCTTCTTTACAAAAGAATTCCAATACATAAATGTAAAAGAAGAGGAGGAAATAAAAATTGCTGTTAAGCAAGCACCACAGTAATAGCTGTTACAGAGAGATCTATGAAAGGGTGCTAAAATTAGTGGGCACAAGCTCAAGGGAAAATGAGGTATTCGTGTACTTTTAAAGCATCTTCCCCACCATTCATTTCATATGTAAAAACAACTTTACAGTTGAAATCCAGCAGGTAACACCCAAACCAAGTGATCTAAATTAACATTATCAGTAATAGGACATCTCGCTCCCTGATATGATACGCTCAGGGGGACACAGCATCACCTATGGTATTCTCACCAGCATTCCCATAAAAAATGCACTACCTCAATCTAATCATGGGAAAACACCAGACAAGCCCAAATTGAGAGATAGTCTATAAAAATAACTAAGTGGTACTCACCAAAAGTATCAAGATCATGAGACACAGAAATAATGTGGAACTATCACAGTTGGGGAAGACTAAAGAGATAAGACGAAGTTCAAGGGAAATCCTGGATAGAATCCTGGAACAGAAAAAGGCCATTAGGGGAAAAGGAAAAAAGAAAATGAGTGAAATTTGAACAAGGTCTGTAGCTGAGTTAATAGAATTGTACCAATGTTAATTTCTTAGCTTTGACCGTTGGTTTTGATCTCTGTCCTTTGGTTTGATAAGTTGTTAACATCAGGAGAAGCTTGGTAAAAGGCACATGTAAACTAGATACTGTTTTCACAACTTTTCTGTAAACCTAAAATTAAAAAGTTTTAAAAAGACATTGGAAATTATCTCTTACAATATCCCGCTACATTGGAAACAAGTTTTAAAGGAGAAGAATTCTGTGGTTAAAGAGGTTCCAAAATACAAAGTAAAAGGAACTACAAACACGAAAAAGGAACTGCACATGGAAGACATGATTTAACTCCTGTTATTCCTCCACAAAACCTGCATGCTTAACCCAGTGGCCCCCTTGTATCCTTAAACCATGTCAGAGGACCTCTTCTGAGGGATGATGAGAGGGAGTAGACAGGCATTGGTCTCTAGAGATCAAAGCATGTGCCGGTGATGTCTGCCCACAAGATTTTTGTGAAGATGAGGAAATACGTGAGAAAAGCCCAATTTGGTGACTGTTACATAAGGGGATCTCAATAAAGTTTAGTTTCTGAACGGAAGGATATGAGTTTGTGTTTAAGCTCACCCTCATGTGTTCTCAGAGGAGTCGGGAGTTTTGTTGTATTTCTAGTATAGCCATGGGAATAAAACATTCAGTCCTTGTTTTCCATTCTTCTTTGGGAGGACAAATATCTTTTCTGAGTTTTAAAGTCAAATAGTGACTAAAGAGACTGGGTCACTTAACCAGTGAGCTGCTCAACATCAAGACAGACTCCTCAGCCACTCACTCACCACAGGCTGCCTGCCTTTGACGTCTTGGAGGAACCCTGGCTTCCTCCTCCAGAGTGCAATGAAGAGGTGCCTGCTTTGCCATGCTCATCCTCCTCCAGCTTTCCATCCACAAGGGAGTGGGTATGCCAGGATTGCACGGATCCTAAGACCCTTTCTCAATGGGCAATCCTGGAAACATATTAATAGACTACTGTCCAACCCTTTGATAACACATATATTTTTACCTCTGGTCTTGTCTTCATAGACATTCTCTTTGGAATTTAGAAAAGAAGAAGAGTAATAAAATTTAGGCATCAAGCTTGACTCTGAACTTTCTACAGTTCTATTTTCTTACCTTTATAGAAGACTTGAATTTAGTGTAATTATGGTATGCAATCTTTGTCCAAGAGGGTTTCTAAATCCTAACCTTACCTGAATTGTCTATTTAAGATCTCTTTCATACAAGAGAACAAAAAAATCCAAGGGCTGGGATTTTAATATGCCTGAAAGATCTTGCTGGAATGGCTTAAATTCTAATCAATTTTGACTACCAGAGTAGGAAAGGGGAATTTGAAAATATATTAAAAGAATCCTTTGGCAGTTCTGTTTTAGATATAAGTAGATCAATGAAGTGATTATCATCCTAGGACAGAACCTCCACTATACTTCCTTCCCCCAAAGACTGCCCTTTATATAATATTTTAAATAGTATTGATCAGCTTGGATGTAAACAGCAGTTGGTAAATGCTGTGAGGAATATAAAAGATGCATGAATTTCCTCAGGAACTCACAATCTCATGGAGGAAATGACAGAATGACAAAATATATATTCAGATTAGCAAAAACCATCAAGAGTACTAAAGATAATGTGACAAAATGTGGCAGAACCAGTAAGTGCCATAGGAAGTTAATGGAAGAAATGATCAGCATTGCCAAGAATATTTGGGGAATGCCCCACAAGAATGTGAAAACTGGGATAGATTCTGAAGAATTTATATTTGCCATGGTCAAGACAAGCACACGCCAAAAAATGGTGTAGTAGGCAAAATAATGTCACCTCCTCCCTCAAAGATGTCCATATCCCAGTCCCCAGAACCTGTGACTTTACACTACCTTTCATGGCAAAAGGGACTTTGCATATGTGATTACTGCTTGGAGAATGGGAGATTATCCTAGAATACCCTCATAGGCCACTCTAATTACATGGATCCTTAAGAGAGAAGAAAAAGGCAAAAGCGTCAGTCAGGGAGATGGGAAGAGCGAAGAAGCAGGAGAGATCTGGTGCTTGAGAGCAACTTGACCCACTGTGGCTGCCTTTGAAGATGAAGAAAGAGGCCACAAGCCAAGGAATATAGGCAGCCTCTAGACTGGGAATAACCCTCAGCTGACAAGCAGCAAGGAAACAAGTCCTCAATCCTCCAATGACAAGGAATTGAATCTGTCAATGATCCTGGAAACAGAACCTCCCCTAGAGCCTCCATAAAAGAATTCAGCCCTGCTGACAATGATATTTCTGTCCATTGATACTCATGGGAGACTTCTGACCTGCAGAACTGTAAAATAACAAAGTTATGGTGCTTTAAACCACCAAGTTCATGGTCATTTGTGACAGCAGAAATAAAAATCTATACACATGGACAGAGTTCCCATAGCTTACGTAGAGAACCTCAGGCAAAAATAATTTCTTATTTCTTGTACAGTACTTAATCTATGCAGCCCCTTGGGAACACCATGAAATATGGCTGTAAATATACTGACCCTTCCTGAGGATCTTCAAATGGTTACCATGGCCTTAACTCACTTCAGAAAGTTTCCTGACATCTACGTCTCCACGCACTGAATGATGTAGCCCTAATGCCTTGGAAGTAAATAAAGTAGGAAAGAACACCTGATGTAAGGTGATCAAAGTTGTTCACCTGAAGCTTATCTGGCAATAAGTGACCCAGTAGGATGCTATATTTTGACACAATCAAATCCTCTATTTGACACTAAAAGAGTCATCAGACAGAGGGTTGTTGGAAAGAAGAGACAGAGAAAAATGATAAAAAGGAGCCATTCAGAAGCTAACAGAAGGCATGAGTACAACCCACAAGTTAGCAAAAATGTTGTATTAAAAGGAGGAAAAAGCAAGGAAACCATAGGCAGTTATTTGATGATGGGAGGAGGAAAAGAAGCAGAGTGTCCACAATTGTCCAGCAGGAGAAGGAAGCAAAAAACTCTTCTTACAGAGGGGGCATGAGACACCAGGATTGCATGAGTCATATTGTACTGGAATAAGCTTCCAGGCTCCATGACACCTTCTGAGAAAGTTTCCCATTGTTTGTTTCCTTTCTTTGTAACCTTATATCAAGGCTTTTTCTCCTTGGGTGACCTGACATCTCTCTTATTTTGCAACCTGAAAGAACTGAACTAACACACAGGTTCACAAGACTCTACTTGCTGAGGGTGACCTGCTCTGCTGAATGAAAAGACAATTATTGCAAGAGACCCTCTTGACTTTTGACCTCTGTGGATTTCATTTATTGTTGTCTGTTGGGTTATTTATTGAGAAGTTGGCTATCGTTCCCCAAAAATTACTCTGATAACCAGCCATTTCAAACATCACAGAAATCAGCAGTTAGATTAAATAAACAGGAAATAAAAAACTAACTTTTATTCTATACAACTATATCATTTAGCAATTAAATATGTGCATAGTCATAGCCTACTATCATTTTCAGTTGTTTCAGGGTATTATTCCTCTTTCCTCTGATAAACTATAAATCGTTGAAGTGAGAGGATCTATATTTTGTATCTCAATAATGTAGAATACTTAACAATATACCTAATATGTATGTATTGACCCATTAACTATTGGAACTTTTGACAAAATAATGTTGTTTCTGAGAAAAAATGATCAAAATTCTCATAGCGTATTCCAAGATCATCTTTCTTCCCTTTCTACCGTGAAATGCTATCCCCTTAACCCCTCTTCATGAAAGAATCTTCTTCTAAGTGTTCCAGTTACAATAATAATAATACCCCAGCAATAGCGGACATCAGATCTACTACTTGGAAATGTCTTTCATTGAAAAAAAAAAAAAGGATCTAGAGTTACATTAAGGTTTACGCATGGCTTCCTTACCTCTCTTTTAGATGTGGATAAATATAGCTACCATTTGCTGAACAACTATTTTGTGCCAGTCATGGTGTATACATTATAACTAATCTTAACAAGAACTTTCATGAAAGGAAGGCACTGGTCACTACTTTAGAGGTGAGGAGCTGGACTTCAAAGGGATTAAATTGCTTGGGCAAAAGCATTCAGCTCTAAATGGCCGATTCTAAGTCAGTATGTTCCAAGTCCTCACGCCTTCCACTTTCTCATGCATACCTCATATTCTTTGTTTACTGATTTGAAGTGCACAAGAAAGCAGACCCTAAATATCTCAGGAAGTAGGAAGCACGGTTATGATTCCTACTTTAATCTGTCTAATTTAATTATCAAGTGCTCAAGGAAGGTCAGTAGTCTGTGCTATAGCTTTAAAGAGAAAAGGTTTGCATTAGGACCTGGTGCCACCATGAGACTAGTGGGACTAATGAGATAGTGAGATAGTATCCATGAGACTAGTGAGATAGTAGTCAGTTTCACCTCTACTCCCTATCCCCGAAATCAACCAACCTAGAGGTCATGCACAAATTATTTAAAAATAGAAGTTATGTCAAAAACTTTTCTCTTAGTTCCATTCTTTCCCACCTCCAGTCTCCAAAATCTGTGCTCAGTCAGTTGCCGCCATGTAAAAATGACTGAATTTAGAAATGAATTCCAGTTCTCCAACTAACTACTATAAACTCTGGGGAGGTGATTTAGTTTCCTTGAGTTTGAGTTTCTCACCTACAAAATAAAATGATACCTGCCTTCTTTCATACCGAGTTGATTGTGAGGATCATATGAGACAATATATGAGAAGGTGCAGCATAAATAAGATAGCACTTTACTGACCTCATGTTATCGCCACCCTTCATTGCCACCTATCACTACTTTTCATTTAAAGTTTGACTTCTGTGAGAGTGCTGCTCATATGCACATCTGTCCATCACTACTAAATCACAGATTTCCTAAATGTATTCTTGTCTGCCTGTGTCAGAGTTTATGATCTCTTCTTTTAGATTGTGAATTTCCAAGAAAATGGGCAGAACATAGCAATCTTTATGCACTCATAGTACATACCACAAGGTTGCACATATACTGGGGGCTCAAAGATATGTTTAATTTTTTCAAATATTGTTTCCTCAATGAGCATGTGGTATCCAGAGAGAACCAACTTTGAAATGATTTATTGAGAGAAAAGAGATGACCTTTAATGGAGATCCAGAGGGGTAAGGGAGGTAATGTGAGTTTCAAATTGACATGGTCATAAACTCTTCTGTGAAAGAACTGAGGATGGAAATGCTGAGCAAATGATCCTCTTACATTTGTCCATAATTTTTTATTTTTTTAAATTTTCTGAACAAATACTATAATTATAGAGGCATTCTGGCTAACTCACTTATCCAAAAGTTAGTGTACAGGGATGCCTCAGAGATATTGTAGGTTCAATCCCAGACCACTGCAATAAAGCAAATATTACAATAAAGTGAGTCACATGAATTTTTTGGTTTCCCAGCGCACACGAAAGTTATGTTTACATTGGCCATGCACAGAGGCTCACGCCTGTAATCCCAGCCCTTTGGGAGGCTGAGACGGGTGTATCACCTGAGGTCGGTAGTTTGAGATCAGCCTGACCAACATGGAGAAACCCCATCTCTAGTAAAAATATAAAATTAGCTGGGCATGGTGGTGCATGCCTGCAATCCCAGCTATTCAGGAAGCTGAAGCAGGAGAATTGCCTGAACCCGGGAGGTGAAGGTTGCAGTGAGCCAAGATTCTGTCTCCAAAAAAAAAAAAAAAAAAGTTATGTTTACATTATAGTGTAGTCTATTAGGTGTGCAACAGCATTATGTCTAAAAAATGTACATACCTTAATTAAATATACTTTATTGCTAAAAAAAAAAAATGCTGAAATCATCTAAGCCTTCAGCAAGTCATAACCTGTTCGCTGGTGGAAGGTTTTACCTCAGTGTCAATGGTTGCAGACCTGGGTGGTGGCTACTGAACTTTAGGATGGCTGTGTCAATTTCTTAAAATAAGACAACAACTAAGTTGGCGATATCAATTGACTTTTCTTGTCACAAAAGATTTCTCTATAGCATGTGACAATGTTTTATAGCATTTTACCCACAGAAAAATTTATTTCAAAATTGGTTTCAGTCCTCTCAAACTCAGCCACTGCTTTATCAGCTCAGCTTAATATTCTAGATCCTTTGTTGTCATTGTTCACAGTATCTTCACCAGCAGTTGGGTCCATCTCAAGAAATCACTTTCTTTGTTCATTCATAATAAGCAACTCCTCATCCATTCATGTTTTCTCATAAGATTGTGGCAATTCAGTCCCATCTGCAGGCTCCTTTTTAATTCTATTTCTCTTGCTATTTTCACCACATCTGTAGTTACTTTCTCCACTGAAGTCTTGAACTCCTCAAAGTCATTCTTGAAGGTTGGAATCAGCTTCTTCCAAACTCTTGTCAATGTTGATATTTAGACCTCCTCCCATGAATTATGAATGTTCTTAATGGCATCTAGAATGGTGAATCCTTTCCAGAAGGTTTTCAATTTGTTTTGCCCAGATCCATCAGAGGAATCACTATCTATGGCAGCTTATGAAATGAATATCTTAAATAGTAAGACTTGAAAGTCAAAATTTTTCCATGATCCATGAGCTGCAGAATGGATGTTGTTTTAGCAGGCATGAATGCAACACTCATCTGCTTGTGCATCTCCAACAGAGTTCTTTGGTGACCAGTTGCATTGTCAATGAGCAGTAATCTTTTGGAAGAAATATTTTTTTCTCAGTAGCAGAGCTCAACAGTGGGCTTAAAATATTCAGTAAACAAATCTATAAAAAGATGTGCTGTCATCCAAGCTTTGTTTTTCCATTTCCAGAGTATAGGCAGAATAGATTTACCATAATTCTGAAAGGCCCTGGAATTTTCAGAATGGTTAGTAAGTACTGGCTTCAACTTAAAGTCACCAGTTTCATTAGCCCTGAACAAAAGTCAGCCTGTTCTTTTAAGCTTTGAAGCCGGGCATCGACCTCTCCTCTCTAGCTATGAAAGTCCTAGACCCCCTTCTAATAGAAGGCTATTTTATTTACACTGAAAACTTGTTGTTTAATATAGCCATCTTCATCCATGATCTTAGCTAGATCTTCTGAATAATGCTGCAGCTTGTACATCAGCCCTTGTTGCTTCACATTAAACTTTTGTGTTATGGAGATGACTTCTTTCTTTAAATCTCATGAACTAAAAACTCTGTTAGCTTCTAATTTTTCTTCTGCAGTTTTCTCACCTTTTTCACGCTTCATAGAATTGAAGAAAGTTAGAGTCAAGACTGGACTGGGCTTTTGCTTAAGGGAATGTTGTGGCTGGTTTGCTCTTCTATCCAGACCACTAAAACTTTCTTCAAATCAGCAATAAGACTGTTTTGCTTTCTTATAATTTGTGTTCACTGAAGTAGCTCTTTTAATTTTTTTCAAGAACTCTTCCTTTGCATTCACAGCATAGCTGACTGTATGGTGCAAGGGGCCTTACTGTTGGCCTATCTCAGCTTTCGACAGTCCTTCCTCACTAAGCTTAAGCATTTCTAGCTTTTGATTTAAAGAAAGATACGTGACTCTTTCTCTCACTTGACACTTAGAGGCCATTGGAGAGTTATTAATTTGCCTAATGTCAATATTTTGTGTCGGATAAAAATAGGGAGGCCCAAAGAGAGAGAGAGAGACAAGTGTTCAGTCAGTCAGTGGAACAGTCAGAACACACACAACATTTATTAATTAAGTTCACTGTCCTGTGGCAGCTCACAAAAATTACAATAGTAATATCAAAGATCACGGATACAATAATAATGAAAAACTTCGATATATTACAAGAATTATCAAAATGTGACACAGAGACATGAAGTGGGCATGTGTTGTTGGAAAAATGGCACTGATGGACTTGTTCGTTTGTCACAAACCAATTTGTAGAAAATGCCGTATCTGCAAAGCACAATAAAGTGAAATGCATAAAATGAGGTATGCTTGTGTGTGTAAGTCAACACAGAACCAAGGGTTTCCTGACCAGTGATTTTTTCCACTAGATTGTGATATTACTTCACTGCATGGCTAGAGCTCAAGTTATTCTGATACACACAAACTCCTACTCACCCCTCAAAACCCAACTGAAATGTCACTTCTTTGGAAAGTCTTTCATGGTGCCCTCAGGTAGCGTTCATAGCATCATCCTCTTTAGTCACATGATGCACAGCAGCCCTTCTTTTCATTTTCAGGGTATCCTTCCCACCACACACCTAAATCATCAGTACCCTATCCCACCATTTAGCACAGTGCTTGACAAACTTAGATGATCTACAATCATGAATTCACACTGACTCAGTGCTTTCCTGAGCAACAACTGCATCTGGGAACTCACTGTTAATAGATAAAAGGCAGGATGATCTTTTTCACCTAGTTATAGCTAGGAAAGTCTGAACAAAGAAACATGACGGAGAAGTGTATCTCATGATTTAAAATGTTAACCAAGACTTTGCACAGCATTTAGAAATTGCCCATTTTAAAATGTTAAATATCAGTCAACAACGAAGAACCCTGATAGCATCAGGATGTATAGCATTTTGTGGCAGGTAAAGGCTTTGGAGTCAAAGTCTTGAGTTCAAATCAAAATTTGTTTTCTCTAGACTTACACAAGTGACTTCATTTCCCAAAACCAAATCTGTTGTCTTTGATCCCACTTTTTTGTATCTTTTTAACCAACTATATCCAGTCTCATTCCATCTACCTTTCTCTCTTTATAGTATATTGTCAAGACCATACTCAGTGACCCCTTAGAAATGTAAGATCGTCCGCTCCAAAGCCTTCAATTGCAATGTTTAACTTCATTCCCCCATGGGAATGAGGGTGATGGGATGGGAAGGCTGAGTGGGAACTCCTATAGATGTGACTCCAGGTGACAGCAGATCTTCATTACTCTAAAATGACAGATGTGAAAAAGACTGGATTCAAAATCTATCCATTTTCACATGAAACTTTACTACTGACTCTTTTGACAAAATAAAAGGAATTCTTCAATTTATTAAATAAAATTGAGCTGTTGCAAATGGTTATGTAAATGAATTCAAATTTTTTCACTTGCTGGATTGTAAAAAGTTTCTAATTGATGATACTATCAAGAATTTGAAGCATTTGTCATTAAAAAGTCTGGTTAGAATTGTCTTTGGTTGTTTGAGGCCTAAAATGATACAAAAACGAAATGTATGGTCACAGAAGTGAGTTCATGTCTCTTATTTAAAGTGAGACAAGATTTTATTTATAAGTTCTATAAAAAGTAAAAGTTTACTATTTTCCCTCATACTTTATTCTTAAAGTAATTACATAACATAGAGAAAATATAATAATTTGCTTTTCACCAAACCCAGTATAGATTATTTCAAATCCCCTCCAGTTTTCCCAGTCTGACTACAAATAGCTTCACTTTCTTTGTGTACAATTACATGAAAAATTATTGGAAAGTACCGGAATAACGGTCAAGACAGAGACAGCAAACCAATTCAAATCCATATTTCACTACTCACTGATGTTAAATGAAACCTTTCTGAATTTTTTTTTTATTTATGAAATGAGGATAGCCTTGTCAAGCTCTTATGAGGTGATGTCTGCAAAGCATTTGGCACAGTGCCCAGCATTTGTAATTGCTTGGTGAATAACACCTGTGTCGTGACAGTAGTGGTGATGCAAATAGTTGATGCTGATGCAAAATTTCACATTACAAAATTGATTTTACATGTCAGTTTTTTAGGTTTCTTCGGATAACCAAAGCTGACTAACCTGTATCTGGAGACTTAATGAAAACATAGTAAGAATCGGCCAGGCGCAGTGGCTCATGCTTCTATTCCAGCACTTTGGGAGGCCAAGGCGGGTAGATCACCTAAGGTCAAGAGTTTGAGACCAGCCTGGCCAAAATGGTGAAACCCCATCTCTACTAAAAAAATAGAGAAACTTAGCTGAGCATAGTGTCAGGCTCCTGTAATCCCAGCTACTTGGGAGGTTGAGGCAGGAGAATTGCTTGAACCCGGGAGGCAGAGGTTGCAGTGAGCCACGATCATGCCATTGCACTCAAGCTTGGGTGACAGAGCAAGACACAGTCTCAAAAAGAAAGAAAGAAAAGAAAAGAAAGGAGAAAAGAAAAGAAAGAAGAAAGAAAGAAAGAAAGAAGAAAGAAAGAAAGAAAGAAAGAAAAGAAAGAAAGAAAGAAAGAAAGAAAGAAAGAAAGAAAGAAAGAAAGAAAGAAAGAAAGAAAGAGAGAGAAAGTATAGTAAGAATCACACACACATTACATGAACAAAAGTTGAGAACCTTATTTCCCACACACTGTGCTGAAAATTTGCTAAAGTTTATTAAATGGGGCTTTGCATTTAAATTAAATGGTCTCAGCATGTGACACAAATTAGAGAGCACTAAATGAGAATTTCCTTAATTCAATCTTGAAACCATAAAATGTAGCCTAAAGAAGATATTTCATTGTGTTCTGTCATAGAGTTCACTTTCCTCAGTTTTAAACATAGATAAAAAATAAAAATGGCATCATTCCTCCAAGAAAGAATCTCATGCATTTTTCATACATGTGTGAAATTAATATACCTTGAGTATCCTGAGTCTGTTACTGATTTTTTGAGTTGTATTTATGACACTCTACCATCTGCAACTGAGGTTCCAACTAGAAGGAAATATTTATATACACCAGGGAGTCATACATAATTTAATGCGGGAACTGGAAAGAAGAAAGAAAATGTTTCTTTTCTTTGTGTAGTACACCATCCCTTACAAGGAGATATAGCTGAGTAGGAGTCAAAGATCAAAGAATTTTCCTCATAAGCAGCACCAGATATTGAGAATAAGAAAAAATTTAATTTGGATTTTTTCACTGACTATTCCTTAGAAAACCAGGGCTTGCTCTGAATTAAGAGATAACACTGAAATTGTCCTTGGAATATTAAGAGATAAATATTTAATATGGCACATATATTTTTTCAGTTCTGAGAAAGCTGAATAAAACAGGTTGGTAAATGTTATCTACATAATAATGAACTAAATCATATTCTGGCAATAATCTCTTTCTAAGAATTAGCATTAGGTACATTTATTGCAACACTATATAATATATTTTCACTCAGCTCCTATTTATTGCTTTATTGGAAATTAATGTTATCTGAGGATTTTACAGCTTTTTAAAAATCTCGATTCTGCAATTTATAGTACATACATCTTAACAGCATGAACATTTTTCATTAAAACCTTTAGATTAAATGAAAATATATAAGGTAATAATTTAATAATGTAAATATGATGGCAGTATAAAAACACAAAGACATGTTAATTAAATAATGTTAAAATGAAGAAAATAAAACAAATGTTTCTACAAACTTGGATTAAAACTAGTAAAAAACTATGTGTATGTTATACAAACAAAGACATAATTGTTATTAATGTTATTCAAAAATAGCCCTACTTTTTCCTTTTGGACACCTAGTAGATATATTAGCTTCTTGAGGCTGTCAATAATAAAGTACCACAAACCAAGTGACTTAATACAACACAAATGTATTGTCTCACAGTTCTGGAGGCTAGAAGTCCAAAATCAAGGTGTTGGAGGGTTAGGTCTTTCTCAGGGCTATGAGAGAAACTGTGTTCCAGATTTTTCTTCTAGCTGCTGATAGCTCAGGCATTCCTTGTTCCAAACCCCATTCCAAAACCCATACGATCTTCTCAATAGACACAGAAAAAGCATTCAATGAAATCCCAAATTCATGAATGGCATTCTCCCTGTACTTTTACATCATCATCTCCCTTCTATGCATGCCTGTCCCTGTGTTCTGACATTCCTGTTTCATAAGGACACCAATCGTATTTGATTAGAGACTATCCTAATGTCCTCATTTTAACTTGATTGCCTCTGTAATGACTATTTCCAAATAAGGTCACATTCGCAGGTGCTGGGGATTAGGACTTCAACATCTTTTGGGAGTACACAATTCAACCCATAATAGTAGGACTGCACTTTTCCTGCCTACTTTGAAATTAGGCCCAATTATATGAGTGGCTATGACCAATAAAATGTGAGCAGAACTAAAGTGTGTCATTTCAGTGCATGATCCTGCACATCTTTTTCCTGCCTGGTCAGCCATCAAAACATGTGCTCAGATGGAGCTCCCATCAGCCTGAGGCCCTGAGTCATTATAATGAGCTAAGCCTCTTTGGACGTCATGAACGAGAACTAAATTTTCCCTATCTTAAGCCATTGAGATTTTAAGGTTGTTTTTTACTGCACCATATCCAAGAATGTTCAGATATAAAAATGAGTACCTAAAAATGGAGTGATACCAGAATAAAAACCTAAACTATGTCGCATGGGCTTAGTGGTCTATTGGCAGGCAGCAAGAAAACTGTTAACAGGGCTTGGAAAGGTGAAGATCATGTTATACAGTGACAAAACACTTGGAAAAATTTGTCGCCTGTAACAAATTGGGAACAGATTATGCCCTGACTGAGCCTGTACCTCCAAGGCAAGCTGTGGGGAAACAAACTCTTAATCCTGTGTGCTTGTTGCTATTGTGGCATTTGGCAAGGTTTACGAGAAGGAGATGACCTCAGAAACAAATTGGTCCTGTTTGAAAGCAAGACAGAGAGGTAACAGAGTCCATCATAATTGCATTATTAGTAGAGCTGTAGAGTGGAAAGTGGTAACTGCTTCTCAGGTCCAAACAGAAAATATAAAATTTAGAAATGCTTAGAGGAACAAGGCTGATTAAAACCCAGCCTTGACGCAATGATCAAATCAGAAGGATCACACTCTTTTTTCAAACCTCTAAGTGGATTATAAGATTTGTGAGTAATGGTCAGCTAAGAGTGTGGTGTCCCATAAAGCCTTTCAATGGGACAAAAGTGACTCAAAAAGAGACAGCAGAGAGCAAGAGAGAGAGATGAAAGTTTAGGCAAAGCCCACTACTGAGCCACTTTGATGTAGGACAGAAACAGATGTTTGCAAATTAGCAATTTAGTCAACAGAAAGAACCAAAGGAAGCAGAAAGCAATGAAAACATAAGGTATAACAGTTTAGAAGTCTTAGTATGGAAATGTGGGTATGATTATTGATACATGAAATTGATTGAAATCAAATAGATGGGGTTTCTTTCAAGATAGTTGATTAGGGACAAGGGATGCCAATTCTCCTGAGAAAGAAGATCAAAGTTACTGGTGAATGGACATGTTCCAGATGGAAAACCGGGGGAAGAGAACCAGGACATGCTGAAGTTCCCACAGGAAGAAGCTGGGCTGCATAAAGAGAAAGCAGTGAGAGTCTGGCAGAGGCTGATCTCTGAGGAACTTGGAGCCCCATAGAAAGGGTAAGTGGGAGCACATTTTCTCCCTTCACCCCTCTGACAATCTGCTGATTGCCAATCTGTTGGGAAGCCCTTTTGCCCTTATAACCCACAGCAATGCTATCGGTGGTGATTTGAGAACTTCCTGGGATGGGGAACTGGGTGGCCAGCCACACAGGCAATTTTACATTCCCATCGGGTCCAAACTGAGATAGTAGGTGCCATACTGGTTGTGCACTCCATGTGGGCCACTGCTCTGCCCAGAGATTCTCTGCCCTTGAGTTATCGCACCACCAGATACCTCATAAACATACCCTACAACCTGCTCTGATTTTGGCAAGCACAGAGAATAGGCAGGTCCCGGAGAGCTGCAGGACCCTGGAGATCTAACCCTCAGCACAGACCACCCTTAAATTAAGGAGGAGCACAGCCCCACAAAGCCCTCCTCAGACAAAGGAAATGTGAATCCAGCACTAATCACTGAGGGGAGCAGCACTGATCACAGGCACAGATGTGGAGAGGGTGTCATCTTCTTTCCCTTATCCCCCTCTACTACTGCAGATGCAGCACTGGTTCTTCCTGCTAGGGACCAGAACATGTGTACTCGGAGAGAACAATTGTCATACTTTTTTGTGGCAGCTTCGCTACCACTGAAAGTGAGACTGTGCCTTTTGGGCTTGCACAAAGGGTGGGGCCCAACTCCCCATCCTTACACAGAGTGACAGCATCCTGGAAATGAAGGACAGACAAGCCATAGAGTTGTCTGCTGTGGTCTGGGGGAAGAGGCTTTGCCCCAAACCCGTTTTGGTGATAGCCATCAAAGGGGCATATCTGCTGTCTGCAGCCACACTGCAGCCAGGAAACAAAGGACAAAGTGTGTGGGAACTGAAGGTCATGAGCCCTGTAATAGGGGCGTGATAAGGAAGCAGATTTTGTTCCTGCTGGCTCAGGACAAGGAGCTGGTGCACCACCCTACCCCTTACCCCAGGACCCCAGTGTACCCCAACATGATCTCTTCCCACCACCCCCTTTGTCAGGGTCTTTGCTTCCACTCCACTCATCATCACTAACCTACCTGAAGGGCTGTCGGCTCTAACTCTCAAGCACCACCTACTGTACTGCAGCCTGAACTCTACCACAAGGAAAAAAACCTGTTACCAGAAGGGCTTAGTGCTAGTCCACAAGATAAGCTTCCTAAGACACCTTTACCCTTGGTCCTACAGGAGATAGTGTGTCAGCTCATATGTCCGATACATCACTACAACAAGCTGTGTTTTAAAAAGCCACTGCACAGAAGCTATCCACAACTAAGGGACCAATACAGAGCCCTGGCCCCAAGAAAGCACCCAGAAACAAAGCCAAGCAGTCATACACGACATATGCCACAGCCCTACCCTCAATGGTAAATACAATTTTAAAAAGAAGTCACTTCCAAATAGTAGCAAATTCAAAAATAGGAAGCAACAGATGAGAGGGAATCAGTGCAAGAACTCCAGCAGTACAAAAAGGCAGAGTGTCTTGACACCTCCAAAGGATCACACTAGCTCTCTAGCAATGGATCCTAACCAAATTGAAAAGTCTAAAATAAGAGATAAAGATAAAGAATTTAAAATATACGGCTGGGCCCAGTGGCTCACACCTGTAACCCCAGCACTTTGGGAGGCCAAGGTGGGAGGATCACCTGAGGTCAGGAGTTCAAGATCAGCCTGGCCAAAATGGCGAAACTCTAACTGTACTAAAAATAAAAAAATAAAAAAATAAATAGCTGAGTGTGGTGACGGGTGTCTGTATTCCCAGCTACTCGGGAGGCTGAGGCAGGAGAATCGCTTGAACCTGGGAGGTGGAGGTTGCAGTTAGCAGAAATCCAACCACTGCACTTTAGCCTAGGCAACAAAGCAAGACTCCATCAAAAAAAAAAAAAAAATATATATATATATATATATATGTGTGAATTGCAAAGAAACTCAATGAGATCCAAGAGAAAACTGAAATCAAAAAAGCAAAAAAAAATTCAGAATATGAATAGCTGTATTAAGAAAAAACAAATAGAACTTCTAGAATTGAAATTTCACTAAAAGAATGTCAAAGCACAGGTGGAAGTTTTCACAACGTACTGGACCAAGCAGAAGAAAGAATTTCAGAACTTAAAGATCAATCTTTCAAATTAACTCAGACAAAAATAAAAAAAGAAAAAAGAATTTTTAAAAATGAACAGAGCCTTTAAGAAATGTGGAATACGTAATCAAATCTGTGACTTATTGGCATTTCTGAGAGAAAAGAAGGAAAAGTAAGCAACCTGGAAAATTCATTTGAGGGACTAATTCAGGAAAATTTCCCTAAGTTTGCTAAAGAAATTAACATCCAGATATAAGAAATTCAGAGAACACCTTTGAGGTACTATACAAGACAGTTATCTCCAAGGGATATAGTCATCAGACTATCCAAAGTCAAAACTAAAATAAACTTAAAGGCAGCTAGAGAAAAGGGTCAAATTACCTATGAAGGAAATTTCATCAGTCTAACAGCAGACTTTTCAACACAAGCCTTAAAAGCCAAAAGAGAATGGGGGCCTATTTTAGCCTTATTAAAGAAAAACAAAATGCCAGCCAAGAATATCATACCTTAGGCCAGGCACAGTGACTCATGCCTGTAATCCCAGCACTTTGGGAAGTCAAGATTGGAGGATCACTTGAGCCCAGGAGTTTTGAGACCAGCCTAGGGAACAAAGCAAGACCTCATCTCTATTAAAATAAATAAATAAATAAATAAATAAATAAATAAGAATATCATACCCTGCCAAACTAAATTTCATAAACAAAGAAGAAATAAAGCCTTTCCCAGACAAGCAAATGCTAAGAGAATTCATCATCACCAGACCAGACCTACAGAAAATGCTCAATGGAGTTCTAAACATGGATACTTGCTACCGTAAAAGCACATGTAAGTACAAAGTTCACAGATCCTATAAAGCAATTACACAATTGAGACTACAAAGCAACTAGGTAACAACACTATGACAGGAACAAAACCTCACATATTAATATTACGTGAGCATGAATGGCCTAAATGTTCCACTTAAAAGACATAAAGTGGAAAACTGGATTCAGAAAAACAAGACCCAACCTTCTTCCTTCAGGAGTCCCATCTCACATGTGACATAACTACTGATACCATAGAAATACAAAAGATCCTCAGAAACTATTGTGAACATCTTTATGAGCAAAAACTAAAAAAAAAAAAAAACCTAGAGAAAATTGATAAATCCCATTTATTTATTTCTTACTTTTCCTTCTTCTCTCTCAGGAATGCCAATAAGTCATAGGCATTTGCTTTACATAATCCCATATTCCTTGAAGGCTCTGTTCACAAAGAAAAGTCATAAAATAACAAGTCATAAAACTGAACCATAATAAAAAAAATCTAACAACAAAATCATAGCCCAGGATCAGACAAATTTATAGCCAAATTCTACCAGATGTACAAGGAAGAGCTGGTACCAATCTTACTGAAACTATTCCAAACAATTGAAGAGGTAGGATTCCTCCCTAACTCATTCTACAAAACCACTAACATCCTGATACCAAAATCTGGCAAGGACACGAAAGAAGAAAGAAAGAGAGAAAGAGAGAGAGGAGAGAAAAGAAAGAAAGAGAGAAAGAAAGAAAAGAAGAAAGAAAGAAAGAAAAGAAAGAAAGAAAGAAAGAAAGAAAGAAAGAAAGAAAGAAAGAAAGAAAGAAAGAAAGAAAGAAAGAAAGAAAGGAGGAAAGAAAGGAGGAAAGGAGGAAAGAAAGAGAGAGAGGAAGACAGGAAGAGAGGAAGAGAGAGAGAGAGAAAGAAAAGAAAAGAGAAAGGAAAAAGAAAGGAGGGAGGGAGGGAAAGGAGGGGGAGGGAAGGAAGGAGGGAGGGAAAAGAGTGAGGGAAGGAAGGAAGGAAAGAAGGGGGGAGGGAAAGGAGGGAGGGAGTGAAAGGAGGGAGGGAAGAAAGGAAGGAAGGAAGGAAGGAAGGAAGGAAGGAAGGAAGGAAGGAAGGAAGGGAAAGGAGGGAGGGAGGGAAAGGAGGAAAGAAGGAAGGGAGGGAGGGGGGAGGGAAGGAGGGAAGGAAGGAAGGGAGGGAGGGAAGGGGGAGGGAGGAAGGAAAGAAGGAAGGAAGGAAGGAAGGAAGGGAGGGAGGGAGGGAGGGGGGGGAGGGAAGGAGGAAGGAAGGAAGGGAGGGAGGGAGGGGGGAGGGAGGAAGGAAAGAAGGAAGGAAGGAAGGAAGAAGGAAGGAAGGAAGGAAGGAAGGAAGGAAGGAAGGAAGGAAGGAAAGAAATAGGTCAAAATGCCTGAAGAATATAGACACAAAAATCTTCAGTGAAATATTTGTAAACCAAATCAGCAGCAAATCAAAAAGATAATTCATCACAATCATATGAGCTTTATTATTGGGATGCAAGGATTGTTCAACATATGCAAAACAATAAATGCAATTTAACACATAACAGAATTAAAAGCAAAAATGAAATGATCATCTCAATAGACAAGGGAAAAGCATTCGATAAAATCCAATGTCCCTTCATGATAAAAGCCCTCAACAAACTAGGCATTGAAGGAACATACTTCAAAATAATAAGAGTGTCTATGACAAATCCACAGCCAACATCATACAGAATGGGCAAAAGTTGAGAGCATTCCACCTAAGAACTAAAGCAAGACAAGGATGACCACTCTCACCATTCCTATTTGACATAGTACTGAAAGACATAGCTAGAGCAATCAGGCAAGATAAAGACATAAAAGGCATCCAAATAGAAAAAGAAGAAGTCAAATTATCTCTGTTACCTGATGACATAATCCTATACCTAGACAACCCTAATGATTCCTCCAAAAGACTTCTAGACTTAATCAAAAGACTTCATTAAAGTTTAGGGATACAAATTCAGCATATGAATATCAGTAGCATTTCTATATGCCAATAACATTCAAGCTAAGAACCAAATAAAGAACTCAATCCCACTTACAATACCGAAAAATAAAACAAAGTAACTGGGAATATATCCAACCAACAAGGTGAAAGATCTCTACAAGGAGAACTACAAAATACTGATGAAAGAAATCATAGATGGCATGAATAAATGGAAAAACATTCCATGCTCATGTGTTGGAAGAATCAATATTGTTAAAATTACCATAGTGCCCAAAACAATCTACAGATTCAATGCAATTCCTATAAAATTGCCAATGTCATTTTTCACAGAACTCACAAAAACAATTCTAAAAGTCATATGAAACCAAAAAAGAGCCCAAATAGCCCAAGCAAAACTAAGCACGAAGTACACCCAACTTCAAACTATACTATAAGTCTATAGTAACCAAAACATCATGGTATTGGTATAAAAATAGACACATAGATCAGTGGAACTAAATAGAGAATACAGAAATAAAGCTACATACCTACAACCAACTGATCTTTAACAAAGTCAACAAAAATAGACAATGAGGAAAGGACTCCCCATCCAATAAATTGGGCAGGGAAAACTGAGTAGCCATATATCTCACCATATACAGAAGTTAACTCTAGATAGATCAAAGACCTAAATGTAACATCTGAAACTACAGAAATCCTAGAAGAAAACCTAGGGAAAACTCTTCTGGACATCGGCCTAGGCAAATAATTTATGACTGAGACCTCAAACGCAAATGCAATAAAACCAAAAATAGATGAATGAGACTTAATTAAATGAAAGTGCTCCTGCACAGCAAAGAAACAATCAATAGAGTAAATGGACAACCTACAGTATGGGAGAAAATATTTGCAAGCTATGCACTGGCAAAAGTCTAATATCCAGAATCTATATGGAACTAGAGCAAATCAACAAGATAAAAACAAGTAACTCCATTAAAAAGTGGGCAAAGGCTATGAACAGCCACTTCTCAAAAGAAGACACACATTGCTGATTCAAGCAGTGAAGATAAAAAGAAAAGACACACCAGTGGTCAACAAATACATGAAAAACATGCTAAATGTCACTAATCATCAGAGAAATGCAAATTTAAACCACAATGAGTTACCATCTCATACCATCCAGAATGATTATTGTTAAAAAAACAAAAACATAACAGATGTTGGTGAGGATTTGGAGAACAGGGAATGCTTATACACTGTTAGTGACTATGTAAATTAGTTCAACCCCTGTGGAAAGTGATATGGAGGTTTCTTAAATAACTAAAAATAGAAGTATCATTTGACCCAGCAATCTAGGTATCTATCCAAAGGAAAAGTAATCACTTTATCAAAAACACACGTGCAATTGTATGTTTATCACAGTGCTATTCACAATAGCAAAGTCAAAGAATCAAGTGTTGATAATGGTGGACTGAATAAAGAAAATGGGGTATATAAACACCATGGAATACTGCACCAACATAAAAAGAATGAAATCATGTCCTTTACAGCAACATGGATACAAGTGAAGGCCATTATCCTAAGCCAAGTGACTCAGAAACAGAAAATCAAATACCACATGTTCTCACTTATAAGTGGGAGCTAAACAATGAGTACACATGGGCATAAAGACAGAAATAATAAACACTGGAGACTCCAAAAGAGGAGAGGAAGGCAGGGAGGAGCAAAGGCTAAAAAACTATCTATTGGGTACTACTTTCACTATTTGGTGATGCATTCACTAAAAACCCAAATCTCAGCGTTATGCAATATACTCGTGTAACAAACCTGCTCGTGTACCCCATGAATCTATTTTTAAAAAGAAATCAAATAGATGAAAAGCCTATTAAATGTCTAAGAAATTTGGGCTCCCCAAGAAGCCATAAGCCTATCCCGACTGTTTGAAAAATGAGAGAAACACAGGAAAAAATAAAAATAGCTGCTCTGTCAAGGAGTTAAAATTGGAGGTGAAATAGTCCTTTCACAGTGTTTTATAGTTGTTTTAATGATGTCTTCATAAAAACAAGAAAAAATTTAATATAGAAGAATTTTGAATTCAAGTGGCTAATATTGTTATTTCTTTCTTAAGTAAATAACATTCTTCCAAGTACTATCAACCCAAGGTCATGGGTGAGAGAAATGACTTGGCATCATCAGAATCTCAGCAGGAGTCAAAAGAAGTGGAGTCTTTTGCAAATGTCCACAGATTTCCATACAAATGGGTATTTGGGAAAAACAAATTATATTTTGTAAAATATTTATAGGATGTGTTTGTGTCTGATTTTTTAATCATCTGTTATATTTTTTACTACAGAAATATGTCAGATTTATTATACTCATATAGTCCGAATTGATTTTTTATGTAAAATAAGCACTGTAATAAATGACATACAAGAGCTTCTGATTCTACTTTTAAACAAGCTCACTAAATTCCATAACGATTCAAATTTGCAGTTATATGGCTGTACGCTCAACAATGTATAGAAAATCAAGTTCTTGTTTAAGTCTAATATGCTATTATCTGTGATAAACAAATACATCAGATCTTTGGGAAGATCAGATGCTTTAACGAAAGAAAAAAACCCGAGGCTATAGAAAGCAGAAGGAAATCTTTGATCACAAGGACTATCAGATTCAAAGCAAGGTCTCAGAGGAATTACGTGGCTCTTGATTTTGATTTAGAAAGTAAAAGACTGATGCTAACCCAGTCAAATCTAACCCCTTTGATCCAGGGAAATCTCCCTTAGTCTGGAAAAGCGATTTTATGGTAATGAATCCCTTGGGAAATCAGCCCTCAACCTTTTGGCAACATTTTCTGAATGGTCATTATTTTTTATCTCTGCAGTTTACACATCAATCTGCAAACCCAAAGTGGATATTCATATGGGGGATATATTTTTTAAATAGCTTCCTTGCCTTGGAGAGTTACCTATAAAGATGAAGGTACTTTTCATTACGTTGCATCCCTAACACACATGTGGGTACAGTCAGGCACATACGCATGGACGTGCACACACACGTGCTTGTGCACACACACACACACACAACTCTCATTGTCACCAGTTCAATAACTACAGTCAGATTCAAACATGCCCCAAGAGGCCAACAAAAAAGTCAAACCCAAGAACAAATGATTATATACTGAAAACATTGTAGAAATTTACTGCTTACTATGTTGAGAAAACTCTATAGAATATATATAAGAATGTATTTTAAAGTATTAAAATATTGCTTTAGATCAGGCCTAAATTGATCATTAAGGAAACTCTTAGCATAAATTCTGGATTTGATGTCCTTCTCAAATAGCTGAGAGCGCTTTTAAGAGTATCCTTGCTGGTTCACAGAAATCTTGACTTAGTGTTGGATTACACGAAGCAAAGATGAAATACCAGAAATTCTTCAGTGTAATGTAGTGAATGGATTCTGGAGACTTTGGTAGATAAGAAGACTGAAGTATGTTTATGATGTGACCATCCCCACTCCCAGACTCTGTGCCCCAAAGTGCTCCAGAGGATACTCCCTGCACTACATCCTTTCAGGGCTGTGCCAATATCTATAAAAAGTTCTTTAGTCACTGAGCTGCATAAGCTCGGTATTCCATTGCACAATACTGTATTGAAACAGACTTTCTGATTTCAATTGGATCTGAAGGATTCTGGCAAACGCCTTAATCTGCAGCAGCAAAGTAGGGTTGCTTTTATAACAGCCAAGGCAAGCAATCAAAATGGTTCATTTTTTTGGCAGTGACCAGGAAGTCTTTTAGGACAGAATATATGGGCAGCTTACTGAGACTCTATTTGACTTTTTAATGAAAAGTGTTTCTAACCAGATAGACAGACATCTGATGGGACAAACAATAAATGGGGCTCACACATGGTAACTCCAGTAAATTTCCTAACACACTCTGAGGTTGTTTCTCCCACGCATGAGCCGATAGCTGAGTTGGGTATCCCAGGAATTGGAAGGCTGGCCCTCGGCATTGGCTCACTAGCCCAAGACAGTACAAGAGGAGATGGAAGAAAAGGCCAAGTAGAAGTCTGTTCCTCCTTCTTACCTAAACTTTCAAAATTCAAAACTTTAAAAACTAAAAACCAAACACTTCTCTGGGGGAAATTGCAGAGATTAACATCATCATCAAAAATTTAAAAGATACACAGTGGTAAACCTACACATCCCCTGTTTAACTCTTTTATTTTGGCCAGTGCAGAAGATAGATAGGTCTTGGAAACAGAGTTTTGTGGTGACAAACAAGAGCACCTGTTTTATAGGTTGTCTTCCTTACAGGGGCAAGGCCATTTAGGTCTGGCACCTGGGGTTCAGCTCTTAATCTGGGAGGTGCTTCTTTGGTATCTCAATATACAGATAATGCAAGTAAATTTCTGGACTTTGGCAAGACAGCAGCAAATTTTAATAATCTTGCCCCAGAACTAGGTAGATCAATTCTCCGTTCTATGTCACAACTATTGACCACCTTACATTCATAGACATTGACCACCTTACATTCATACTGGTTCACTATCTCAGTGATATCATTTCATGCTGGCAGGACCTGAAAAGCAGGAAGTAGCCATACTCTAGATGCCTTAGAAAAAGAGAAATGCAAGCCAGAGAATTTGGGGTAGACCCCATGAGAATAAAGAGGCCTGGTAGCTCAGTGAAGAAGAAAAGTCACAACTCCAGTGGCTTCAGGTACATTGGATATTCCTCTGAAGTAAAGGACAAGTTTTTCCCTCCACCAATAAAACAGATACAATACGTTCTCGATTTCTTTGAATGTGGAAAGCAAAATAAGTCAGGTCTGAGGGATGCTCTGGTACATTTACCAACTGATCTGACAGCCACTGAACTTTAGTAAGCCCAACAGCAAGAAAACCTTTGACTGGGCAGACAGCAGAGCCCACCAGTAGAGCCAGGAGTTCTGCCATCAACTTTATGACCCAAAGGTGCAGAGAAGTCAAAGAGTCTCAAGCAGATCAGGATATTGCACGAAGACCATAACAAACCCCTCTAGATGAGGCCCATTGGGTTATAGAGGAAAGCCCTCTTTAGAAACCTATGTCTTGCCATGGATGAAGCTGGAAGCCATTATCCTCAGCAAACTAATGCAGGAACAGAAAACCCAACACCACATGTTCTCACTCATAAGTGGGAGCTAAACAACGAGAACATATGGACACAGGGAGGGGAACAACACACACTAGGGCCTGTCAGGGGGTGGGGTGGGGAGAGGGAGAGCATTAAGATAAATATTAATGCATACTGGGCTTAATACCGAGGTGATGGGTGGATAGGGGCAGCAAACTACCATGGCACACATTTACCTATGTAACAAATCTGCACATCCTGTACATATACCCCAGAACTAAAAATAAAATTAAAAATTAAAAAAAAAAAAAGAAACTTACGTCTTGCTATTGAGCCCAGGTTCAGAGTAAATGACTTATGATAGGACGCAAGTGACCACGGGCCCTGAGCTGTATATATGGCCTGGTGGTCTCTGATCCACCCAACTGTAAATTCTGGCTTATTTATCTTCAGATGCAAATGATGTACAGTCAACTGGATCCGAGCAAGTTCTGAAGACACAAGGAAGCTGCTTGATCAGGTTACTCATACTTCCCAGTTTGCCTAGTCCTGCTGCCCTGCCAGCTCTTTTCTAAGTATACCAACTATTTCTCCTGAATCATAATCCCATTTTATAGTAAAAGGAGTAAGGCAATAAGTTGGTGGTCAAGAGATTTACCGGTGTCATCACATTCCACAACATCCAGATGCAGCAGATATTATATAATGATGGATTTGCCTTTTAGAGACTTGGTGACAGTACCCAACAGGACTCAACATTTGCAAGGTTGGACAGCTACTGTGCAAGGTGTTGTAAATGCTCTGACATAGAAACAAATTTGTGGAAGATAACAATGTTTACCCTGAATTGGAATCAGGCTATTTCAGGTATCCCATGCCAGTGAGTAAAAATGAAGGAAATGATGTTAGGGAGCTGGTAATTATTTCTAACCATCAAAAAGAATAGGCTGGCAGTTACTTCCTGAGAAAGAGAGTGAGTGGAAGCCAGATTATCCCTTTTAGAACTCTCCTTTTATAGGTATGTCCTGGGGAAAAAATTAATTCACTTACTCTGTATCAGGCCCTATAATAGGCATTTAGAATATAACAGTGAAAAAACAAATAGGATTGGAATCACTGTGATCCCCAAACACCTGAAGCAAAGGTTTATCAAAAAGACTGTGAAGGAAGCAAGTCATAAATTCTAAACAGCCTCTCGATCAGCTGCACAAACTTTCTCTTCTCGTTCTCTCTTCTTCTTCCATTATTGTACATAAGTTTTATTGGTGATGGTCAGCTTTAAAAATTAGTTCAGAGATGACAGAATATCGACATGGGATGAAGACACACCCAGAAGAAAAATGAGCATTTCTCACGGATACTGACTCACATGCAAAATCTGACAAGTCTTTGGGTTATTCCCCACTGAAGACGGAGTGAATACCTTCTTTGTTGATTGAGCAATATTCCATATATTTTCTTTTTCAGTATAAGTGTAGAGAAAGGATGTGTCTTTTAAGCAATCAGAGACATAGAGTCCAGGGAACACTGGCCTTTGTTCTTTTTGAACTCCCAGCACCCAAGCCCTCCTTTTCATAGGGTGCTTCATGAGGAGGTACAGTGCAACACGTCCCATTCTGGAAGCTGAAGTTGGCAAGCCTCTCTCTTCCAGCCCTCTGGTATCTGGGAACAAAATTCAACCAGTAGGATTCTTCTACCTGGGTCTTGGAAATTTAAGGAAAGGATATAAACATGTAGGAACAGTTTAGAAAGTATACACAACAGCAAAATCAGTATGTCAAAGTCATGTCCACTGACAAGAGCGAGCAGCAGGACTCTAACCAGACTATTCATGTAGGTTTTCCTTGGCTGTGGTTCTAGCTCCCTCCCCTCCTCTGTGCTGTTTTTGCCGTACATGTTTCTCCAGCCATCCCATCAATCCTTCCAATACTTATCTTTCAGGAAAGATTAGCCAAGATGTTCTACTGCTCACAACTAGGATCCCAAATGGATACACACCACCACCCCCATGCCCATGCCCTCTGATCAGTCTGACTTGTGACTGTAGCCTCTGTTCTTGTCCCCCCAACCCATTCAACCTCTCTCTCCTCTAAGCAATCCAAGACATTCAAACCAGTCTTCTGGCCATGTTTAGACTCTGATCATGTCATTCCACGGCTCAAAATCTTACTAACATCTCCTGTCAGTCCTCACCTCTACCATCACCACTTTCCTTACTCAATTAAGTGATATCCTCTAGACGCAGATGGATTTTTCTGACATTATACTCACTACCTCTCCATATTTCTATAGAGCTTTAGGATTTTCTGTTCTCCAAGCACATCATGTTTTTATGGTGCTGTACCTTTACTCAACCTGTTCTCTTAGCTATAGGGTTACATCTGCACCTGTCAAAATACTATTTATCTGTTAAGGCACACCTCAAATGCCACCTCCTCCATGATGTCTCTCGGGTCTTTAAAAAAAAAACAAAAAAGTATGATCTCGTTTTCCTTTAAAGTTTTTAGAGTACTTCATGTTTCTTCTCTTACATCAGCCATAGCATGCTGCATTATAATTATTTGTGAATTTTTCTTCTCCTTTTATAATAAAAGTAGCTTGAATGCTTTTCTTTATAGATCCTCAAGCACCCAGTAGGTACCCCTAAGATACTATTAAATCAGATTGTTGAGTGAATACGGTACATTAGGCATCTCATCTAGCCCGAGAGATGATACACGTTCTGTGTGAAGGAAAGAAGTTAAATCATCAGTGCCCCAGTCTGGCAAAGGTGCTTTCTATTAGGCTATAAATTGGTACCTGGGGAAGAAAAAAATCAGCCAGAGATTTTGGACTTCCCAGATTCAATTACAACTAGGGCTCCTCACATGACTTGAAAATCAACAAAGCAAACACAACCACACTACAGGGAAATAGACATTATCAAAGGAGATGGTAGCCTTTCCCTGGGGAAACTAGACAGAGATACGGCCTAGTTATAATAGCAATGTACCATATATTCCCAGTGCTGTTAGACACAATATGTAGGACGTACTCTGTGCCTTTAAAAAAATTCCTTTTCTTTCTTCCAGTTCAATTTTATAATATCTACCTTCGGTTGGTACATTGTGTTTATAGTTTTTCACTTTGTATTTCCTAGAAAAGACATGAGCCAGTTATTAAAAGGAATCATTACTTGTTTTCAAAGAATCCGAAATGCACATTTTGATTAAATTTTTGACTTATTTATAACATGTCACATTGCAGTATCTTCCCTAGACAGTTAGATTTCAGTGAATTTTAAATCATGGGCTTCATAAGAGATTTAAAATATTCAAAGCAATTAAATTTTTATGAATTAAATTCTTTCGAAGCAATATGTACAAATTCTAGTCATTATTAAAAACTAATTAGTTTAATTACTTAACAAAATGTACCAGTTCTTTTGTTCTTTATCTTTCCTGGCCTTCACTAACAGTATTTTATGGTTTTTATTATGCTATATGCCCTTGCTTCTTAACATTTCATGGTGAATACAATAACATAGAAAATAATCATGCCATCAAATTTACTGACATAAAATGATAATAATGTATTCATGCCTGACTAGAAAATACTGTCTGTGACCATCCTTCTAAAACAAAGGACATTAAAACTGCATTCCAGATACAGAATTTGAATCAGGCTTGAACTCATATTGCACCATATTCTATCAACTTCCCAAAAGACACCCCTTCACCATTCTGTTCTTTTAGCTCTGATCATACACCATATGCACTGCCTAAGTAGCAAAATTCAATGACAGGTCAGGCTTTCGATATCAGTAAAAAACTTTTGGGAAGTTGTTTACGTAGGCTGTCACTACATGGCCTTATTCTGACAAACATATCAGGCAGACCTGCCTCCTACCTACACATCTCTCTCAAAACACTCTGTAGTTCTTTAATGGCTCTCTCTGGGGTGCTGAATAATATTCTGAACTTATAATGCTTTTCATTCAAGATATGTGAATGCATAGTCTTTTACTCTCTTTCACTGTTATTGGTAAGACAGATACATTGTTACAATATTTTTGCAAAATAGCTGTATAATGTATCAAGTCTTAATGTATCTATCAAAGCCTTGAAAAAACTCTTCACACCTTTTCACCCAACAATGGCATTTCTAGAAATTTATCCTAAGAATAATTCAGCCCAATAAATGGCGTCAGACATGTGCATGGGAATGCTAGATGTAGTATTGTTTATAATATTAAAAAATTGGAAAGCCACCAAAACATTCAGCAATAAAGATAAGAAAATTATGGTACATTTTTACATGATGAATACTGAGCATCTATTAAACATTATGTTGTAAAAAAGTATTTTCAGCACAAAAAATTACAGTATGCTGATAAATGAAAGAAAAAAGTTCATTCAATTACTATTTTTTAAAATATAAGAACAGGGTGCACTTACTAAAAGCCACCACACTTTGGATCTGGTTCCCTTCCTTACACCACTCTTTCCAAGGTGTGCCATGTCCTCTTTCAAGCAGGTAGTGAAGCCATCCTCACAGGGTTAACTAGAATTCTGGACAGAAATCTAATTATTAAGCATTAATCAGGCTGCGCTTTGACCCCCTTCTTTGTAACTGAAAGTCAGTTAGCACTAGATCCTGACCATTTGATTTTCAACTGTTGCTATATATAGGATCTCTGACAGTAGAATCACAAGGCTTTTGTTTAAAGATCACTGGAGATAATTTTTTGATGCAAATAACTGAGTAGAATCATTTAATTTGACATTAAATACAATTACTTAAACAGCTAAGGTGACATTTACTGCCCTGTAGTTTGAGTTTAATTTTTTTTTTTTTACCTTAAGTTCTAGGGTATACGTGCACAACGTGCAGGTTTGGGTATACATGTGCCATTTTGGTTTGCTGCACCCATCAGCTCATTATTTTCATTAGGTATTTCTCCTAAACTATCCCTCCCCCAGCCCCCACCCCAGTAGGCCCCGGTGTGTGATGTTCCCCTCCCTGTGTTCAAGTGGTCTAATTATTCAATTCCCACCTATGAGTGAGAATATGCGGTGTTTGGTTTTCTGTCCTTGTGATAGTTTGCTGAGAATGATGGTTTCCAGCTTCATCCATGTCCTTGCAAAGGACTCTTCCAAACTAGCAATAATAAAAACATTAATTTTGATCACCCATGTGAGGGAGAAGACTGAATTATTCTTTCATTCTCTTTCTAGTCTCTATAGAAAATGCTATTACAAAATCATTGTCTTTCGAAGAGGTCACCAACGAGCATTCAATCTAAAATGTAGGGTTGGGAGAGGAGTGTCAAGCAATAAAAGAGTTAACATGCCAGGCGCGGTGGCTCACGCCTGTAATCCCAACACTATGGGAGGTTGAGGCAGGCTGATCATGAGGTCAACAGATCGAGATCATCCTGGTCAACATGGTGAAACCCCGTCTCTACTAAAATACAAAAATTAGCCAGGCATGGTGGTGTGCACCTGTAGTCCCAGCTACTTGGGAAGCTGGGGCAGGAGAATCGCTTGAACCCAGGAGATGGAGGTTTCAGCGAGCCAAGATCACACCACTGCATTCCAGCCTGGTGACAGAGAGAGACTCTCTAAATAAATAAATAAATAAATGAAAAAAAGTTAACACAATAATTGATTTTTCTGGATTGTATGATATGTGGAGTATTTTTTAACTTTATAAAATTTATAATTTTTATTATTTTCTTTCTCATTCTATATAAATATTCATGTTCAAACTCAATTTTGCATTTATAATTTTATATTATTTTTCTCAAAGAAAGTCCCCCAAAATGTAAAAGCTCAGTCCTCAAAAGCATTCTGGATTCATTCTCAATCTAGAAAATGTACTGCAAGTGCCAAAATACCCAAGGTATTTGTGATGAAGAAACCAAGGAGATTATGGGTGGATTCTTCTTTTGTTTTGTTTGCCTTTCTGCTTTTCTAGGTGCTGCAACTTTTCTACATCAAGCATGTTCTACATTATAATTAGGGAAAAAAAACTAATAAAAATGTTTAGAGAACTGCAATGTTCTTTAACAACCACACATTTTAGGTCTTAGCAAATCCCCTAAGCCAAATGAAAAAGATGATAGAAAGACATAATCACCACTACATACACTCTCTAGCCTGTGACAAAGAAGAATGGTTTACTTAGAGTAACTACTAAGTAACTGAGTTTAAAACTCTGAAATAAGACTCTTTTAAAATGTAGTCTTTTATATTTAACAGAGAGAAATTTTCTGCATGAAATCGTTTAATTTTGTAGATTTATTAAATCGGCTAAATTAGGATGGGAGCAGTGGCTCACACCTGTAATCCCAGCACTTTGAGAGGCCAAGATGTGTGAATCACCTGAGGTCAGGAGTTCGAGACCAGCTTGGCCAACATGGTGAAACCCCGTCTTTACTAAAAATACAAAAGAGGCAGGCCTGGTGGCATGTGCCTGTGATCTCAGCTACTCAAGAGGCTGAAACAAGAGAATTGTTTGAACCCAGGAGGCAGAGTTTTCAGTGAACTGAGATCATGCCACTGCACTCCAGCCTGAGTGCTGGAGTGAGACTCTGTCTCAAATATACACACACACACACACACACAAACATAAATAAGCCAGGCGTGGTGGCACATGCCTTTAGTCCCAGCTACTAAGGAGGCTGAGGTGGGAGGATCTTGAGCCCAAGAGGTTGAGGCTACAGTGAGCTATGGTCATGCCACTGCATTTTGGCCTGAGTGACAGAGCAGAGATCCTGTCTCTGTTTTTAAAAAATAATAAATAAATAAATTAGCCTATGAATTAAACTCCCCACAGATTAATTAAAAGCTATTCTGGAAAAATATTAAACTGCAACCAATGACCAAGAAATTGTTAACCAACTCTGACAGACACCTGCCCTCCACTAGGTGTGAAGGAATACAAAATAATTAAACTGAGTTATACAGCTTACTCTCTAGAGGATTATAATATAATTGAGGAAATGATTTATGTGAAAAATAAGTTATACATAGAGGAAATATGTCATGAACAAACTAATATCCATTACTTCTTGTAGAAGTACACAACAGTATGTGTGTATCCACTACTACTTGCTTAAAAGTACATGACAGAGCCATGTAGAGAACAAGATAGCATATATTAAGATTCTTATTGGTTAGTTCAGGCAAACTTGGAAGGATTTGGAGAAGAAAATTATCAAAACGCATAGCTATCCTAAGCAAGGCCTCAGAGGATGTGGGCAAAACTGGAGAAAGCCTTCCACATTATGTATGTGTATTTATTTTTAAAAGCCGAAAATGAGGTTGAGTGTAGTGTGGCTAAGGAACAGAAAGGAGATCGACCTGATTGAACCAAATAGCATTTGCTGAGGAGTAGAGGTTCACACTGACGTTTTTGATGGTAATGACTGCGTAGTGATGTCTGAAAGAATACTCATCTTTGCCATTGAATTCAAAACTGGGAAAGGCAATTACATAAACGTATTTTAATTGAGGGGACACACTTAACTGGAAAAACAAAAATATATATTATTTATCATTATTCACTCAAATTCAGTTCAGTTAACCAAGATTTGTTTATATAACTAAGCACAATTCTTTCTTATTCAACCTGAAAACATGGACATATGTTTAAATTTTTTCAATTTTTATTAATTAGGAGATGTCAACCATTGAACTAGAATAATATCTGTGTCCTTATATAAATACAGACATATTAAGAAATCAAGTTTATGACGATCCATTTAATAAACACCTAATGTACTCTTGTCAGTTTTTGTTTCTCTCTGTAGTGAAAAGAAATTGTTATTCCCATGACCATCAGGGACTATATTAAATCTGTTTCAAGACATTATGACAGTTAATTCATTTCCTGGTAAAAAGAGAACATTTGCTTTTCTGGTTAGGAGTTGCAGGAGATAATATGATAATTCTAGAGAATTTCAACAAAGAAGGCATTTCTGGTTCAGAAACCAGATTTTTTTTCTGTTTTGAGTCTTCATTCTGGTTCGTGTTGGTAGATATAGACTTTAGCCCACTTAACTGTTTGTTCATATCAAATATTATGGGTCTCATATAGGGTTTTTAATGCCCACTAGATGAGAATTTCAGATTGAAGATGTCAGCTCTTCTGTCTAGAAGCGTGTTGTGTTTGTGGGCTCCACATTTACCCAGGTGTCACCTGCAGGCTGGCTGAGCCCTTATGAAATAAGTGAGTCAGAACTTGGAATCCTCATTGTTCATAGCCATCATTGCCATCATTGCCACATCAGCAGTGGAATGAGCCTATTTGATTCTCTGTTATTTCACAGAAATGTCAAGTAAACCTGAATTATTTTTAGGTAATGCAACTAGCCCTATATGTTAACTATTGCTCTGTTTCTTTTCCCTCTGGGCCCCAGTTATCATCTGTGAAATGGAGTTAATTAAACAGCTACCTGAAAATAAATAAATAAATATATATATAAAGCCTGCCAGAATGGAGTATAAGACATAAGAAAATAAAAATAATATATCTTGAAAATAGAAATCAGAGTATGAAAATGAACAACAGCATCCTGTTAGATTTTTTGTTCCTAAATAAAGGAAGACCACTTTTTAGATCAAACAGTTCGATAAGCACAGCATTGGCACATTGACAGTTTAGAACCTCTTATGTTAAATTTTTTATAAATAGATTTATAAACATCAGATTGCGTGACCTGAACATATTGGCCTAGAGGATACAAAAAAGGCCCAGTGACAGTGACAAAATCCACCTCAAAGTTCACTGGAAACCTAGCACCAGATCCAGATCTTCTTGATCTGGGAGTTTCTTGGGGCATCTCTAAAGGACTCAAATGACCATGACTGATACCTCTTCCCTCACTACTCCCATTCTCAAGAGGTTGCCAGAAACCATGATAATGGCCCCTGCCTCAATCCTCTTTCATTCCCACCATCACTGGGCAAAGCTAGAGGAAACCTACCAATGTTGCATCCTGTTGCCCGATCCACGTAGTCACTCATTTTCTAAGGAAATACTTAATGGGGCATATTTCCTATTATTTAATTTACTTCTATTAAAAGAAAAACTTTAGACAGTACATTTAACAGAGCTTATTTGAACAAATAGCAAATTAACTGGGCTGCACCGAAAGCAGGAAGAGATTCAGAGAGTTTTGCTCCAGTGGCATGAGCAGTGAGCTTTTATGAACTGGACACGGAACCAAAGGGATTACTTGATCGGCTACAGCTAGGTGTTTGCCTTATATGGGTATGATTTGATAAAGGTCTCTAGTTATACAATCAATCTGCTAATTGGTTGTTTGTGATTGACTAAAACTTGATTCAAAATTCATCAACTGTAAGGAATGCCTCTAAGTGAAGTTTTGAGTTGCTTAGGTAAGAGTTCCAGGTACAGAAGCAATCCTATGCTAATGGCCTCCTGCTGATTCTGCTTTCACACTTTGTTTTCTTTTTCAAGACAGGGTCTTGCTATGTCACCCAGGCTGCAGTGCAGTGGCCTGATCTTGGCTCACTGCAACCTCCACCTTCTGGGCTCAGGGGATCCTCCCACCTCAGCCTCCTGAGCAGCTGGGACTACAGGCACACACCACTACACCCAGTTAATTTTTGTGTTTTCTGTAGAGATGGGGTTTCACCACATTGCCCAGACTAGTCTCAAACTCCTGGCTTCAAGCAATCTTCCCACCTTGACCTCCCAAAGTTCTGGTATTAGAGGCCTGAGCCACCACACCTGGCCAACACTTCATGTTAACAGCTCCATCCTTTAGGGCTTCGGCAAAGTTACTTGGGAGACAGAGTCAGATGCTAATCTGTATTACACCATTAACCAGGCATTTTGGGCTGGTTTGCTGGGGTCCAAAGGTGATAAATACTGACAGATACTACTTCTGTGCCTCATCCTCAATTCTGTACCTTACCTTACCCTGGTATTTATTTGCAACCACTAAAAGGGGGGAAGGGGTGTTTTTACTTTACAGGCAGGTGTTGAGGATTATGGAAAGGATTAAAAAGGTGGGCAGAGAGGACATGGTGGAGGATCTCGTGTGTGTGTTCCTAATAATTCTCTTAGACTGTATTGGAGCGCCTAGCACAGGCTTGCTCACCTACAAGGTGATAATACGGAATCCAGGCTCTGAGGTCACTGCCTGGGTGACATCCTGGCTCTTCTGTTTTTCCATCTGTGAAAAGGGGTTAAGACAGTTAGATATCTATTTTAAATTCAGACATGGTAAACCCCCAATTAATGTTCCTAATGGTAGAAAAATTAGGGCTTGAGAAGAAAATTCCCTTGGTTTTGACTACTTTATAAGTAAATATGAAAATTTTTTGAAATATCTTGTAAAACCTTCTACAATAGAGAATATTACCTTTCTATGGTATGTATGTAATTGAAAAATATGTGTTGATAGTGTCACAGAAAAAGAAAATGTAATGAGTTCTGCCTAAGGAGGAAAAGATTCATCGCAAAGTTGAGAATTTTTTTTGCTTAAAACAAGGAAATGAAAGAAAAAAATATAAAGGAAAAGGGGATATTACTATTGGGATCACAGTTGCCACTATCTCAGATTGGTATATTGACAGTCCAACCAAAACATTTTCGGGATAACTCAACTTTTCAACATTAGCTCTTGGAAATCATTAAAAAGAAACTACAATAATAAAGTATGTTTACTTAGGGAAATATCTACCAAGCATTATCTAACGCTTCCAACAGGTATTCACAGCGATGACACAGTGTGAGAATAGAAGCTGTTTCTCCGATTCATGAAGGAATCTAAAAACTTTGAAAATGGTAACCAGTCCTCAAGATGCAGCATAGCATGATCTCTAGTGAATAGGAGTCTTGTCACTTTCTGACTCCTACAAAGAGTCACAAATAAAATACCTTGACTATGCAGTGAAGGACAATATATTTTGATTTATTTATATTTAGCTCTACTTGAAGGTTGTTCCTTCTGCTATATTTAAATTTCTGACATTTCTCCTCTAAGAGGAATGTGTTTAGAATGAAAACAACTTTTTCAGTTTCTCTCCTGTGTACAAATCAAAACTTTTACACTTAGTGGGAGGTGTGATTTGAGCCTTGAGGTTTGTAGGATGATTAAGGCAAGTTCAAAAACCATGGCTTTATTTGCCTTATTCTCTAAGAATCGGTTGCTCTGTCATTCATTATTTCAGTATCTATCATTCTCATGAAGTACTAATTTGAGAAATCTCTTTCTATTATACTTATACATAAAACTATTCTAACCCAGTCTTCTACATTCTAAAGAACATCTTATTCACTGGAATTGGTTACTTTTACAGTACTTTGGCACAAGACTAGAAACTAAACATTCTAGATTTTCTCAAGAATGGTCTGAGGATCTGAGGAACACATTATCAATCCTATAGGATAGAAGAAAAAAAAGAAATTTCTGGTCAGAGTGCCAAATGTTGCAGTAATACCATAATCATGCCATATTAAAAGATATGAGAAGTACTACTCACAGAACACAGCTTTTTCATAGAGCTCTTCCACGTTTTTTCTTTACACAAAATCTTTTTTACATGCAACAGCCATAAACATCCTAAACATTGGTTGTATTTGGCCTATTGGAAAATTCTAGATTAGAGAACATGGAGGCAGAAATCTGTATGGAAGGCCTTGCAGAATCCTCCTAGCATTTGGCCTAGGATGCTTTGACTAATGGTGTTCTAAGACTTCTCAAGAAGAAGCACACTCTTATGTTACTCTAAGTGAATTTTCTAGATCATAAAATAATCCTCAGAAACAGCGAATTTGTATTCTGTATACCTTTCAACCAAAACATCTGTCAAGCTCATCCTAACTGCTGAGTGTTTACGACAATCCTGTGTAGGTGGTATTGTTATTGTTTCATTTTACACATGAAGAAACCGAGTTCATAGAGGTTAATTATCTTGTCTGAGACCATATTGCTATTAAGGAGCAGAACCAAGTTCTATCAAAAGCTAATGCATTGTCTAATAGTTTAGAATACAACACTAATATTAATATTTTGAGCATCTGTTATGGGTTTATCTCCTGTGTTCAGCCCTAAGAATTTAATATTCAGCAAAAATGAACATGATTCTTGCCATCATGCAGGACAAAGGTCAAAGGGTATGTATTAGGCCATTCTCATATTACCATAAAGAAACACCTGAGACAGGGTAATTTATTAAAAAAAAAAAAAAAGGCTTAATTGGCTCAAGGTCCTGCAGGCTGTTCAGAGAGCATAGTGGTTTCTGCTTCTGAGGAGACCTCAGGAAACTTACAATCAAGGTGGATGGTGAAGGAGAAGCAGGCACGTCTTACATGGCTGGAGCAGAAGGAAGAGAGAGGCAGGGGAAGGTGCTACACACTTTTAAACAACCAGTTCTCATGATAACTCACTCACTATCATGAGAACAGCACAGAGAGGATGGTGCTAATCCATTCATGAGAACTCTGTCCCTATAATTCAATCACCTCCTGCCAGGCCCCACCTTCAGCAATAAGAATTACAATTGAACATGAGGTTTGGGTGGAGATGTAGATCCAAACCATATCAGGGTGAGACCAACCTGTGTCAAATAATCTTGAAATGAGCAAGGCACTGGGTTTGTGATTTAAGGAATTACAGAAACTGTATTCCTCAAAGACATTACCATCTGGTGGAATAAATTTTTTTAAATGAGACAGTAAATGATGTGGTTTAGGTATGTGTCCCCTCCAAATCTCATGTTAAAATGTAATTCACAGTGTTGGAGGCGGGGCCTGGTGGGAGATGATTGGATCGTGGAGGCAGGTCCTCTTGAAAGGTTTAGCACCATCCACTTTGTAAGTGAGTTCTCACTCAGTTCACACAAGATCTGGTTATTTCAAAGTCTGGTATCTCCCCCCACGTTGCTCTCTTGCTCCTGCTTTCACCATGTGATGTGTCTGCTCCGCCTTCACCTTCCACTGCAATTATAAGCTTCCTGAGGCCTAACCAGAATCAGATGTTGACACCATGCTTCCTGTACACTCTGCATCCTGCAGGCCAATTGAACCTCTTTTCTTTATAAATTACCCAGTCTCAGGCATTCCTTTATAGTAACACAAATGGACTAATACTATAAATAGCAATACACTGTGTAAATAATAATATAAATTAAAACAGAAGTAGTATCAAAACTGTCAGAATCAAAATGGACTATATGAATAGAGCCTCCAATCGTTATAGAAACTAAAAGGATGTAAAGGCATTCATTCGTTTATCAACAAATACATATTGAGCAACTACTACATGTCAGGCAGTATGCTGCATTTTGAATAAATTATAGAGGACTTTTTTAAAACCAAGCCCAAGAGTTTGGACAGTGAGACAAGGTCTCATATCCTGGTTCCGCCGTGTAGAAGTTGCAGGAGAATGGGGAAAGGGCTCTCTAAACTTCACTTTCCTCATCCGTGAAATGGAAACAGTAGGAACATCTACCTCATTGGGAGTTTTGTGATACTTAAGCCGTGGCTTCACATGAAAATTGGGGCATAGTATATGCTCAATAAATAGCAGTGCTTAGCAGTCCACAGAAGTGAAAGCTCATAGGAATTTTCTGAGAATACACAAGACATAACCAGTGAGTAACTTGAGAAGATTACTACAAAGCATCACAGTGCCTTTCTATGTTGCTATGCCAAAAAAAAAAAAAAAAAATACTGCCATGGATAGTCTTCAATGACAGTTCCAAGCTACTTTTGATTTGTTTAAAATTATTGTTGTTCATTGACAATGCATCTGATCACCCAAGAGCTCTAATGCCTCTTAATGCACCATTCATTCTGCAGTGTGTGAATCAAGGAGTCATTTTGATTTTTGAGTTTTATTATTTAAGAAATAAATTTCATAAGGCTTTAGTCGCCATACATAGTAATTCCTCTGATAGATCTGGGCAGTTGAAAAACCATCTGAAAATAGGAGTCACCTTTCAACATGTATTAAGAATGTGATTTATGGGAAAAGGTCAACATATCAAGATTAACAGGAGGTTGGAAGAAGTTGATTCCAACCCTCATGCATGCCTTTGAGGGGTTCAGGACTTCAGTGGAGGAAGCAAGTGCAGATGTGACAGAAATAGCAAGAGAACTACAATTAGAAGTGGAGCCTGAAGGGGTGACTGAATTGTTACAACTATGAGGAAACTTTAACAGATGAGAAGTTGCCTCTTACAGATGTGCAAAGAGAGTGGTTTCTTGAGATGGAATGTACTACTGATGAAAGATGCTGTGAACATCGTTGAAATGACAGCAAAGGATTTAGAATGTTACATAAACTTAATTGATAAAGCAGCAGCAGCATCTGAGAGAATTGACTCTAATTTTGAAAGACCTTCTACTGTGAGTAAAATGCTATAAAACGGCAGCACACTCCACAGAGAAATCTTTCATGAAAGAAAGTCAATTGATGTGGCCAGTTCCATTATTGCCTTATTTTGGGAAATGACCACAGCAACCCTAGGCTTCAACCACCACCACCCAATCAGTCAGCAGCCATCAACATAAAGGCAAGACCCCACACCAGCAAAAAAGAAAAGATGACTCCCTGCAGGCTCAGATGATCATTAGTACATTTTAGCAGTAAAATATTTTAATTAAAGTATGTAGATATTTTAGACATAATACTATTACAAACTTAATAGACTATAATATATAGTGTAAACATAACTTTTCTATGCACTAAGAAATGAAAAAATTGTATGTGACTCACTTTACTGTGGTATTGTCTTTATTATGGTGATCTGGAATCGAACCCAGAATATCTCTGAGAGGGGTGTGTGTATGCATATACTTATTTATTTATTATGTTATACATACATTGTATATGTACATTATATATACATTGTATATATACTATATATACATTGTATACGTATAATGTGTAGATATAAATTGTATACATGTATACACTGTATACATATATACATTATCTATACATACATACACATTTTATATGCATTATATGTGTATATAAAATAGAATATTATTGGATCTTAGAAAAAAAGAAAATGCTGTCACTTGCAACAACATGGATGAACCTGAAGGACATTGTGCTAAGTAAATAAACCAGACACAAAAAGACAAGTACTGCATGATTTCACATGTAGTGGAATCTAAAAGAAAAAAGTCAAACTCATAGTAACAAAGAATAGAATGGTCATGCTGGTATAAGGCTTGGAAGAAAAGACTAATAATAATTTTCTTCTATGTCTAATTCAGAAATGAATACAATATTCCAGATATGATTTGACTAGTGCTATTACAAACACATTCATTGTTCTGAACACCCTCCTTCCAATATAGCCTTAGCACATCAATCTTTTCAGCAACCCCACATCACTGCTGATTCACATGAAGCTTATAGCCAACAAAACCACCTTAAAGCCCTCAGAGGGAAACTCCCTGTATTACGTAAGCTGTTGGTGTAGTCCTCTACCTCACTTTGGCTGCAAAGCTAGAGTCAGAATTATCGCAGTATATTCATGCATACCAATATTCATGCTTACCAAACCCAGAGGTTAATCTAGAAATAATATAGCCTAAACTTGAGCAAGAGACAAATGTCAAGAACTGTAAAATGTCTGAGATTTTTCCCTACTTGCAAGTTAACCAGTTAACTTGCCACAGTTGCATGCAGAAGACATAAGTCTTCTAGATCAGAAACACAGGACTGTATTATTTATGTCAGGAGCAGTAGCCAGAAAAGAGTATTTGTTTTCCTAAACTCTAATTCCCACAAACAAATACAAAGAGGGCCAAATGATGCCTTCACATGAACTGGGATAATTTACAAAAGATCACCTCTGATCTTAAGGAACTTGACTCTTTTGTACTGAACAATAAATATCCCCACCCTTTGCTCCAGTGGGAGGCACTGCTTCTATCGTACAAGTTTATTCACTTTACAAACATCTTTGAAAAGATAATCTGAAACAAAGATAATCTGAAATTTATCTAAGAAACAACTATATGTGTGTGTATATATATATGTGTGTGTATACGTGTGTGTGCATGTGTGTGTATCTCTCAGGGGGGTGTGTATATACACACACACACATATAGAGAGAGAAAAAAATTTGTTTTACACATTTAGAAAATATTAAGATTTGGGGAATCTGGGTAGATGTATAGAGAATTCTTTGTCCTACACTTGCCACTTTTCAGTATGACTGATTACTTCAAAACTAAAATTTTTTTAAATCATATACAACTAGGCTGTTGAGACAGATTTAATTAATCTCAGGATGGTAAATAATTTTCTAATTAAGTAAAAGAATTTGTAATCACCTGACAGGTTCATCTTGCCCACTGTCTAGCAAAGTCAATGCACTGATAATATCAGGTTTTTGCAGCAAATAAAGAGTTTAATAATCTCAGGGCCAACCAAGGAAAAGGACTGGAGATAATTCTGAAATCCATCTTCCTAGCTCAGAGGCTAGGATTTTGGAGAATAATTTTACAGACTGGGGGCTAGGGAATAGGTGCTGCTGATTGGTTGAAGATGAAATCATAGGAGTGTCCAAAATGGTCTTCATGTGCTGACTCAGTTTCTTGGTTGGGGTCACAGGAGTCATTGAGCCAGTTCCCTGGTGTTAGTCATAGATCCAGTTGGTGTCAGCGGGTCTACTCAAATGCCCAAAAATGAAAAATAACTCAAAGACCAATCTTAGGTGTTGACCATAGTAATATTATGTATAGAAGCATTTGGGGAAGTTACAAATCTTGTGACCTGTGAAACTCTGGCTGGTTATCATTTAACTAAACCCATATATTAGTAAAATTCAGGCCCTTTCCATAATCCTAAGTTTGTGGTCTTTCATTAATCTTATAAAAGCAGTTTCAGTACCCAAAGGAGGTCAGTTTGGGAAGGGACTATTATCATCCTTGCTTAAAGTTAAACTATAAACTAAATTCCTCCCACGGTTAGCTTGGCCTATGCCCAGGAATGAGGAAGAGCAGTAGCTTGTGAGGTTAGAAGCAAGATGGAGTCAGTTAGGTTAGATTTCCCTCAGTCTCATAATTTTTGCAAAGTCAGTTTCAAAATGAGAAATTTCTCAAAAGAAAACATAAAAATCTACAAATGCTAGACATCAGAAAAAAACAAAAGAAATAAAGACAAAAGAAAAATAATGCAATTACTTGTGATAAGTATTGCAGACAAGGGATTAATATGTATTTAGTAAAAGATTTTATAGCTTAGCAACAAAAATGCAAATCCATCAATGGAAAATGATTGTACACTGGTTAAGAAGAGAAATTTGAAAGAACAAGCAAAAATATCTAGAGAAACAAAAAAAGTTCAACTTTGGTAGTTATAAAATTATAAATTAAAACAATGCTTATCAAATCAGTAAAGACTTCAAAAAATGATGCTCAATACCTGTAAAGATATAGTGAAATACAATGCCAAACACTATTGGAATCACTTTTCTGAAAATCAATTTGACAATATACATCAAATGTTCTTAAAATATTCATATTTTGACCCAGAAATTCTACTTCTAGGAATATAATGGGGGCTTAAATTTTCTGGACTCTTGTAGCAAATTTCCTTCCATAGCAGCTTGGTCAGTAGTTTGCTCTTCACTACAGTGACCTGCTTTTAGATGTGCCAGTAGTACCCTAAATCACTTTGTCATGGGGTCATGGGTGCTTCTGCCTTCCTTCCTTTCCAAAGCCCACTTTCATTTTTTCTTTTTTTTCTTTTTTTTTTTTTTGGCTAATAGGGAGTCTTTATTAAAAGAGAGAGAATATTCAGCATCCCCTCACCCCCCATTGCTTGCATCAGAAGCCTCGAAAATAGGACCTCCCAGCAAGATTTTAAACTGAATCTGGAAAGACAAAAACCTCAGAGTAAAGGAAATCTTTCTTTTTTCTTTTTTTTTTTTCACATTAGGTATTTCTCCTAATGCTATCCCTTCCCCAGCCCCTAACCACGCAACAGGCCCCGGTGTGTGATGTTCCCCCTCCCTGTGTCCATATGTTCTCATTGTTCAACTCCCACTTATGAGTGAGAACATGTGGTGTTTGGTTTTCTCTTCTTGTGTTACTTTGCTGAGAATGATGGTTTCCAGTTTCATCCATGTCCCTGCAAAGGATATGAACTCATCCTTTTTTATGACTGCATAGTATTCCATGGTGCATATGTGCCACATTTTCTTTATATAGTCTGCACAGCAAAAGAAACTATCAGCAGAGTGAACAGGCAACCAGAGATTGAGAGCAAATTTTTGCAATCTATCCATCTGACAAAGGGCTAATATCCAGAATCTACAAAGAACTTAAACAAATTTACAAGAAAAAGACAAACAGCCCTATCAAAAAATGGGCGAAGGATATGAACAGACACTTCTCAAAAGAAGACATTTACGCAGCCAACAAACTTAAGAAAAAAATGCTCAACATCACTGGTCATTAGAGAATGCCTTCCTTCCTTTCCAAAGCCTTTGATTTGCATTAGAGAAATGCAAATCAAAACCACAATGAGAAACCATCTCATGCCAGTTAGAATGGCAATCATTAAAAAGTCAGGAAACAACAGATGCTGGAGAGGATGTGGAGAAATAAGAACACTTTTACACTGTTGGTGAGAGTGTAAATTAGTTCAACCATTGTGGAAGACAGTGTGGCGATTCCTCAAGGATCTAGAACTAGAAATACCAAGGCCCACTTTCTACTCACCTCAGCCTGCACCATTCTGATCACAGTGAGGAAGAATAAACCTCTCAAGCTCTCTGGGATGTATATCAGATTTATTTTTTTCTTGCCAGTCCTCACTCCATGACCACACTGTTGGACTGATGACCAGAAACAGGATGGAATGGAGTAGAGGAGGCAAGAAATCAAACACAGTCGCCTAACTCTAGCCTTTACCCAACTCCCCTTCAATTTCTCCTGTCTCCCTTCTCTGCCTCCAACTCTCCCCTTGTTCCCTTCCAAGACAGGCACTTTCCATATTTTATATTCTGATTTTTCATTCTCTGCATAGTTTGTAGTAAATCTCTTTCATCAGACTGCTAAACTTTCCTCTTGACATGTAAAAGGAAAGTTGTTGAATTTTGAAAATTCTTTTCTCTCTTGACAAAGCCTGGCTTTTATGACTATCTTGCCATGGACTTTAAGATCCTATATTGAAAGTTGAAAGTATCTGTGCCTCTCTGCTAAAAGAACTGTAGGGAAGTTTAAACTTTCTCTCTGAAGTTTCAATCATTGAATCTGCTGAAATAAACTGACCAAAGACAGATTAACAGGAGAAACGGCATACAAATGTATTAATATACAAGCTTGTAGGATGAAGAACAAACAATAGCCTAGGATAAAGTTCCTGTGAGCTCCAAGGGAGGTGATGGCAAGTTATAGGAAAGTGAGGGGCAGAACTGCACAGTGAACAGAGGTTGTTTTATTTTGCAGATAAAGTCTCTCAGGTAATAGCTCCCAGAAGAATAGATGAAAAGTCTGTCTAGGCAGGCATGGTGACCTTTAGTTTCTTCTTCAGTGGTTAATCTTCCCTAGTTAGTGAAATTTCAGACAGGGTATTGAAGATCATTGTGTTTCTTGTGGAAGAACGTCCCCCAGTCAGATAAAGGAATTTCAGAGAGAGCTCCTCCCCTCTCTCTATGGGGAGATACAAGGTAAGATCAGAGAGACCTTGATTCTGAGGCAGCTTCTAAGGCCTTCCAATTTCCTTTAATTCTAAGTGCTCAGCATGACAAAGCGACATACTTTAGGGTACCATTTTCTGAGCCTCAACAGAAACTTCATTCTCTTGTTGGCAAATAATGTGTTTGGCTGAATCTTGGGCAAATCACACAAGTATATGTGAAAAAGAACGGTGTATTAATATGTTTTATATTATTCCTTTTACTTTGGAAAATGATTGGAAAAAATAATACACAAAAATGGATGATACTAGTAATTATCACTGAGAGGGGGAGAGATTATTGATGAGTGTGTTTACTTTTTATACGTTTCTGAGTTTTCAGAATATAATACAATGAGCATGTACAGCTTCCAAAATCAAAGGGAAAAGGAAGGAAAGTGACCATCTAGCTACATTCATGTTTATTTTTAACAGACTAAATGAGCCTGTCAGAGGAAATGGATCTGTTTGAACATACCAATGCCTATGTTCATTGGTATGTTTGAATATACCAACACCTACTATCTTCTACTTGTCATGTCTAATCTCCCTCAGTATACCATATCAAGGTTTTATCTGGAATTGTCACTAATTACAGGTTTCTAAATTATCTTTAAAGCTAAATATTTCCCTAGACCGCAATTTCTGTAACAATATGTCCTAAGAGAAAAAGAAACTAGTTCACTCCTACTCCCACACGCAACAGGGACTCAGCTCCTTTGGGAATCATCCTTCTCAAAGTTCTGGGTGTAATTGAGGTCAAATCTCCAACCATATAGCATTGTTGTGTCTAAGTTGGTGTTAAATATTATCATCCCACAGGGAAGGAAGGAAGGAAGGAAAGGAGGGAGGGAGGGAGGGAGGGAGGGAAGGAAGGAGGGAGGGAGAGGGAAGGGGAAGGGATTGAAACAAAGAGACCAAAACTTGCTCTTAAGGAATAAATTGGTTATTAAAAATGTGTAAAACAGTGTGAATTCCTTAAACCTCCACCTAATACATTGGCTGCTGAGCCTGTCTCTTGTTCCAGACAAAGCTATAACCAGCCTAGAAGGACAACTTGGTAAAGTTTTATCTTGAATTGAACATATATCATTCTAACAAGTAAGAGAAAGAAAGGGAAAAAGAGCACTCTGGCTTTCTTTTTATGACTTGACTTCTATACCATACTTTTTACAGCTTTTTAACTGTAAACTCCTGCAAAATTATTTACTTGGTTTTTTTTCTCTTGTTCTTCTTAATTTTCTATAACATTAACTGCTTTCCTCACTTTCTCCTCAATAACTGAAATCCTAAAATGAAGATTGTAAAGAGTGTTATGGCTAGAAATAACAGAAAATGATCTCCTTAAATTTCATTCTGAACACCAATCCCCAAGCTCCTTAATTCATGGGCTCCAGGGACCAAGTAATTTAACCAAAGGGAAACCTTGGTTGAATACAGAGACCCAGTGCAAATCTTTACTGGAAAATTTAGAACTGAACCCTGAACTCATAGAAGAAAACATAAAAATAAACATTTATTATCTTGGATTTGTCAATGGAATCTTAGATAGGACATGAAAGCATTAGCAATGAAAGAAAAATCAGATAAACTGGGCTTCATCAAAAGTAAAAAGCATTCGGGCATCAAGGCACATTATAGATAAAGTGAGAATACAACCTACAGAATGAGAGTAAATATATTTTATCTCATTATGTTCTCATATATATGTATATGATAAGGATCTAGTATCCAGAGTGTAAAGAACTCTTACAATTCAACCAAAAGTCAAGCAACCCAATTTAAAAATGGGCAAAAGACATGAGTAGACATTTCTCCAAAGAATATACACAATAAATGGCCAATAAACACATTAAAAGCTACTCCACATCATTAGTCATTAGTGAAATGCAAATTCCACTTCACACCTACAAGGATGAATATAATCAGAAAATAACAGAGATTGTTGAAGATATGGAGAAACTAGAATCTTTGTACATCGCTGGTGGGAGTATAAAATAGTCCAGAAACTGTGAATAGCAGTTTTGTGGTTCCCCAAAAAGGTAAACATAGAATTAATATATGATCTAGCAATTCTACTCCTAGGTATATACCCAAAAGTATTAAAACAATTATTTGTACACCAATGTTCACAGCAGGGTTATTCACAAAAGGTGGAAACATTCCAAATGTCTATCAATTCACAGATGAATAAAAAAATTGTAGTATATACTTACAATGAAATATTATTCAGCCATAAAAAGGAATAAAGTCATCCTACATGCTACAAAATGAATAAAGCTCAAAAACATTATTCTGAGTGAAAGAAGCCAGATGCAAAAGGCCACATAGAGTATCATTTCATTTATATGAAATATAGGTAAATCTACAGAGACAAAAGCAGATTGGTTCTTCAGAAACTGTGAAAAGGGGAGAAATAGGAAATGACTGCTTAATAAGAATGAAGTTCTTTGGGGAGGCGGTGCTAAAAATGTTTTGAAACTAGATCGACTTCAGAAGATAGGCACCAAGAGTGTACAGAGGTACAAAGCAGAAGCTGGTCCAAAGCAGGAGGAAGCTAGGAAGCCTGCACAGAGCTATTGAACACTGGGACTCATTCCTGGCACACAATGACTCCAGGGGAACAGGTGAATTGAACTGGCAAAGAGTAACCTGTTCTCACAACAGGCCTCTGGAAACCCAGCAGGAAGAGAACCCTTGCCTGTCACCAACACTTGAATTGGCAGGAAGAGCTGCTTGGAGAAGTGATAGGGGAAACAAGCCAGCTCATGTGGGGCCCAGAGGGTTTGTTTGGGAGCATTTGTAGCAGAGTATGGCCAGGGACAGCCATCCTCCAAGGCTCAACTTACTCCCATAGGAAACCTTAGCCCTAGAGGAACTGTTGGACCCGGACTCTGCGGGGCAGTCTTGCCTATTAGTCTGAGTCAGTCCAACCTGAGCACCCCTTGGCCTGCTGGCCTCTTCCTGGTCCATGACCTGGCTGCATCTGCTTGCAGAGCAGCCTTGGGTGCTGTGGGGACCCACATCATAGCTTCTGCACTGGCAGACTGTGCCTGACTGGTGGAAAGCTCCAGTGGGGCAGCCCCCATGGCCACACACCAGCCCACCTATTCCCTCCCCACACTGCAGCTTCTCCCAGGCCCACATAAATCCTCCACATTACTTTGTTGGCACATATGTGCATGGGTGGGTTTTGTCTTCCTTCCCCTCCAGTACTGTGTGTGCATGCACCACCCTGTCCTCCCATTGCTGTGATGGGAGTACAATCCACCTCTCCTCGCCTACCAACTGCCATTGCAGTTAGAGCCTTGGTGGACACAGAGTCAGACAGCCTCACCCCTGCCAGCACCCTACCCTTGCACCAACACTGCCATGGGAATGAAACTAGGCACAGAGAAGAGTGGACCCTTCCCTGCCCAGAGCAACCACCCTGCCTGGGGTTCACAGAGAACACACACAGACCTGTGCCTGCCAGAGCCCTGCCCCTGTGCCAACACCACCACCAGCAACACCACACACACACAGTTACCAGTAGGGGCCCCCAGCTCCCAGAGCCACATTGCTTCTGCCACTTTAGTGAATGCCCACACATAAGCAGCCACCCTCGCACCCACTAGCACCCTGTCACAGCTGACCAGCATGCACCCCACCACACTGCCACTGCTGATGCCACTGGTACATGTGAACAAAGACAAATCCCACAGTCCCCTCACTATAAAATACTTTGGCTGACACTACCCATCAGAGTGGACTGACCAGTAGTCCAGGAGCACATCGGCCCCTACAACACAGAGGATTTGTAACCTCAAGAAGCCATATAACAAAGTTGGGGCCTAATACAAGTTCTCCAGAGTTAGAGCACACAGTCCAGGAGTTGGGAGCTGAGCCTTGTCCCCCTAACTCTTCGAGAAATAAAGCCCAACAACTGAATCCACCTTATACCACAATCACTCAGGGTCATGAAATAGGATTTTTAAAATCCAAAGGATAGCAACTTCAAAGATGAGAAAAAGCCAGCACAATAACCCTAACAACTGAAAAAGCCAGAGTGTCTTTAAAAAAAAAACAAAAAAAAAAAAAAAAAAAAAACCAAAAAAAAAAAACAAAAAAAAAAAAAAAAAAAAAAAACAATTCCATCCAAATGACAGCACCACCTCTCCAACAAAGGTTCTGAACCCAGCTGAGATGGCTGAAATGACAGAAACAGAATTCAGAATACGGACAGAAAGAAAGATCACTGAGAAGCAAGAGTACACTGAAACCCAAATCAAAGAAGCTGAGAATCACAATAAAATTATTCCAGAGCTGACAGACAAAATAGCCAGTAAAGAAAAGAACATAACCAACCTGATGGAGCTGAAAAACACATCACAAGAATTTCATAATGCAATCACAAGCATTAATAGCAGAATAGACCAAGTGAAGGAAAGAATCTCAGAGCTTGAAGACTGGCCTTTTTAAAATAATGCAGTCAGAAGCACAAAGAGAGAAAAGAGTAGAAAGTAATAAACAAAACTTCTGAGAAATATGGGATTATGTAAAGAGACAAAATCTATGACTCACTGGTGTCCCTGAAAGAGATGGGGAGAATGGGAGCAACTTCAAAAACATATTTTAGGATATCATTCATGAGAACTTTCCCAACCCAGCTAGAGTAGCCAACATTCATATTCAGGAGATGCAGATAACCCTAGGAATATATTTCACAAGACGTCATCCCCAAGACACATAATCATCAGATTCTCCCAGGTTGAAATGAAAGGAAAAAAAGAAAAAAACAAAACAAAACAAACATGTTAAAAGCAACTAGAGGGGGCGGAGCAAGATGGCCGAATAGGAACAGCTCCAGTCTCCAACTCCCAGCGCGAGCGACACAGAAGACCGGTGATTTCTGCATTTTCAACTGAGGTACTGGGTTCATCTCACTGGGGAGTGCCGGACGATCGGTGCTGGTCAGCTGCTGCAGCCAGACCAGCGAGAGCTGAAGCAGGGCGAGGCATTGCCTCACCTGGGAAGCGCAAGGGGGAAGGGAATCCCTTTTCCTAGCCAGGGGAACTGAGACACACAACACCTGGAAAATCGGGTAACTCCCACCCCAATACTGCGCTTTAAGCAAACAGGCACACCAGGAGATCATATCCCACACCTGGCCGGGAGGGTCCCACACCCACGGAGCCTTCCTCATTGCTAGCACAGCAGTCTGCGATCTCGCGGCAAGGAAGCAGGAGGGGCGCCCACCATTGCTGAGGCTTAAGTAGGTAAACAAAGCTGCTGGGAAGCTCGAAGTGGGTGGAGCTCACAGCAGCTCAAGGAAACCTGCCTGTCTCTGTAGACTCCACCTCTGGGGACAGGGCAATAACAAACACAGCCGAAACCTCTGCAGACGCAAACGACTCTGTCTGACAGCTTTGAAGAGAGCAGTGGATCTCCCAACACGGAGGTTGAGATCTGAGAAGGGACAGACTCCCTGCTCAAGTGGGTCCCTGACCCCTGAGTAGCCTAACTGGGAGACATCGCCCACTAGGGGCAGTCTGACACCCCACACCTCACAGGGTGGAGTACACCCCTGAGAGGAAGCTTCCAAAGCAAGAATCAGACAGGTACACTTGCTGTTCAGAAATATTCTATCTTCTGCAACCTCTGCTGCGGGATACCCAGGCAAACAGGGTCTGGAGTGGACCTCAAGCAATCTCCAACAGACCTACAGCTGAGGGTCCTGACTGTTAGAAGGAAAACTATCAAACAGGAAGGACACCTACACCAAAACCCCATCAGTACATCACCATCATCAAAGACCAGAGGCAGATAAAACCACAAAGATGGGGAAAAAGCAGGGCAGAAAAGCTGGAAATTCAAAAAATAAGAGCGCATCTCCCCCAGCAAAGGAGCGCAGCTCATCGCCAGCAACGGATCAAAGCTGGACAGAGAATGACTTTGACGAGATGAGAGAAGAAGGCTTCAGTCCATCAAATTTCTCAGAGCTAAAGGAGGAATTACGTACCCAGCACAAAGAAACTAAAAATCTTGAAAAAAAAGTGGAAGAATTGATGGCTAGAGTAATTAATGCAGAGAAGGTCATAAACGAAATGAAAGAGATGAAAACCATGACACGAGAAATACGTGACAAATGCACACAAGCTTCAGTAACCGACTCGATCAACTGGAAGAAAGAGTATCTGCGATTGAGGATCAAATGAATGAAATGAAGCGAGAAGAGAAACCAAAAGAAAAAAGGAGAAAAAGAAATGAACAAAGCCTGCAAGAAGTATGGGATTATGTAAAAAGACCAAATCTACGTCTGATTGGGGTGCCTGAAAGTGAGGGGGAAAATGGAACCAAGTTGGAAAACACTCTTCAGGATATGATCCAGGAGAACTTCCCCAACCTAGTAGGGCAGGCCAACATTCAAATCCAGGAAATACAGAGAACGCCACAAAGATACTCCTCGAGAAGAGCAACTCCAAGACACATAATTGCCAGATTCACCAAAGTTGAAATGAAGGAAAAAATCTTAAGGGCAGCCAGAGAGAAAGGTCGGGTTACCCACAAAGGGAAGCCCATCAGACTAACAGCAGATCTCTCGGCAGAAACTCTCCAAGCCAGAAGAGAGTGGGGGCCAATATTCAACATTCTTAAAGAAAAGAATTTTAAACCCAGAATTTCATATCCAGCCAAACTAAGTTTCATAAGTGAAGGAGAAATAAAATCCTTTACAGATAAGCAAATGCTTAGAGATTTTGTCACCACTAGGTCTGCCTTACAAGAGACCCTGAAGGAAGCACTAAACATGGAAAGGAACAACCGGTACCAGCCATTGCAAAAACATGCCAAAATGTAAAGACCATCGAGGCTAGGAAGAAACTGCATCAACTAATGAGCAAAATAACCAGTTAATATCATAATGGCAGGATCAAGTTCACACATAACAATCTTAACCTTAAATGTAAATGGACTAAATGCTCCAATTCAAAGACACAGACTGGCAAACTGGATAAAGAGTCAAGACCCATCAGTCTGCTGTATTCAGGAGACCCATCTCACACGCAGAGACATACATAGGCTCAAAATAAAGGGATGGAGGAAGATTTACCAAGCAAATGGAGAACAAAAAAAAAGCGGGGGTTGCAATACTAGTCTCTGATAAAACAGACTTTAAACCATCAAAGATCAAAAGAGACAAAGAAGGCCATTACATAATGGTAAAGGGATCAATTCAACAGGAAGAGCTAACTATCCTAAATATATATGCACCCAATACAGGAGCACCCAGATTCATAAAGCAAGTCCTTAGAGACTTACAAAGAGACTTAGACCCCATACAATAATAATGGGAGACTTCAACACTCCACTGTCAACATTAGACAGATCAACGAGACAGAAAGTTAACAAGGATATCCAGGAATTGAACTCATCTCTGCAGCAAGCAGACCTAATAGACATCTATAGAACTCTCCACCCCAAATCAACAGAATATACATTCTTCTCAGCACCACATCGTACTTACTCCAAAATCGACCACGTAATTGGAAGTAAAGCACTCCTCAGCAAATGTACAAGAACAGAAATTATAACAAACTGTCTCTCAGACCACAGTGCAATCAAACTAGAACTCAGGACTAAGAAACTCAATCAAACACCACTCAACTACATGGAAACTGAACAACCTGCTCCTGAATGACTACTGGGTACATAACGAAATGAAGGCAGAAATAAAGATGTTCTTTGAAACCAATGAGAACAAAGATACAACATACCAGAATCTCTGGGACACATTTAAAGCAGTGTGTAGAGGGAAATTTATAGCACTAAATGCCCACAAGAGAAAGCAGGAAAGATCTAAAATTGACACTCTAACATCACAATTAAAAGAACTAGAGAAGCAAGAAGCAAGAGCAAACACATTTGAAAGCTAGCAGAAGGCAAGAAATAACTAAGATCAGAGCAGAACTGAAGGAGATAGAGACACAAAAAACCCTCCAAAAAATCAATGAATCCAGGAGTTGGTTTTTTGAAAAGATCAACAAAATTGACAGACCACTAGGAAGACTAATAAAGAAGAAAAGAGAGAAGAATCAAATCGACGCAATTAAAAATGATAAAGGGGATATCACCACCGACCCCACAGAAATACAAACTACCATCAGAGAATACTATAAACACCTCTACATAAATAAACTGGAAAATCTAGAAGAAATGGATAATTTCCTGGACGCTTACACTCTTCCAAGACTAAACCAGGAAGAAGTTGAATCCCTGAATAGACCAATAGCAGGCTCTGAAATTGAGGCAATAATTAATAGCCTACTAACCAAAAAAAGTCCAGGACCAGATGGATTCACAGCTGAATTCTACCAGAGGTACAAGGAGGAGTTGGTACCATTCCTTCTGAAACTATTCCAATCAATAGAAAAAGAGGGAATCCTCCCTAACTCATTTTATGAGGCCAACATCATCCTGATACCAAAGCCTGGCAGAGACACAACAAAAAAAGAGAATTTTAGACCAATATCCCTGATGAACATCGATGCAAAAATCCTCAATAAAATACTGGCAAACCGGGTTCAGCAACACATCAAAAAGCTTATCCACCATGATCAAGTGGGCTTCATCCCCGGGATGCAAGGCTGGTTCAACATTCGCAAATCAATAAACATAATCCAGCATATAAACAGAACCAAAGACAAGAACCACATGCTTATCTCAATAGATGCAGAAAAGGCTTTTGACAAAATTCAACAGCCCTTCATGCTAAAAACGCTCATTAAATTCGGTATTGATGGAACGTACCTCAAAATAATAAGAGCTATTTATGACAAACCCACAGCCAATATCATACTGAATGGGCAAAAACTGGAAAAATTCCCTTTGAAAACTGGCACAAGACAGGGATGCCCTCTCTCACCACTCCTATTCAACATAGTGTTGGAAGTTCTGGCTAGGGCAATTAGGCAAGAGAAAGAAATCAAGGGTATTCAGTTAGGAAAAGAAGAAGTCAAATTGTCCCTCTTTGCAGATGACATGATTGTATATTTAGAAAACCCCATTGTCTCAGCCCAAAATCTCCTTAAGCTGATAAGCAACTTCAGCAAAGTCTCAGGATACAAAATTAACGTGCAAAAATCACAAGCATTCTTATACACCAGTAACAGACAAACAGAGAGCCAAATCAGGAATGAACTTCCATTCACAATTGCTTCAAAGAGAATCAAATACCTAGGAATCCAACTTACAAGGGATGTAAAGGACCTCTTCAAGGAGAACTACAAACCACTGCTCAGTGAAATAAAAGAGGACACAAACAAATGGAAGAACATACCATGCTCATGGATAGGAAGAATCAATATCATGAAAATGGCCATACTGCCCAAGGTAATTTATAGATTCAATGCCATCCCCATCAAGCTACCAATGAGTTTCTTCACAGAATTGGAAAAAAACTGCTTTAAAGTTCATATGGAACCAAAAAAGAGCCCGCATCTCCAAGACAATCCTAAGTCAAAAGAACAAAGCTGGAGGCATCACGCTACCTGACTTCAAACTATACTATAAGGCTACAGTAACCAAAACAGCATGGTACTGGTACCAAAACAGAGATATAGACCAATGGAACAGAACAGAGTCCTCAGAAATAATACCACACATCTACAGCCATTTGATCTTTGACAAACCTGAGAGAAACAAGAAATGGGGAAAGGATTCCCTATTTAATAAATGGTGCTGGGAAAATTGGCTAGCCATAAGTAGAAAGCTGAAACTGGATCCTTTCCTTACTCCTTATACGAAAATTAATTCAAGATGGATTAGAGACTTAAATGTTAGACCTAATACCATAAAAATCCTAGAGGAAAACCTAGGTAGTACCATTCAGGACATAGGCATGGGCAAAGACTTCATGTCTAAAACACCAAAAGCAACGGCAGCAAAAGCCAAAATTGACAAATGGGATCTCATTAAACTAAAGAGCTTCTGCACAGCAAAAGAAACTACCATCAGAGTGAACAGGCAACCTACAGAATGGGAGAAAATTTTTGCAATCTACTCATCTGACAAAGGGCTAATATCCAGAACCTACAAAGAACTCAAACAAATTTACAAGAAAAAGCAAACCACCCCATCAAAAAGTGGGCAAAGGATATGAACAGACATTTCTCAAAAGAAGACATTCATACAGCCAACAGACACATGAAAAAATGCTCATCATCACTGGCCATCAGAGAAATGCAAATCAAAACCACAATGAGATACCATCTCACACCAGTTAGAATGGCAATCATTAAAAAGTCAGGAAACAACAGGTGCTGGAGAGGATGTGGAGAAATAGCAACACTTTTACACTGTTGGTGGGATTGTAAACTAGTTTAACCATTATGGAAAACAGTATGGCGATTCCTCAAGGATCTAGAACTAGATGTACCATATGACCCAGCCATCCCATTACTGGGTATATACCCAAAGGATTATAAATTATGCTGCTATAAAGACACATGCACACGTATGTTTATTGCGGCACTATTCACAATAGCAAAGACTTGGAATCAACCCAAATGTCCACCAGTGACAGATTGGATTAAGAAAATGTGGCACATATACACCATGGAATACTATGCAGCCATAAAAAAGGATGAGTTTGTGTCCTTTGTAGAGACATGGATGCAGCTGGAAACCATCATTCTTAGCAAACTATCACAAGAACAGAAAACCAAACACCGCATGTTCTCACTCATAGGCGGGAACTGAACAATGAGATCACTTGGACTCAGAAAGGGGAACATCACACACTGGGGCCTATCATGGGGAGGGGGGGGCGGGGGGAGGGATTGCACTGGGAGTTATACCTGATGTAAATGACGAGTTGATGGGTGCAGCACACCAACATGGCACAAGTATACATATGTAACAAACCTGCACGTTATGCACATGTACCCTACAACTTAAAGTATAATAATAATAAATAAATTAAAAAAAAAAAAAAAAAGCAAGTAGAGAGAAAGGTCAGGTCACCTACAAAGGGAAGCCCATCAGACTAACAGTGGACCTCTCAGCAGAAACCCTACAAACCAAAAAAGATTGGGGGCCAATATTCATAAAGAAAAGAAATTCCAACCAAGAATTTCATATCCAGCAAAACTATGCTTTATGAGCAAAAGGGAAATAAGACCCTTTACAGACAAGCAAATGCTGAGGCAATCTATTACCACCAGATCTGCCTTATAAGAGTTCCTGAAAGAAACACTAAATATGGAAAGCCACTACAAAAAAAAACACACTTAAGTACAAAGACAAGTGGCTGTAAAGCAACCACACAAATGGGCCTGATTAATAACTAGCTAATATCATTATGACAGGATAAAATCCACACATATCAATATTAACCATGAATATAAATGAACAAAATGCCCCAATTAAAAGGCACAGAGTGGCAAGCTGGATAAAGAACCAAGACCCATTGATATGCTGTCTTTATGAGACCCATCTCACATGCAATGACACCCATAGGCTCAAAATAAAGGGACGGAGGAAAATCTACCAAGCAAATGGAAAACATAAAAAAACAGGAGTTGCAATCCTAGTACCTGACAAAACAGATTTTAAATCAACAAAGATTAAAAAAAAAAAAAGACAAAGAAAGTCATTACATAATGGTAAAGGTTTCAATTCAAAAAGAAGATCTAAATATCCTAAATAAATATGCACCCAAAACAGGAGCACCCAGATTTATAAAGCAAGTTATTAGAGACCTTCCAAGAGACTTAGGCTGGCAAAACAATAGTGGGAGACTCCAACACCCCACTCAAAGTATGAAACAATTCATCAAGGTAAAAAATTAACTAAGACTTTCAGGACCTGAACTCAGCACCAGATCAAATGAACTTGGTAGACATCTACAGAACTCTCCACCCAAAAACAGAATATACATTCTTGTCATCAACACATGGCACATACTCAAAAATTTATAACATAATCAGACATAAAACTGTCCTCAGCAATGCAAAAGATCTGAACTCATAACAATCACTCTCAGTCCACAGCACAATCAAATTAGAAATCCTGACTAAGAAATTTGCTCAAAAGCATCCGATCACATGGAAATTGAATAACCTGCTCCTAAATGACTTTGGGGTGAACAACAGAATTAAGGCAGAAATCACAAAGTTTTTTAAACTAATGAGATCAAAAATACAACATACCAAAATCTCTGGGACACAGCTCAGGCAGTTTTAAAAGGGAAATCTATAGCACTAAATGCCCACATCAAAAAGTTAGAAAGATCTCAATCTAACAACCTCAGATCACAACTAAAAGAAATAGAGAACCAAGAGAAAACCAACCCTGAAACTGGCAGAATACAGGCAATAACCAAAATCAGAACTGAATTGGCTAGGTGTGGTGGCTTATGTCTATAATCCCAGTACTTTGGGAAGGCAAAGAAGGTGAATCACTTGAGGCCACGAGTTCGAAACCAGGCCTGGCCAATATGGCAAAACCTCATCTCTACTAAAAGTATGAAAATTAGCTGGGTGTGGTGGCACACACCTATAGCCCCACCTACTCAGGAGGCTGGAACACAGAATTGCCTGATCCCAGGAGGCAGATGTTGCAGTCAGCTCAGATTGAATCACTGCCATCCAGCCTGAGTGACAGAGTGAGACCCTGTCTCAAAAGAAAGAACTGAACTGAACTGAACTGAAGGAGATTGAGACACACATAAAAACATTCAAAAGATCAATGAATCCACTAGTTGATTTTTTAAAAAAATGAATAAAATAAAACTGATAAAAAAGAAAGAGAGAAGATGCAAAAAAAAAAAAATTAGAAATGACAAAGGGGATATTACCACTGACCCCACGGAAATACAAATAACTATTAGAGAATATTATAAATACCTCTATGCTCATAAACTAGAAAATCTAAAAGAAAGGATAAATTCTTGGACACATACACCCTCTCAAGACTGAGCCAGGAAGAAACTGAATCCCTGAACAGACCAGTAATGAGCTCCAAAATTGAGTTAGTAATAAATAGTCTACCAAGAACTGGTACCATTCCCACTGAAACAATTCCAAAAATTGAGGAGGAAGGACTCATTCTATGAGGCCACCATCATCCTGATACCAAAACCTGGCAGAGACATACCAAAAAAAAAGGAAATTTCAGGCCAATATTCTTGATCAACATTGATGCAAAAATCCTCAATAAAATATTGGCACAGTGAATCCAGCAGCACATCAAAAATCTTATCCACTACAATCAAGTAGATTTATCCCTGGAATGCAAGGTTGGTTCAACATATGCAAACCAATAAGTGTGACTTATCACGTAAATAGAACTAAAGACAAAAACCATATGATTATTTCAATTGATGCAGAAAAGGCTTTAAATAAAATTCAACACCCCTTCATGTTAAAAACTCTCAATAAACTAGGTACTGAAGGAACGTATCTCAAAATAATAAGAATCATCTATGACAAACGCACAGTCAATATCATACTGAATGGGCAAAAGCTGAAAACATTATCCTTGAAAACTGGCACAAAACAAGGATACCCTCTCTCACCACTCCTGTTCAACATAGTATTGGAAGTCCAGAGCAATCAGGCAAGAGAAAGAATAAAGGGCGTCCAAATAGGAAGAGAGGAAGTCAAACTCTCAGTTTTCAAACAACATAATCCTGTATCTAGAAAACACCATCCTTTAGCTAACAAACAACTTCAGCAAAGCCTCAGGATATATAATCAGTGTATTAATACAAAAATTACTAGCATTCTTATACACCAACAACAGTCAACCTGAGTACCAAATCAGGAATGCAATCCCATTCATAATTGCCACAAAAAGAATAAAATACCCAGGAACAGGGCTAACCAGGGAAGTGGAAGATCTCTACAAGGAAAACTATTAAACAGTGTTCAAAGAAATCAGAGATGACATAAATAAATGGGAAAACATCATGGAAGACAGCATGATGATTCCTCAAAGATCTAAAAACTGAACTACCATTTGACCCAGCAATCCCATTACTGGGTATATACACAAGGGAATATAAATCATTCTATCATAAAGACACATGAGTGCATTATGTTCACTGCAGCACTGTTCACGATAACAAAGCCATGGAATCAACATAAATGCTCATCAATGGTAGACTGGATAAAGAAAATGTGGTACATATACACCACGGAATATTATGCAACCATAAAAATAATACCATATCCTTCACAGAGACATGGATGGAGCTGCAGGCCATTATCCTTAGAAAACTAACACAGAAACAGGAAACCAAATACCATATCTTCTAACTTATAAATGGGAGGTAAATGATGAGAACACATGGTCACATAGAAGTGACCAAAGAGAGGATCAGGAAAAATAACTAATAGACACTAGGCTTAATACATGGGTGACAAAATAATCTGTGCAACAAACCCCCATGACATAAGCTTATTTATATAATAAACCTGCACAGGTATGCCTGAACTTAAAATAAAAGTTTTCTACAAAAAATGCTAATGTATAAATTACAGTGACCTGCTTCCCTCTATCTACATTTCTTTTTAATAAATCTGTGGTTTGTTGAGATTAATTCACTGAAAATAAAAAATTAAAGAACAGAAACTAGATAAATGTGGCAGTTGCCTGACAATGTAAATATGCTAAATGTGGCTGAATTGTGCTTTTAAATGGTTAATTTTATGTTAGGTGAATTTTATCTCAATGAAAAATGAAACAATTAAAAACCTTAGGGCTGTATTATTGTCAAAATGAGCCTGTAGTGACCATATTACTTGGAACTGACATGCAGATATTAAAGAATATCTCTACATTTTGATAGTTTTCACATTGATTCTTCTCAATCTGAAGAATAATGTATTAGTCTGGTTTCACACTGCTATAAAGAATTGCCCAAGACTGGATAATTTATAAAGAAAAGAGATTTAATTGGCTTACAGTATCACATGGTTGGGGAGGCCTCAGGAAAATTACAATCATGGCAGAAAAGGAAGCAGGCATGTCTTACACGGTGGCAGACAAGACAGCAAAAGCGAAGAGGGAAGAGCCCATTATAAACCAACAGATCTCTTTGAGAACTCATTCACTGTCACAAGAACAACGTGGGGGAAACTGCCCCCATGATCCAATCACCTCCCACCAGGTGCCTCCCTTAACACCTAGGGATTATAATTCGAGATAAGATTTGGGTGGTGACACAAAGCCAAACCATATCAAATAATCAAAATTATGTTTTTAACTATGATTTTCCACAGCATTGCAATATAGATTCAGACAAGTGACATAGATTCTGCCAATAATGTGCATGCATTCAAGACTTGGATGTGGAAGGAAGAAAAATGAAGCAGCAGTCATGTGCAAAAAACTCAGTCATCTGGCCACCTTAATAACATAAGCACTTGGTTCTTCTGAGCCAGGTGTGTTGGTATCAGCCATCTAGTCTCTACCATGATCATTGTCATGAGATAAGCAATGATTATTGCAGAGTTTTCACCAGGATGCTCATACAACATAATTGGGATTATTCCTGGATGATGGTAGAATCCAACTCTGGTTCCTAGTTGTTCTGGAGATTCTGTGAGTTACCTACTTTTTAAAATCCCTTTCTACTTAACTAGCTAGAGTGGATTTCATTGTTTGCAACTAGGAACACTGACAAATATAGTAATTTGTTTCTGAAAAAGGATGGTAGTGTGAGTGGCATCTGTTACTATACCTCTAGTCTATTTACCAAGTTCTATTTCTCATGTCCATGACTCTGAGCTCTATTAATTTAGAGATATTGGTAGGCATGGAAAAAATAACTACATAGAGCATATCAGTGATTCCATTAAACTTAATATTGACATTGACACTAGACTATATGGGGCTACTCAAACCACTAGACAAATGGGCTACAAAATGGGACTACAAGGTGGAATTGGTTTTTTGGTCTTGGTTAGCAGAGGAAAACAGGGTTTCTGATATCCTACTTGGGCACATGAAAGTAAAAATGGAATTCATGAGACTTCTGGGACATTTCCTTGTACCATCATGTCCAGTGGTAGAGTCTCATAGAAAACTACAACATCCTCTTAGAAGTAGTACCAACAAGGGCTCAGGGGTCCCACAAATGAAGATGTCAGTCACTCCATAAAGAAAAGAACGCTGACCAGTTTAGATGCTGTCTGAGGGTAAACGGAACTTGAGCAACAAAGTTATAAATACTATGTATAGTCTTAGGACTAGTCGCAGAAAGACACCTGAAGTAGCTATCCATAAATTCATATCAATATATGCTAACTAATTTTAACATACATTCGTATGTGACAACTAATTTTCCTTTATTTCTCGCTCCCTTTTCCTGCTATTTTTATAAGATAAAGGCAGAGAACTTTGAAATTTAGTGTGAAACCATCTTTGTAAAGATTGCGATAGTGAGAGAACTCTAGCATCGCTGAATCCATCTTGCTTTTAGCTTTATAGGTTAGCTGTCCTGGCTCATTCTTAGGCATAAGCCAAGCTAACCATGGGAGGAATTTAGGTTATGGTTTAACTTTGAATCAAGAATAATAATACTCCCTCCATAAAACTGACCCTCTCCTTTTTTGGAGACTGAAACTGCCTCTGTAAGACTAAAGAAAGCGCACAAGATTAAGATTATGGGAAGGGCCTGAATTCTGCTAAGCTACAGGCATAGCTTGACTTTCCATAATCATTTACTGCACCAAAGGTCACAAGATTAGTAACTTCCCCAATTGTTCCTATGGATAGTATTACTATTGTAGAATCTACAATTGGTCATTTGAGATGTTTTCCAGACTTTTGCATTCTGGCAACCACTGATTCCTCCTGGGCCCATGACTCATGACTCAACTGGTCCTGTGGCCCTCACCCAGAGCCTCACTCAAAGCACAAGGACCATTTTTCACACACATGATTTCATCCCAACTAATCAGTAGCACCCATTCCTTAGTCCCCTGCCCACCAAATTATCCATAAAAACCCTGACCTCTCTGTTCTTGGGGAGGCTGATTTGAGTACTAAATTCCAACTCCTACTTGGGTACCCCTGTATTAATTAAACTCTATTTGCTGCCAAAAACAAACAAATTTAAAAAAATCTGCTTTTCTCAGTGCATTGGCTTTTCTGAGCAATGAGAAAGATGAACCCACTGGGATATCACAAGTGCATAGGTTACAAAATATAAATATAAAGACAGGTTTGTAGCAGAATTACAACAGAACGACATCTAGACATCTGGACTTGGAAATGGGTACAGTAGCTGAGACTTTGGGAATCATCTTCTGAGCAGAGTGAGAACTTGCTTTTATTTACACAAAGGACAGTTTAATTATGTCAAGCAGCAGTAGACTGCTGAGGTTAGGGGAAGGGTTTCTTGTTCTGGAAGTTTGAGTGGGGAAGAATGATCTGTTAATGTTGGGCATTAACAGCTTCTGATCAAAATTCTGTATCCATTAAGGATTGGGTTTGACAGCAAGTAATAGAAAATCTGACCAAACATGGCTTAAATTAATTAGACATTTCATTTTTCTTGCAAACAAAAATGAGTCCAGAGGTAGGTGTTAGCAGAATACAAAGATAAAGAGAGTTTAACATGCATGGAGAGGGACAATCAAAGTATCAGCATAGTGCCAAGTCACTAAATAAAAGATAATCATGTACCTTATGTTAAGCTCACCCATTCAAAATTCAATTTCTAAGTATCCTTAATGACTACCATATGTTAAGTATTCTGGTAGGCAATTAGCATAATATCATTAAAACGATCATAAAAGCTTACTAAGGCTGCTTTATATGTTTTATATAAAATAATCCTTATATGAAATTAATTATTTGAGTTAATTTTTATCTTTATCCCCGTTTTTCAAGTAAGAAAACTGAGGCTCACAGAGGTTAAGCAACTTTCCCAAGATCATGTAGCAAGTGAATGGATTCAGCAGGGAACAAGACATCCATACTCCTTGCTCTAGTGCAGCTTAGAATCTGGTATTGTCACTAAAAATTTCTCCTAGATTCTTTCAAAAGACAACATCAACTCATTCACATTATGTAGTCAATGAAGCATGGTGCTTTCTGAGCTTCTCTAATTATGTTTCAAATCCAATAAGCTCAACAAACAAATTATGTTTAACAACAATAACCAGGGTTTATTAGACAAAAATAATAATAAAGTGGAAAACTGTGGAAGAGGGAAATATAGAAAGAGGAAAAAGTATGGAAGAGGGAAGATAGAACATAGTGAAAGAAGCCAAAGAAAAGCACTTCCTGAAAAACAAATATTAACCTTCACAAAGATATAAAGACTTCCATTTCCAGCATACAGAAACTAGATATCCTGAAAGCCATTGGCCATAAAACACCTGGAAATGCCAGATAAAAATAATTGAAACACTTTTAAATGAATTGCTGAGCTTAAAAGAAAGTATGACAAATCTCCAGATTCAAAAATAAAATCATGAAATGAAAGCCCAACCCAGCAGCTGGCTATCTATTTCCAGTATACTTGAACTTTCAGTTTTAATAGGTGGCTCTTTGCATATAAATAGTAAATTAGTAAGAAAAACAGGAAGAATGCACAAATATGGTAATAATACTACAAAACAAAACAGACCGCTCAATTATATGCAAATAAATATAAAAACATGGATGAACTGTTATCTAGAAGAGTCAAAAAGCAATAAGATACTTTTTGTTAAGTCAAGGACAAGACTAGACAGTTAACTGTCACCACTATATAACTCTGTTCTCAACATACTAATCAAAGCAATTAAACAAAAGACAAAAATAAGAGATACAAACAGTAAAAACGAGGAGGTGACATTTACATTTTTTGAAGACTGGGTGTTTATAAGCCTGGAAAATCCAAAACAACCCACTCAAAATGACCACACTGCAAAAAAAAAATATGAAAATTCAGAAAGTTGACCAATTTCAAAAAGTTCAAAATCAATTCAAAACACAGACAAAAACCAGTTATAAGACATGCTAGAGAAGAAAACAACACATGCTCAAAAATAGTGTCAGAAAGATAAAATATCTGAAAATAACCCTAATCTAAATGCAAAAACTCTATGAAGAAATATTTTAAACACTACTGAGAGAGACACAACATAACGCCTTAACAAATGGGAGGATATATCCTTTTATTGGATAAGAATAGTCAGTGTTGCAAAAATGCCAATTCTCCATAAATAGTATGTTTGCTATAATTGAAGTTAAAATAAAATAAGATTTTCTTTATAAATAGGCAAGCTGAGTCCAAAATTTCCATGAAAAAAAAACAAATAGGAAAATTCTTACAAAATAAAAAGAGCAATTAAAATTGTATAATGGTACTAAAACACTCAAGAGACACCCAATGAAACAAAATAAAAAATCAGAAACTTTACTGAAGTCGTTTATCAAATCTAGGAGTCTTTAGGGTTTTCTTTATAGCATCAGATCATCAACAGAGATCATTTTACTTCTTTTCCAGTTTGGATAACTTTTATTTTTTCTCTTGCCTGATTGGTATAGCTAGGACTTCTAGTACTATGTGGAATAGGAGTGGTGAAAGTGGGTATCCTTGCCTTGTTCCAGTTCTTAGGGGAAATGCTTTCAACTTTTCCCCATTCAGTAGGATATTGTCTGTGGGTTTGTTGTATATGGACTTTTATTATTTTAAGGTACTTGTTTAGCTTATTGAGAGTTTTCATTATGAAGCAATGATTAATTTTATTGTATGCTTTTTCTGTATCTATTGAGATAATCATATAGTTTTTATTTTAAGTCTGCTTATGTGTTGAATCACATTTATTGATTTGATTATTGAATACTTTTGCATCCTTGCATATGTTGAATCATCCTTGCAACCCTGAATAAAACCCTTGATCATAATGTATTATCTTTTTGATGTGCTTTTGGATTCAATTGCTAGTATTATATTAAGGATTCTGCATCTATGTTCATCAGAGTTATTGGTCTGTAGTTTTCTTCTTCTGTTATGTCTTTGCCTGGCTTTGTTATTAAGGTGATACTGGCTTTGTAGAATAAGTTGGGGAGGATTACTTTCTCCTTAATTTTTTAGAAAAATTTCGGTAGGATTGGTACCAACTTTTTGTATGGCCGATAGAATTCAGCTGTGAATCTGTCTGGTCCTGGGCTTTTTATTTTTATTTTTATTTTTTTTGAAAATTTTTATTACTGATTCAATCCCATTACTCATTATTGGTCTGTTCAGGATTTTTATTTCTTCTCGTTCAGTCTTGGGAAGTTGTATTTTTCAGGAACTTACTCATTTCCTCTATGTTGTCTAGTTTGTGAGTGTAGATAAAATGGGAAAAGTTCCCTTGCTCCCCTCGCAGGGCATGCAATGGGGGTGTAGCTCACTTCTTAGGTGCCCTGCTGCTCCAACCCCTAGGGGAAGCATGCAGAAGGGCACGTCGTGGGGCTCCGACAGCCTCTAGGGTTGAGTGTTTTGCAGCTCCCGAAGCCCCAGTGGGCTTGTGTTACAGTGTGCTCTTTCAGCTTAGCCATCTGCAGGCAGCTCATGTTAATCAGCTCAGTTACACCCTGTGCCTTATCGCAAGGACAGAGGGCTTTCTGTACTCCGGGTTCCCAGGTGCTTGCTTAGTGTACCGGAAAAATCGAATCACACGTGGGCTTGGAGAATGGGGGCAGGGTTTTTTATTAGGTGGTGGAAGTAGCTCTCAGCAGGTGGATGGGGAGCCAGAACGGGGATGGGGTGGGAAGGTGGTCCTCGGCCGGGCTCTCCTCTGACCGTCCTCGGCCAAATTCCACGTCATCCACATCGTTCTGCTGTCAATGGCCTGCCAGCGTCTGTGAGTATGTTCTTCTGCCAGTGTGTTCCTGTCGACATTCAGTCCCCTGTGTCTGTGCCCGCTAGGGTCTCAGGGTTTTTATAGGCACAGCACTGGGGTCATAGTAGGCCAGAGTGGTCTTAGAAAATGCAACATTTGGGCTTGAAAACAGAAGAGACTTAGATCCATGGGCACAAGCCTAAGGGTGGAGCCCTCATCAGGGACCCCACCCTTCTCTACCCAGCACTTCCCTGACCCCCTCCCCTTCCCTGACCCCCTCCTCATAGTAGCCTATGATGATCTTTTGCATTTCTATGGTATCAGTTGTAATGTCACCTTTGTCATTTCTAATTGTGCTTACTTGAATCTTGTCTTTTTTCCTTGGTAATGCAGCTAATGAACAATCAATTTTGTTTATCTTTTCCAAGAATCAACATTTTGTTTCATTTATCCTTTGTATGACTGTGTGGTGTATGTGCAGCTTTTTTTAAATCTCAATTTCATTTAGTTCTGCTCTGATTTTTGTTGTTTCTTGTCTTCTGCTAGCTTCGGGTTTGGTTTGTCCTTGTTTTTCCTAATGTTGTTCCTTGAGGTACATTAGGTTTTTAACTGATGATCTTTCTATATTTTTATGTAGGCTTTTAACACTATAAACTTTCCTCTTAGCACTGCTTTTGCTGTATCCTAGAAGTATTGGTATGTTGTGTCTCTATTTTCATTCATTTACTTTTTTTTTAATTTTCACCTAAACTTTGTCTTGAATGGAAGTGTTTGACAAAGAAGCATCTTTCTAAGCTAACTTTTAGAACATATTATTAGAACATGTTTTCTTTCTCCATTAGGCCCTAACAGGTCAAGTAGAGAAATCCAGGAAGAAAAGACAAATGCAAGCATGCTGTCTTTAAAATGCATCACAATTTTCTTTCAGTGAATGGAAGAGTTTGACAGAGAAACGACTTCATAAGCAGACATTAAGAGTGTTTTTTTTGTTTGTTTGTTTTTTGTTTTTTTGTTTGTTTGTTTGTTTTAAATCCAGAGTTAGGTGGAAATACTTTGAGGTCTTTGAGATGTGATTTAGGTGTCATTTCATTCCAGAAGTAAAGATGGATTGCTAGATACATTTATTATTCAATAAATAATACTGTATAAACAAGGTATCCATATGAAGAAATATTACTTTATTCCTATCTTACTCCTTATTTCCAAGCAAATATCAAATACACAGTGATTTAAACCATTTATTTAAAGAAGTTGAAAAGAAAAAGCAACCATGAAATATTAGCAAACACTAAGGAAAAACATTTCTTTTTCTTTAATCTTAGGGTGGAAAAGGCCTTTCTAAGTGTGACACAAATAAATCCATGAGCCAAAAGAAGAAAGATTAACAAACCCAAATACATGTAGAAAAAGGTACAGTTCTTGGCCGGGCGTGGTGGCACACACCTACTACATATAATCCAGCACTTTGGGAGGTGAAGATGGGAGGATCACCTGAGGTCAGGAGTTCAAGACCAGCTTGGCCAACATGGTGAAACCCAGTATCTACTAAAAATACAAAAATTAGCTGGGAGTGTTGGCAGGCGTCTGTAGTCTCAGCTCTTGGGAGGCTGAGGCAAGAGAGTCGCTTGAATCCAGGAGTCGGAGGTTGCAATGAGCTGAGATCTCCCCCTTCGTGCCACTGTACTCCAACCTGGGCAACAGAGTGAGACTTCATCTCAAAAAAAAAAAAAAAAGAAGAAGAAGAAGAAGAAAAAGAAAAAGATACATTGCATCATGGTGAAAAACAAATAGAAAAATAATATTTGCAGCAGTATGTCCTTAACCACTAATATAAAGTAAATTTCTAAGGCCAACGGACCAAAAGAAATAGACAAAGAATCTTAACAGATGATTTACAATACAATATAAATGGCTCATAACATTTATAAGATGTTGACCTTCGCTCATGTTAAAAGAAATGCTTAATAAAACTACAAGGTTCAATTTATTATCTTAATAGAAATGGCTCTTAAACATTTTGAATGTTTCTATTAAGATAATGTTGAACTTCATTAACAAAAGAAATTCTAAATAAAACTATAGGATACCATTTTTTATTTTATTTATTACCTCATTAAATCAGAACCCCAAAAACCAAAAAGTTTGATAATTATCGGTGAGGTTAAAGATAAACAGGTTCTTATCCTCTTCATGGAAGTGAAACTAGTGATACGTTTGAGATAATCTAACAATGTCTACCAAATTTTAAAAGGCACAGTTTTTTTGTCCCAACAACTCTATATCTACAAATGTATCCTTTAGAAATGCAACAACATGTGCTCAGCATTGTAAGTACAAAGCTACTCACTGGGCATGAGCAAAAGATTGAGCAAAAGACTGGAGGAAACCCATTGGTAGGGATGGATTAAATGCATTTTGTTACATTTGTATAATAAATTAATAAACAGCCACTGAAATGTGTAACTCTATAGGTTCCAAAACTGAACAATTCCCAATATATGTGGCTTAGTGCAAAAAGATGGGAAACTGTATTATATGCCTTTTGTGTGAAAAATAGAACACGGATATATTTATGGCTCTGTTAAGTATAGATCATATCTGAAATGATGTAATAAACTGATTGCAGTTGACTCAGACAGAAAGTTGCATTGCTGGTAGATAATTTTCTACCAACTGGAAGACATAGATAAGTAAGAAATTTGTTTTTCATTGTATCTTTTTATGTACCATTTGAGCTGTGTACAACATACAGTTGTCTTTGAGTATCCTCAGAACTTTGGCTCTGGGATCCCAAACAAGTAACAAAAATCGTGGATTCTCTAGCCCCGTATACAAATGGTGTAGTATTTGCATGTAACCTATACATATCCTCTCCTGTATAATATTATATACTCTTCTTGAACAAAAGAAGAGATGTGTCTTTGCCAATGGGAGTTAGTTAGAAATAATATACCAATATAAGCAGAACTTGAAGAGTAAACTGCAGAAGGAAAATATATCTATTTGCTCTGTTGTTAAAGTCACATTAGTAATTTGAGTATAATTCTGCATCACTCGTTCTAATAAGCTTCTTAAGAAGAATTTAGCAAATCAAGTAAAATAACATTATTTTAATGTAGCTGCTCTTTAAAAATTGTATAGTTCTTACAAAAAAACACATTAAAAAAAGAAATGTGTATTACGTCACCTTTCAGTTCAGATGCTTCACATTTACTGGAGTGCGATGCATCTATATTCAGAAACAAAAAGTTCTCTAAGTCTGCTTTAGCCATGCCAGTGTGAACAATTTTCTGAGTTGACTAGCATCATATACATAATAATAATAATCTTATTGGCAAAAGTTTTATTTTAACTGATCTATGGTGATAATGTAATTTTAGAAAATATCATAACTACTTTTAATATGTGATAAATTTTAAAGCTTACTGTATAGGGCATAAACATGAAAAGATAATAAATTCTGTTAAGATAATATTCAGGGATCTCCTGATGGAAATAAAAAATTTTTTAGGGAGGAAAACACAGCTGTGTGGCTACTCACCTAAAATTATAAAACTATCATATGGGAATATGTTATAGGAAACATTCTAAAAATAGATTTTATTATTTATGCTTCCCTAGACTTATTTCCAAGATTCCATTCTTATTTCCTACCACAGTTTTTACTGTGAAAGATCTCAAAAAAATTAAAATGAGACTCTGGTGGAAATGGCGGCTTCATTTCCCCCCCAACTTCTAAACACAAACTTTACCAAACAATCCTCAAGATCAAAGTAAGCAACCCCAAAAATTCCAAAAATTCAACAATATCAGCCCCACTTTGGGAGGCTGAGACAGGCAGTTCATGAGGTCAGGAGATCGAGACCATCCTGGTTAACACAGTGAAACCCCGTCTCTACTAAAAACACAAAAAATTAGCCAGGCGTGGTGGCTACTTGGGAGGCTGAGGCAGGAGAATGGCATGAACCCAGGAGGCAGAGCTTGCTGTGAGCCGAGATCCGTGCCACTGCACTCCAGCCTGGGCGACAGAGCGAGACTCAGTCTCAAAAAAAAAAAAATCAGTCCATTGCCTTAACTGACGTATGAACAATGAGCCTATAGTGTGTATTCAATATTATACCATGGCCACTGCTATTTAAAAATTTGTAACCAAGTGAGAAACACACAAATACGTACTCAAAACTGTACATAATATAAGAGAATTTATAGGTAAGAATTGAATGGGTGTGGGAGTGCTATAGATTCAAAATGTTTTAGGAGTCCAAAGGAGAGGGAGACCAAAGAAGGCCGTGATAGCCTGCAAAGGCCTCAAGCCTTCATCATATTGTTATAAACAGGAAGGATTTTTTTTTAAAGTTTATTCTGAGTAAGACATATGAAAGTAGAAGTTTATGGAAAGTAGAAGAAATTAGATTGACACTTGTGAAATGTGTATGTTGGAAAATAACAGGAAGTAACTAAAATAAATAGGAAGAAGACAAGCCACGGGGGCTGTGGAATCTTAGGAAGTTAAAATACGATCCTACTATCGCACAACCAGACGGGGCTCAAACCGAGAAACAGCCCACACAGAACTGTTGCATTATTTGTTCACAAAGCTCCATCTCAAATATATTGTACAGAACTTGCATGGTAGAAAAAACTTATTTCCAGAGCAAATAGCTGTTCTGATAGGCTAATGATGCTATCATCATGCAAACGTGTCTTCAACTTTACTCCTGTATTACAGAACTTCTCCAGTCAGATCTTCCTCCAGCAGATGCCCATTCGGCAAAACTCCTCCTTTGTCACCTCTTTGTCTTTGCTGGCTGCTGCTCCATCTGGAGACAGCACAATTCTTCTTGATGGATTCGGAAGGAATTCTATCTGCTCTTAGATCATGAACTCCCGGAACATTCTGCTATCCGTCCCAGTCCTCTAAACCTACACGGGTATCTCCTTTCTTTGAATCTTTTTAGGATTTACAATTTATACCACATGATTGAGCCTATACAAGATAACCTATCTTGTATTGTTCTCTAATCCTTATGTCATTAAGTGTCTTAGTAAAAACAGCATATGTATATACAGGAATCCCTTCATATTTTTTATTTGTCTTGCATAGCTCTAGATGTATATTATCTTTATTCTCTTCCCTTTTCTTTAGTACAGTGTTGCTCACGTAGTCCCAAGGATCAGCAATACTGATGGCTAACATAGCCAGTATCTTCAATATCCTCTCCTGGGAGAGGTGAATAGAACATGAAACTAGGAACATTTTGCAAATTTCCAAGTCACTTAACCTTTTAAAGATGATCTCACCGAACACTATGGCTGATAATACAGAGAGCTAAAATAATGAAGATGGATTTTTCCTTTGTTCTTTTTTCTGTTTTAAAAACATAGAGAAATGAATTATGGATTCTAAAGTCTGAAATGTTCAGTTCACCCACTTCAGAAAAATAAGTATATTAAAATGGAATGTTTACTTAAAAGTTTCTCCTAGTGGCATCCAAAATTTAAAATCCAGATGAGTCACAAGTTTCTTTATGTTTAATTCAGGGAGTAGAACTTAGTCCAAGGTCAGCAAAGACCAGATTGATATGTAAAATGGTGCCCCCTAGTAGTTTACAGCACTCCTTCGAGGAGCGAAATAGTCCCAGAGTTACTCAATTAGCGATGGATTAATTTGATAGTTGGGTAGTTAGTTAGAATTCAAAATATTTCACTAGGGAAAGTATTGGCTGAAGTGTTAATTCTTGCCATTCTTGCAAAACGATGTGGCATATACCTTTCTACTTTCCTTTGTAATAACTTTGGCATGTACACATGTATGAGGTAAGATGATTTAAAAGGGGGATTTTATAATGTTATCAGGTGCTTCCTTAAAACTCTTCCACTGAAGATGGATAGTATATTCTCAGAGTGCCATAATTCTCCTCATTATTCCCAGATGACAGTTTGCCATGTCAAGAGATACAGAAAGATTTTTATACATACAAATATTTCTCCCTTTTTTTTTTTTTTTTTTTTTTTTGAGACGGAGTCTCACTCTGTCACCCAGGCTGGAGTGCAGTGGCGTAATGTCAGCTCACTGCAAGCTCCGCCTCCTGAGTTCACGCCATTCTCCTGCCTCAGCCTCCCGAGGAGCTGGGACTACAGGTGCCTGCCACCACGCCCGGCTAAATTTTTGTGTCTTTATTAGAGACAGGTTTCTCCATATTAGCCAGGATGGTCTCGATCTCCTGACCTCATGATCCACCTGCCTCAGCCTCCCAAGTGCTGGGATTCCAGACATAAGCCACCGCGCCTGGCCCAAACATTTCTCTTTATCATCGCTGACAGTCTCTAGTAACAATTCAACAGGTTAGTCAGTGTGTGTGGGGCTCTGCAAGGCCCTTATTATAGGAATTATGAACTAAAAAGTCTAGGCCTGGAATTAGCCTAGTCATGAGTGACTCCCTTCTGGTTTGGTCGGGTGTGTTGGGGCCTAGGGTAGGAGCACAGTCCAAAACAATTGTATTGGACACTGATCAGAGCACCTCATTAAACAGGTAAATCATTAATTCTGCAGTCCCCTGAGCATGATTTTCAGGGTCAAGGAGCAGATAAGTGGAGGTCTTGGAGGAGAAGAAGAATTCAATATAGCAAAAGAAAAAAAAAAAAAAGAGGCCATGATTCCTTTCTTCAAAGGAGCTTACACTCTGCACAAGAAAAAACATTCAATCGTCCTTTCAGAGTAGAGTAAGAATTTATATAAAACAAAGTACTCTTTTGCTTACATAGAGTAAGGAATAGTTTATAATTTAACACATATGAGAAAGTCTATTTCTTATTATCAGCTTTCCCTTAAAATTCCACATTCCATAGGATGTAAGCTGACTTCTTAATTTGAAACAAATTATACTATCAATTCATTAAAAGTCAATCTTAGTCATTAATGTAAGTAAAGAGCTCTAAAAATCAGTTCATTCTCCAACGAATCCATGAGGTGACAAACTTCCTCAGAAACATGGAGCCTCTCATCCATTTAGCATCCCAGGCTTTAGTAGGAACAGCCTAGAATCACCAGGCATTTGAGGAAAGTCTCAATTGTCAAAGACAAAGACAAAAATAAACAAGTGGGGGAAATCGCAAAAAAAAAAAAAAAAAAATAGACTGGCCTGAAAGAAGGAAACTTAAAAAGAAAACTATCACTAAAAATCCACAGAGAAGGGCTTCTGAACCTCACCAGGATAGAGTAACGGCAACTGAATGTATCATCTTCCTGCCTTAAACACCTAGAAAACTTGATATGAAAAGATGGTTTTCAGACAATGGACAATAAGCAGGGCAGGGCAAGGCTATGGTCTCTGAGAGAAGGGAAACCAGCCAGATGAGCCTACAGTTGACCCAGATGGAGGCAGTCTCTGGTCTGCAAGGAAGGGAGAGGGATCTAAAGAGAGCACGGAGTTGAGGAGACAGAGATGGAGTGCAGGGAGGCCTGGATGGTTGTAATTTGCAGGACCGAGTACAAGGGAGGAGGAGCTGTTGGCGGGGGAGGGTGCCTGAGCCCTGGAGATCTGAGGATGAGGGCTGATTGGAACACGTGTGCAAGGCAGGAAAGCACTTCCAGAAAGGAATAGAACAATTCCTACAGGCCACACAGGACCAGGAATAGTTCATATTCCCACTAACCTTTGGGAATAGGAAAACAGTAGCAAAGTGGGATGAGAGACATTCAAGGAACTGCCGCTTTTCCTAAGAGGCCTTGTGGAACTATTTGACTCTTGAAGCTATGCGCCTACATAGCCCTAATCAAAACAATGTTTAAAGAAACACTTATTATAGCAGCACTATTCACAATAGCCAACAAGTGGAAACAGCCCAAACATCCATCAACAGATAAATGGACAAACAAACTGGTATAGCCATACAATGGAATATTACTCTGCTATGAAAAGGAAGACAGTCCTGATACATGCTAAAATGTAGATGAATCTGCATTATGCTGAATGAGAGAAACTGGACACATAATATATGATTCCACTTACACGAAATAGCCAGAATAGACAAATCCATCCAGGCAAAGTGCAGTGATGATTGCCAGGGGCTGGGGAAGGGGAGGAGTGGGCAGAAACTGCTTAATTATGCCTAGCGTCCCATTATTGGAATGCTAAGTTTGTGGGAGTTATTTACGTGCTACTGCTCAAGGTCATTGCCAAAGTTCTGATTTTTCACACAAAAAATTTGTGACCTCCGGCATAAATGGGTTAATGGGTAAGGGATTTTACTTTGCAGTGATGGATTTTTTGGAGCCAGATAGAGCTGATGGTTGCACAACATTATGATTGTACTAAATGCCACTGAATTGTTCACTTTAAAACAATTCATGTTACTGAATTTCACCTCAATAAATTATTTCTAAAAAACACTTATTAGACAAAAACAACAGATGCTATATGTATTCAAGTTTTGAATGCGAATTGCCAATTAGTTGAGCTCTAGTTAAGCTTTGTAGTAACTAACACAATTTATTTTCTCCAGAAAGCTTGAGGGAAAGACTTCCAAAAGATTAGATCCTCAGTAAATGGCAGTCATCATTGCTGAAATATTAACATAACAAAGCTGCTAATTTGTTTGTAATTTACCAAAGAAGTAAACAGGGCCAAGAGAGTGGGGGTGGTTGTTGATGCTAAAATCTCTACCACATTTGTAGGGGGAAGCTTTGAAGTACCTTTGTTGTTTAGCAAAATACAAATTGCTTTTTGATTCAACACTACTACCACAAGTGGAAAATTTCTCCTAATTTAAACTCAGCTGAAGAAGAGAATTAGATCTAAGTGTATAATAAATGAGAGCTATTTAGAAACATGAATATAAATGTCCCATGGTTTATGGTCATTCCTTCCATTTCAACAGCTTATGCGTTTGTCTTCTCCAGCTTGTATTTGTATTCTGATAGCAAAAATTTTATCTGTATCTATGTTCCTCATATTTCTATGCCTTTTGACACAGGAAAAGCTGAAAAATACGACTTTGGGTTTGAATTCCTTTTTATTTGAAGGAAAATTAAAGTGACAAAGAAACATCATAAGCATGTTTTTTGTGGGGGTTTGTTTTGTTTTGTTTTTTGTTTGTTTGTTTTTTGCAGCCTACCTTTTTCCTTTGTTTTAATAAGAAAAAAATTAACAAGAGATTTTTTTTTCCTTTTGGATTTCAATGTAGAGGCAATGTAAGGCAGGGAAAAGCAAGTGGGGTTTGAGAGTCAGGACTTATATTTTAATCCCTGTCCCACACTTTATAAACTTACTTGCATTTCAGTACACACAGCAGATGCTCAATACATGGAACCTGTAGTTATTATCATTATCCCAAAGGAACAGAGGTTTGAAAGATAAGAGAAGGGAAGAACATGAGGAAGGAAGGAAAATGGGAAAAACAGGGAACAGAAATGGGCAAGGAAAGAGTAAGGAAAAACCTTGAGATAATCTTGTGAGTTACCTAGTGCACATGCTAAATGAAATGCAAGCATCCTGAATCTCCACTCAAATTCTGCTTTTACTATTATCTTCCTCACTTTCTCTGCTCTTTTCTCTCTTTGAAGATGTTATTCTAAGTGTCTCATAAGTTTCCATCTCCACTTGGGTAGTGCAATATGAATATACAAAATTCATTAATGGGGTAAAGGAATGGCAAACCAACAAGGTAAACAAGGTTTATCAGGTCAAATTTTAGCTAGATCTGAACATAAAGGAAACCCAGCTGCTTAAGGCAAAAGGTCAGAACTTTATTTTTCCTTATGCAACTTTTCTATGACTATTAAACACAATAAACAGGCACACCTTATTTTATTGTGCTCACTTTATTGCATTTCATAAATGCTGCATTTGTGTGTGTGTGTGTGTGTGTGTGTGTGTGTGTGTGTGTGTGTGTGTGTGATAGAGTCTCACTCTGTTGACCAGGCTGGAGTGGGATGCAGTGGCACAATCTCGGCTTACTGCAACCTGTGCCTCCCAGGTTCAAGCAATTCTCCTGCCTCAGCCTCCCAAGTAGTTGGGATTACAGGCACCCGCCACGACGCCCAGCTAATTTTTATATTTTTAGTAGAGATGGGGTTTCACCATCTTGGCCAAACTGTCTCTCAAAAAGTGCTGGGATTACAGGCATGACCCACTGCACCTGGCCACAAATGCCACTTTTATTTTACAAATTGAAGGTTTGTGGCAACCCTGCATCTAGCAAGTCTATTGGTCCCAATTTTCCAACTGCGTGTACTCGCTTTGTGTTTCTCTATCACATTTTGGCAGTTCTGGAAATGTCTCAAACTTTTTCATTGCTAAGGTGATCCGTGATGGGTGATTTTTGATGTTACTATTGTCATTGTTTGGGGAGCCGCCACAAACTGTGCCCATCCAAGACAGCAAACGTAAGTAATAAATTTTGTGTGCTCTGACTGCTCCACTGACCTGCCATTCCCCCATCTCTCTCCTTCTCTTCAGTCCTTCCTATTCCCTGAGACACAACAACACTGAGTTAGTATCGGGGGAAACCGCCCCCAATAATTCAATGTGAATCTTTTTCTATTTTCCCTAAGTGTTGGCCAGTCTGAGAAATAAAGGAAAAGAGTACAAAAGAGAGAAATTTTAAAGCTGGGTGTCTGGGGGAGACATCACATGTTGGCAGGTTCTGTGATGCCCCCTGAGCCATAAAACCAGCAAGTTTTTATTAGCAATTTTCAGAGGGGAGGAAGTGTACAAATAGGGTGTGGGTCACAGAGATCAAATGCTTTAAGGGCAACAAAAGATCACAAGGCAGAAGGTCAGGGCAAGATCACAAGGTCAGGGTGAAACTAGAATCACTAATGAACTTCCATGTCCCACTGTGTACTCATTGTCATTGATAAACATTTTAACAGGGTTCAAGAGCAGAGAACGGGTCTGACTAGAATTTGCCAGGCTGGAATTTCCTAATCCTAGCAAGCCTGGGGGCACTGCAGGAGACTAGGGCATGTTTTATCCCTATCTACACCTGCATAAAGGTAGACACTCCCACCGCAGCCATTTCAGAGCCCTCCCCTGGGAATGCATTCTTTCCCCAGGGCTGTTAATTATTAATATTCCTTACTGGGGAAAGAATTCGGCAATTTCTCTTACCCATTTTCAGTAATAAGAGAAATATGATTCTGTCCTGCCTGGCCCACAGGCAGCCAGACTTTAAGGTTATCTCCCTTTTTCCCTGAACATTGCTGTTATCCTGTTCTTTTTCCAAGGTGCCCAGATTTCATATTGTTTAAACACACATGCTCTACAAACAATTTGTGCAGTTAACGCAATCATCACAGGGTCCTGATGCGACATACATCCTCAGCTTATGAAGATGCTGGGATTAAGAGATTAAAGTAAAGACAGGCATAGGAACTCACAAGAGCCTTGATTGGGGAAGTGATAAATGTCCATGAAATCTTCACAATTCATGTTCAGAGACTGCAGTAAAGACAGGCATAAGAAATTATAAAAGTTTTAATTTGGGGAACTAATAAATGTCCATGAAATCTTCACAGTTTATGTTCTTCTGCCACGGCTTCAGCTGGTCCCTCCATTCAGGGTCCCTGACTTCCCGCAACAAGTTAGGCCAGTTAGTAACCCTACAATGGCATCTAAGTGTTCAAGTAAAATGAAGATTCGCATGTCTCTCACTTTAAATCAAAAGCTAGAAATGATTAAGCTTAATGAGGAAAGTATGTCAAAAACAAACATAGGCCAAAAGCTAGGTTTCTTGAGCCAGAACAGTTAGCCAAATTAGGCATGCAGGAAATGAAGAACTACTCCAGGGAACACAAAAATGACAAGAAAATGAAATAGCTTTGTTGCTGAAAAGTTTGAGTGGTCAGGATAGAAGATCAAACTAGACATGACGTTTCCTTAAGCCAAACTCTAATTCAGAGCAGGACTGTAATTCTCTTCAATTCTGTGAAGGCTAAGAGAGGTGAGGAAGAAAAGTTGGAAGCTAGCAGAGATTGGTTCATGAGGTTTAAAAAGCCATCTCCATAACATAAAAGTGCAAGATTAAGCACCAAGTGCTGATGTAGAAGCTGTACAAGTTATCCAGAAGATCTAAGATCATTGATGAAGGTGGCTACACTAAACCACAAAGGAGATGAAACAGTCTTCTATTGGAAGATGTCACATCACCTAGAACTTTCATAGCTAGAGAGGAGAAGTCAATGCCCAGCTACAAAGAGTCAAAAGACAAGCTGATTCTCTTTAGGGACTAATTCAGCTGATGACTCTCAGTTGATGCTAATTCTCAGAGACCATTCTGAAAAATCCTGGATCTTTAAGAATTATGCTAAACTACTCTGCATTTGCTCTAGGAATGGAACAAGAAAGCCTGGATGACAGTGTATGTGTTTACAGCATGATTTACTGAATATTTTAAGCACATTGTTGATGTGTACTGCTTAAGAAAAAAAGATTCCTTTCAAAATATTACTGCTTACTGACAATGCATCTGGTCATCCAAGAGCTCTGATGGAGATGTGCAAAGAAGATGAATATTATTTTCATGCCTTGTAACACAGCATACATTCTGCAGCCCATGGATCAAGTTATTATTTCGACTGTCAAGTCTTGTTATTTAAGAAATGCATTTCATGGCCAGGCGCAGTGGTTCATGCCTATAATCCCAGCACTTGGGAAGCCAAGGTGGGTGGATCACAAGGTCAGGAGATCAAGACTATCCTGGCTAACATAGTGTAATCCCATCTCTACCAAAACTACAAAAAAAATTAGCAGGCATAGTGGCGGGCACCTGTAGTCCCAGTTACTCCAGAGGCTGAGGCAGGAGAATGGTGTGAACCCAGAAGGTGGAGCTTGCAGTAAGCTGAGATCATGCCACTGCACTCCAGCCTGGGCAACACAGTGAGACTCCATCAAAAAAAAAAAAGAAAAGAAAAGAAAAAAAGAAATGCATTTCATAAGGCTATGTCTGCATTGATAGTGATTCCACTGATGGATCTGGGCAAAGTGAAAACTTGCTGGAAAGAAGTCACCATTCTACATGCCATTAAGAATGTGATTCATGGGAGAAGGTCAACATATTGACATTAACAGGAGTTGGGAAGAAGCTGATTTCAACCCTCATGCATGACTTCAAGGAATTCAAGAGTAACTGTAGATGTGGTGGAAATAGAACGAGAACTAGAATTAGAAATGGAGCCTGAAGATATGAATGAGTTGCTGCAATCTCATGATAAAATGTTAACAGGTTGAACGTGAGAGATTGCACCTGTAATCCCAACACTTTTGGAGGCCAAGGTGGGAGGATCACTTGAGGAGTTTCTAGCAAAAAACTGACGTTTGGGACCAGCCTGGGCAACATGGTGAAACTTCGTCTCTATAAAAATACAAAACAAATTAGCTGGGACCAGGCACAATGGCTCATGCCTGTAATCTTAGCACTTTGGGAGGCCAAGGCAGGCAGATCACTTGAGACCAGGAGTTTGAGACCAGCCTGGCCAACGTGGCGAAACCCCATCTCTACTAAAAATAAAAAATTTTCCGGTGTGGTAGCGCATACCTGTAATCCCAACTACTTGGGAAGCTGAGGCACAAGAATCACTTGAGCATGGGAAGCAGAGGTTGCAGTGAGTTGAGTTCAGGCCACTGCACTCCAGCCTGGGTGACAGAGCAGGATCCTGTCTTAAAAATAAATAAATAAATAAACAGATGAGAAGTTGCTTTTTATACATGAGCAAAGAAAGTGGTGTCTTGAGATGTAATCTACTCCTGGTGAAGATGCTGTGAACATTGTTGAAATGACAACAAATAATTTAGGATGTCACATAAAGGTATTTGATAAAACAATGGCAGTGTTTGAGAGATTGACTCCAATTTCGGAAGACGTTCTACTGTATGTAAAATGCTGTCAACAGTACCACATGCGACAGAGAAACTTCCCTGAAAGGAAGAAAATTGATGAAACAAACTTCATTGTTATATTATTTTAAGAAATGGCCACAATCGCTCCATCCTTCAGCAATCACCACCCTGATCAGTCAACAGCTATCAACGTCAAGGCAAAATCCTCTCCTTGCAAAGAGATAACAACATGCTGAAAGTTCAGTTAGCAATTTTTAGCAATAAAGTATTTTTTAAACTATGTACTTTTTGACATCATGTTATTGCAAACTTAATAGACTACAGCATAGTATAAACATAACTTTTATATGCACTGAGAAACCAAAAAATTCATGTGACTCACTTTATTGCGATATTCACTTTATTGAGGTGGTCTGGAACCGAACCTGCATTATCTCTGAGCTATGTTTGCACATGATCACCACAGGCAGTTTAGAAACACAGGAAGGTACAATGAGAAAAATAATATCACAGTAAACATTCCCACCCATAGATAACAAAGTTGTTTTTTTTTTCCATTCAGTCTTTTATTTTTCTAGTCTTATGGTCTCAGGCTATCATATGATATTGTCTCCTGATTTTCTAGTTTTTATTATATCATGAGCATTTTCCATATCATTAAGTATTTTTTCAAAACATCATTTCTCTTGTAAAGATGTACCTTAGTCCATTTACCATTAATAAAATATTAAGAATAAGGTTTCTACCCCAAACCTATCCCCACTCCAAACACTTCTCATACCATAGTTGTAAAACAAATGGTTGATGCAAAAGGTAACATCTGCCTTAAGGTTTAAGTATATAATTATTGCCATATGTATCTTAGTTTTACAAATAAAAACTAAGAGTATACCTAGAAAATTAAAGAAGTTGGAAGAGAATTAGAAATATTGCTTTCCTTTCCCAAGTATTTTTTTACTTTTCATATTATACCTGTCATTTGTCAGTTTCCATGCTACCACAAGAACACAGGTCATAGAAATGGCATGTATATAGAAACTGACATAGAAATGACAAGTATAATATGAAAAGTAAAAAAAAAAAAAATACTTGGGAAAGGAAGGCGTTATTTCTAATTCTCTTAATTTTCTCTTAGAAAAGTGCTTCTTCTCTCTCAAGTCCTTTTTCAACTTGAGTTTGTGACTTGATTTGGGGTAGGCAAGGCCATAGCCTCTAGCACACAAAGAGATCATTATTCTGCCACAGACATATGTAGGCCTTGACTTTTTCCTAGTCAAGGAGTCAATTTGCCAACAAAATAAACTAGGTCATTCATTCTCAGCTAACAGCAAGTAAATGGTTTTCTTTAAAATTTGATCCAACCTGTCCCAGACCAGACATAAAAATTAAAAATAAAAATAAAATCTCAGTCAGATGCCATCTTGAGCTGTTGCTTTTTGTTTTTTTCAAACAAGAAAAGATGAAATACACATTTTTTAAAATCGCAGGAGACAAGAATTAGTGAAAAGCATCTTAACTATTTCAACCCCCTTAAGTACTCTTCCTTCCTAATAAAATACTTTGCACTAACTAAATGTTTATTGACGAGTGAATAAATGAAGGAAGGAATAAATCTCAGCATTTAGTGATGTGGAGAACTCAGAAACCAGAGAGCAAGAGTTGACTCGCAAACTTTGGCACTGGGGAAAGAGCTGGCAATTAGAAATGGCTCTGTGCCCTGACCGCTCTGTTTACTAGTTTTGTTTTTGTGCAAGTCACTCTATGCTTTTTTTTCCTGCATGGAAAAAAATAAATGTTAAGCCTTAGTTTCCTATCTATAAAATTACATTATAATAGTCTTCACAGGGTTATGGGGGTGATAGTTGAGATTATAATGTTTGTTTATATCTGTTGTAAACCAGGGTCCCCAGGTACCAGTCCACGGTCTGTTAGAAACTGGGTTTCACAGCGAGAGGTGAGCAATGAGTGAGTGAGCAAAGCTTCATCTGTATTTACAGCCACTCCCCATCACTTGCGTTACCACCTGAGCTCCACCTCCTATCAGATCAGCGGCAGCATTAGATTCTCATAGAAGCACAAACCCTATTGTGAACTGCCGGTGCAAGGGATCTAGGTTGTACGCTCCTTATGAGACTCTAATGCCTGCTGATCTGTCACTGTCTCCCATTACCCCAAGATGGGATCGTCTAATTGCAGGAAAACATGCTCAGGGCTCCCACTGATTCTACATTATGGTGAGTTGTATAATTTATTTCTTTATATATTACAACACAATAATAATAGAAATAATGTGCACAATAAATGTAATATGCTGAATTATCCCAAAACTATTCCCCCTTGAACCCCTGGTCCATGGAAAAATTGTCTCCCACAAAACTGGTCCCTGATGCCAAAATGGTTGAGGAACGCTGTGGTAAATAGCAGGGTGAATGGATTTTGGAGACCAGTGAACTTCGGACCACATTCTAGTTCCTCGTTTTTCAACCATGTGCCCTGGTCAAGTTACTCAAACTCAGTAAGCTTGTTTTCTCACCAGTGAAATGGCGATAACATTAATTTACAATACTATGGGTTTTAAATGTCATGATATATATATGACATAAAAAGCAGCCTGGCTTTTTATCAGTAGAAGAAGAACCCTCTTTACCAGTCTCCTTCACAACAGAAACTGATTTGGGAACTGTCACTCATGCTCATTGTGGGACATGTAGCCCAAGTCAAGACATATTGGAGCCCAAGGCAACCAGAACTCTACGGTCTTCTTCCACAGTTTCCAGCCTCCATCTCTTCTTCAGTGCTGATCTTTTCCGGCCATTAAATACTCATTTTCTCTGGAATTATAATTGTTTAAACTTGTTAAAACTTTTTAAGATATAGAATACACTATAATTATATTTCAAGAACTCTTGATGTTACAAAAGCTGGAAAAAAATATTCGTATTTAATTTTGTTTTTGTTTCCTCCCTCTACTAATTTCCCAAGAATACAATAACTTTTACTTTTCATGATATAGGTATCAGGCAGTAGAATTTTAGGAGACTCCTAGTATTTAAGCTGAAAGACATTTGACAGGTTTTAATAATGAAAATTTGTGTTCAAACTTTAATAATCTCATAAGAAGTTTAAAGAGTCAGCTTCAGAATTGTAGTTATGCTTCATTAATGAAATTATTACCAGCAGACACTATCTTTTCAAGCACATATTTTATTGAAAAAGCATAAATATTATCATGCTAAAGTACAATAGCAAATATATTAAGCTATGGTAGAGGGTACATTTTTTCAAAACATCATTTATCTTGTGTAGATGTACCTTAGTCCATTTACCATTAATAAAACATTAATAATAAGGTTTCTACCTTATTATTATAATTATACAATAATTATAATGTTGAAGTAGCTAAAGTGATTTAAGTTTTTTCAAAATATTTTTGCTTCCATTCACCCTCCGCTGCAAAGTTAATGTCTATGTTTTCCAAATATAGAGGAATTGAGCCCCAGAAGTCATCCCCTTACTAAGGAGATCACCCATTCAGAAATCATGTAAACAATTGCAGGAAACAGTTTAATCCAGAGTCATAAATTATGGCCTTCAAAGTCTTGTAATAGTTAATTTACATGCCATGCAAAGAATGATCTTTGTGATAGCTTATTTCCAGAAAGCTGCCAACAGGTTTTTTCCTCCCTATACAAGCATGCCATCCCCCATCAAAAAATGAAGTCAATTCCCTCCCTCCTCTTGAAACTGGGCTGGATGGGAGACTTGCTTGATCAATAGAATGCAAACAGAAAAAAAACTGATGCTCTGAAGCCAACATGAACAAGGTAGAGGAATTCAAAATTCTTTTGATAATGTATATGTTCTTCACTGTGGTTTTTGAAACTAGAGAGAAGAGGATTGAAACAAAAAAACATGATCAGAAGTAACAATATAAAAATTCTGTTCTAAGGTGATCTCTGATGAAAATAACATACTGTATCATAAATGTATCCTCTACCATAGCTTAATGCATTCTCTATTGTACTTTAAAATTGTAATACTTATGTTTTTAAATTCTTTTTATTCAACTCTTTTAGCCCTACTTGGAGACTATAAATTAGAAATTTTAAAACCCTGACTTTTTAAACTTTTTCCAGCCTGACATGTCATTGATAAATGTAAATATTTGAAATTATATTTAAATATAAGAAAATTACGGCTGGGTGCAGTGGCTCACGCCTATAATCCCAGCACTTTGGGAGGCTGAGGAGGGCGGATCACCTGAGCTCAGGAGTTGAAGACCAGCATGGCCAACATGTAGAAACCCCATCTCTACTAAAAATACAAAATTAGCCAGGCATGGTGGTGCACGCCTGTAATCCTAGCTATTCAGGAAGTTGAGGCAGGAGAATTGCTTGAACCCCAGGCGGAGGTTGCAGTGAGTTCAGATCGTGCCATTGCACTCCAACCTGGACAACAAGAGTGAAACTCCATCTCAAAAACATAAAAATTACTTTATTTAGAAAACAAGAGAACTTGCAGTGTAGTGACAATGTCTGTCTATTGTATCACAATCAATTAGCCCATCAATAGTTTTGCTTTTTTTAAAAAAGGAAACTAGATATTGTGTTTTTATTTTATTTTTCAGATCTTTTTATTCTTTTATCCTATTTCAAAGGTCATTTGGCTGCATTTTAAATATATATTAAGAATAGATTAAGTCTGAGATTGACGAGATGCGTTGAAATATCTTAAATTTGCATCTTTGCAATCACCTTGCAATCATTTTCACATCTGCCAAAGCAAGTTTGCAAATTAACCAGTTTTAATGGTGCTCACGGATAGTAAAAGGAACCTCCAGTTTTCCCTTTTCTTTTTTTTTAATGCACTTTCACTCTTGTTGCCCAGGCTGGAGTCCAATGGCACAGTCTCAGCTCACTGCAACCTCTGCCTCCCAGGTTCAAGTGATTCCCCTGTCTCAGCCTCCCAAGTAGCTGGGATTACAGGCGTGCGCCACCATGCCCAGCTAATTTTTGTATTTTTGGTAGAGACAGGGTTTCACCAGGTTGGTCAGGCTGGTCTCAAACTCCTGACCTCAGGTGATCTGCCCACCTTGGCCTCCCAAAGTGCTGGGATTACAGGCATGAGCCACCACGCCCAGTCCAATTTTCCTTTTATAACACATCTTAACTACTGCCTCCAAAATCTTAAATTAAATACCTTAACTACTGTGTTTTTTGGCTTAAATTCATTAGGCTTTAGTAGAAGTGCTGTGTGCCAACACAAATTTCTTCTCTGTCATGTATGAAGCCAGGAAAGAATGGTATATAATTATTTTGTTTTGAAAATTAGTTTCAGGTTACATCCACTTCAAAAGCTTGGAGCCCAACTTTGAAGTTTCTTCCACTTCAAAAGCTTTGTCTTGAAGTGTATTATGGAGACAAACACACACACACACACACACACACACACACACAAAGAGACGCATGCACACATGAAGGCATCCTGCATTTTAAGGTTTATTGAGAATTACTTCCTGTGGTAAAAAAAATAAAAGCCATATAATGAATAGGGAAAGTCAGTCTGACAGAAAACTTGAAGAGATACAGAAATCAAATTTTCCCTTATTTAAAAAAAAAGCCACTAAATGTTTACTTTGCAAGAGTCTTAGGATGCTTTTCCTTTGTGGCTTATTCCTTTAGTAACTTTCATCGAAATAATACAAGTTGTTCATCCTAAATAAGATAATATTGTAAACGGCTTGAGTATTTTTGAAAACCGTAATAAAATTTAAAATAGTATTAAAAAAGGAAGATACCACATAAATCCAAGGCTAAAAGGGGGTACTATTATTTGTCTTATAAAAGAATATATGCTACTTGGTTTTTATTTAGAAGTTGTGCTTGTGGTAGTTCCTTAAAGACAGGGGTGTTTGTTTTGTTCACTTTCACGTGTCTTTCACTAGAATGGTGCCAATCACATTATAGGTACTCGAAAAGCATTTGCTAACTCAATTAATGAATCACTACTAAACCAGAGAGGAAACAGAGAAAAGAGAGCAAAGAGGATAGAATGTTACAGTTTACTACTCATAGATCAGAAAAAAAAAAAAAAACAGTGCTGGAAGAAGCCTTCAGAAGTTGGCTAGACCTTTGCTCCTCTAAGTGTGGTCCACAGACCAACAGCAGCTGTGTCGCCTGAGAGATTATTAGACATGCAGGTTCTCAGAGGCTACTCAGATGTAGTGAATCAGAACCTGCATTTTAACAAGAACCCGAGGTGATTCACATGCACAGTGAAGCTTGCAAAGCCCAGAGTGAGAGGAATATGGTACTCACAGTAGAGTCATATATTGGGACTCAGTGAGTGTCTGATAATTTACTGCAGGGTGGAATAGAAATAAGAGAGGCCTGGCCAGGCGCGGTGGCTCAAACCTGTAATCCCAGCACTTTGGGCGACTGAGGCGGGTGGATCACGAGGTCAGGAGATCTAGACCATCCTGGCTAACACGGTGAAACCCCGTCTCTACTGAAAATACAAAAAATTATCCGGGCGTGGTGTTGGGCGCCTGTAGTCCCAAATACTCCGGAGGCTGAGGGAGGAGAATGGCGTGAACCCGGGAGGCGGAGCTTGCAGTGAGCCGAGATCACACCACAGCCCTCCAGCCTGGGCAACAGAGCGAGACTCCATCTCAAAAAAAAGAAAAAGAAAAGAAAAAAGAAATAAGAGAGGCCTTGGAGAAAATGATCCCTCAGCTGATATTGATAAAGAAGAGTCGATCTGAGGAATAGGCACAGGGCTCAAAAGAAAAGAGAAGTCTCTGGTCAGAGGCTGGACAAATTGTCAACAAAATATGGTTGAAGACAAAATAGAAGTATTTCTCAATAGGTGGAGAAAACAACAGCAGTGGTGTATTAAGCTGGGTGACTTAGAAGTCCAGAAAGGTAGTAAGAACCTTTTGCTTCCTTGGATGGTCCATAAAGGTTACAGAGCTTCAGACACTGAACTGAGTATAAGAGAAGGGCTCTGAGCTGAGGTTGGCATAAAAAAAGGAAGGAAGGAAGGAAAGAAGGAAGGAGAAAAGGAGAAGGGAGAGAGAGAGGGAAGGATCTAGAAAAGCACAAAAGGCAAGACGACCTTAGGAACAAAGAAAATGATTAAATATTAAATATTAAAGATCCACTGTGTGACAGACACTGAGCCAGATGTTTTGCATACAATATATGATTAAATCCCATACAATATGCATTAATAACGGAACTTCACAGATGAAAAAATAGCTGAGGCTCAGAGAACCAAAAATAAAACACTAACAGTCATGTCACAAGAATCACACATGAGTAATAAACATACAAAGAGCTCAGCATCAGCAGAAATCAGGGAAATGCAAACCAAGATCAAATGAAATTCCATATTATAGCTATATAGATTGATAAAATGATTGATAAAAATGAAAAAGACTGCAGCATTAAGTGTAGTAGCAGGTGTCAATCGATAGAACCTCTTCTGAATTACTAATGAAGTATAAAGTGATATAATTACTTTGGAAAAATTTGAGCATTATCTTATAAAATTGAAGATGTGCATATGCTTCAACCTAGCAATTTCATTCTTAGACATATGCTTTTAGCTAAAGACAATCTCACAAGTACGAGCAAGAAGACATCAACAAGAATGTTCATACCGGGGTGGAGCAAGATGGCCGAACAGGAACAGCTCCAGTCTCCAACTCCCAGCGCGAGCGACACAGAAGACCGGTGATTTCTGCATTTTCAACTGAGGTACTGGGTTCATCTCACTAGGGAGTGCCAGACAATCGGTGCTGGTCAGCTGCTGCAGCCCGACCAGCGAGAGCTGAAGCAGGGCGAGGCATCACCTCATCTGGGAAGCCCAAGGGGAAAGGGAATCCCTTTTCCTAGCCAGGGGAATTGAGACACACAACACCTGGAAAATCGGGTAACTCCCACCCCAATACTGCACTTTAAGCAAACAGGCACACCAGGAAATTATATCCCACACCTGGCCGGGAGGGTCCCACGCCCACGGAGCCTCCCTCATTGCTAGCACAGCAGTCTGCGATCTCGCGGCAAGGCAGCAGCGAGGCTGGGGGAGGGGCGCCCGCCATTGCTGAGGCTTAAGTAGGTAAACAAAGCCGCTGGGAAGCTCGAACTGGGTGGAGCTCACAGCAGCTCAAGGAAACCTGCCTGTTTCTGTAGACTCCACCTCTGGGGACAGGGCACAGTAAACAACAAAAGCAGCAGAAACCTCTGCAGACGCAAACGACTCTGTCTGACAGCTTTGAGGAGAGCAGTGGATCTCCCAACGCGGAGGTTGAGATCTGAGAAGGCACAGACTGCCTGCTCAAGTGGGTCCCTGACCCCTGAGTAGCCTAACTGGGAGACATCCCCCACTAGGGGCAGTCTGACACCCCACACCTCACAGGGTGGAGTACACCCCTGAGAGGAAGCTTCCAAAGCAAGAATCAGACAGGTACACTCGCTGTTCAGAAATATTCTATCTTCTACAGCCTCTGCTGCTGACACCCAGGCAAACAGGGTCTGGAGTGGACCTCAAGCAATCTCCAACAGACCTACAGCTGAGGGTCCTGACTGTTAGAAGGAAAACTATCAAACAGGAAGGACACCTACACCAAAACCCCATCAGTACGTCACCATCATCATCAAAGACCAGCGGCAGTTAAAACCACAAAGATGGGGAAAAAGCAGAGCAGAAAAGCTGGAAATTCAAAAAATAAGAGCGCATCTCCCCCGGCAAAGGAGCGCAGCTCATCGCCAGCAACGGATAAAAGCTGGACGGAGAATGACTTTGACGAGATGAGACAAGAAGGCTTCAGTCTATCAAACTTCTCAGAGCTAAAGGAGGAATTACGTACCCAGCGCAAAGAAACTAAAAATCTTGAAAAAAAAGTGGAAGAATTGATGGCTAGAGTAATTAATGCAGAGAAGGTCATAAACAAAATGAAAGAGATGAAAACCATGACATGAGAAATACGTGACAAATGCACAAGCTTCAGTAACCGACTCGATCAACTGGAAGAAAGAGTATCAGCGATTGAGGATCAAATGAATGAAATCAAGCGAGAAGAGAAACCAAAAGAAAAAAGAAGAAAAAGAAATGAACAAAGCCTGCAAGAAGTATGGGATTATGTAAAAAGACCAAATCTATGTCTGATTGGGGTGCCTGAAAGTGAGGGGGAAAATGGAACCAAGTTGGAAAACACTCTTCAGGATATCATCCAGGAGAACTTCCCCAACCTAGTAGGGCAGGCCAACATTCAAATCCAGGAAATACAGAGAACGCCACAAAGATACTCCTCGAGAAGAGGAACTCCAAGACACATAATTGCCGGATTCACCAAAGTTGAAATGAAGGAAAAAATCTTAAGGGCAGCCAGAGAAAAAGGTCGGGTTACCCACAAAGGGAAGCCCATCAGACTAACAGCAGATCTCTTGGCAGAAACTCTCCAAGCCAGAAGAGAGTGGGGGCCAATATTCAACATTCTTAAAGAAAAGAATTTTAAACCCAGAATTTCATATCCAGCCAAACTAAGTTTCATAAGTGAAGGAGAAATAAAATCCTTTACAGATAAGCAAATGCTTAGAGATTTTGTCACCACTAGGTCTGCCTTACAAGAGACCCTGAAGGAAGCACTAAACATGGAAAGGAACAACCGGTACCAGCCATTGCAAAAACATGCCAAAATGTAAAGACCATTGATGCTAGGAAGAAACTGCATCAACTAACGAGCAAAATAACCAGTTAATATCATAATGGCAGGATCAAGTTCACACATAACAATATTAACCTTAAATGTAAATGGACTAAATGCTCCAATTAAAAGATACAGACTGGCAAACTGGATAAAGAGTCAAGACCCATCAGTCTGCTGTATTCAGGAGACCCATCTCACACGCAGAGACATACATAGGCTCAAAATAAAGGGATGGAGGAAGATTTACCAAGCAAATGGAGAACAAAAAAAAGCGGGGGTTGCAATACTAGTCTCTGATAAAACAGACTTTAAACCATCAAAGATCAAAAGAGACAAAGAAGGCCATTACATAATGGTAAAAGGATCAATTCAACAGGAAGAGCTAACTATCCTAAATATATATGCACCCAATACAGGAGCACCCAGATTCACAAAGCAAGTCCTTAGAGACTTACAAAGAGACTTAGACTCCCATGCAATAATAATGGGAGACTTCAACACTCCACTGTCAACATTAGACAGATCAATGAGACAGAAAGTTAACAAGGATATCCAGGAATTGAACTCATCTCTGCAGCAAGCAGACCTAATAGACATCTATAGAACTCTCCACCCCAAATCAACAGAATATACATTCTTCTCAGCACCACATCACACTTATTCCAAAATTGACCACATAATTGGAAGTAAAGCACTCCTCAGCAAATGTACAAGAACAGAAATTATAACAAACTGTCTCTCAGACCACAGTGCAATCAAACTAGAACTCAGGACTAAGAAACTCAATCAAAACCACTCAACTACATGGAAACTGAACAACCTGCTCCTGAATGACTACTGGGTACATAACGAAATGAAGGCAGAAATAAAGATGTTCTTTGAAACCAATGAGAACAAAGATACAACATAGCAGAATCTCTGGGACACATTTAAAGCAGTGTGTAGAGAGAAATTTATAGCACTAAATGCCCACAAGAGAAAGCAGGAAAGATCTAAAATTGACACTCTAACATCACAATTAAAAGAACTAGAGAAGCAAGAGCAAACACATTCAAAAGCTAGCAGAAGGCAAGAAATAACTAAGATCAGAGCAGAACTGAAGGAGATAGAGACACAAAAAACTCTCCTAAAAATCAATGAATCCAGGAGTTGGTTTTTTGAAAAGATCAACAAAATAACAGACCGCTAGCAAGACTAATAAAGAAGAAAAGAGAGAAGAATCAAATAGATGCAATAAAAAATGATGAAGGGGATATCACCACCGACCCCACAGAAATACAAACTACCATCAGAGAATACTATAAACACCTCTACGCAAATAAACTAGAAAATCTAGAAGAAATGGATAATTTCCTGGACACTTACACTCTTCCAAGACTAAACCAGGAAGAAGTTGAATCCCTGAATAGACCAATAGCAGGCTCTGAAATTGAGGCAATAATTAATAGCCTACCAACCAAAAAAAGTCCAGGACCAGATGGATTCACAGCTGAATTCTACCAGAGGTACAAGGAGGAGCTGGTACCATTCCTTCTGAAACTATTCCAATCAATAGAAAAAGAGGGAATCCTCCCTAACTCATTTTATGAGGCCAACATCATCCTGATACCAAAGCCTGGCAGAGACACAACAAAAAAAGAGAATTTTAGACCAATATCCCTGATGAACATCAATGCAAAAATCCTCAATAAAATACTGGCAAACCGGGTTCAGCAGCACATCAAAAAGCTTATCCACCATGATCAAGTGGGCTTCATCCCTGGGATGCAAGGCTGGTTCAACATTTGCAAATCAATAAACATAATCCAGCATATAAACAGAACCAAAGACAAGAACCACATGATTATCTCAATAGATGCAGAAAAGGCCTTTGACAAAATTCAACAGCCCTTCATGCTAAAAACGCTCAATAAATTCGGTATTGATGGAACGTACCTCAAAATAATAAGAGCTATTTATGACAAACCCACAGCCAATATCATACTGAATGGGCAAAAACTGGAAAAATTCCCTTTGAAAACTGGCACAAGACATGGATGCCCTCTCTCACCACTCCTATTCAACATAGTGTTGGAAGTTCTGGCTAGGGCAATCAGGCAAGAGAAAGAAATCAAGGGTATTCAGTTAGGAAAAGAAGAAGTCAAATTGTCCCTCTTTGCAGATGACATGATTGTATATTTAGAAAATCCCATTGTCTCAGCCCAAAATCTCCTTAAGCTGATAAGCAACTTCAGCAAAGTCTCAGGATACAAAATTAATGTGCAAAAATCACCAGCATTCTTATACACCAGTAACAGACAAACAGAGAGCCAAATCATGAATGAACTTCCATTCACAATCGCTTCAAAGAGAATAAAATACCTAGGAATCCAACTTACAAGGGATGTAAAGGACCTCTTCAAGGAGAACTACAAACCACTGCTCAGTGAAATAAAAGAGGACACAAACAAATGGAAGAACATACCATGCTCATGGATAGGAAGAATCAATATCGTGAAAATGGCCATACTGCCCAAGGTTATTTATAGATTCAATGCCATCCCCATCAAGCTACCAATGAGTTTCTTCACAGAATTGGAAAAAACTGCTTTAAAGTTCATATGGAACCAAAAAAGAGCCCGCATCTCCAAGACAATCCTAAGTCAAAAGAACAAAGCTGGAGGCATCACGCTACCTGACTTCAAACTATACTACAAGGCTACAGTAACCAAAACAGCATGGTACTGGTACCAAAACAGAGATATAGACCAATGGAACAGAACAGAGTCCTCAGAAATAATACCACACATCTACAGCCATCTGATCTTTGACAAACCTGAGAGAAACAAGAAATGGGGAAAGGATTCCCTATTTAATAAATGGTGCTGGGAAAATTGGCTAGCCATAAGTAGAAAGCTGAAACTGGATCCTTTCCTTACTCCTTACACGAAAATTAATTCAAGACGGATTAGAGACTTAAATGTTAGACCTAATACCATAAAAACCCCAGAGGAAAACCTAGGTAGTACCATTCAGGACATAGGCATGGGCAAAGACTTCATGTCTAAAACACCAAAAGCAACGGCAGCAAAAGCCAAAATTGACAAATGGGATCTCATTAAACTAAAGAGCTTCTGCACAGCAAAAGAAACTACCATCAGAGTGAACAGGCAACCTACAGAATGGGAGAAAATGTTTGCAATCTACTCATCTGACAAAGGGCTAATATCCAGAACCTACAAAGAACTCAAACAAATTACAAGAAAAAAACAAACAACCCCATCAAAAAGTGGGCAAAGGATATGAACAGACATTTCTCAAAAGAAGACATTCATACAGCCAACAGACACATGAAAAAATGCTCATCATCACTGGCCATCAGAGAAATGCAAATCAAAACCACAATGAGATACCATCTCACACCAGTTAGAATGGTGATCATTAAAAAGTCAGGAAACAACAGGTGCTGGAGAGGATGTGGAGAAATAGGAACACTTTTACACTGTTGGTGGGGTTGTAAACTAGTTCAACCATTATGGAAAACAGTATGGCAATTCCTCAAGGATCTAGAACTAGATGTACCATATGACCCAGCCATCCCATTACTGGGTATATACCCAAAGGACTATAAATCATGCTGCTATAAAGACACATGCACACGTATGTTTATTGCGGCACTATTCACAATAGCAAAGACTTGGAATCAACCCAAAGGTCCATCAGTGACAGACTGGATTAAGAAAATGTGGCACATATACACCATGGAATACTGTGCAGCCATAAAAAAGGATGAGTTTGTGTCCTTTGTGGGGACATGGATACAGCTGGAAACCATCATTCTTAGCAAACTATCACAAGAACAGAAAACCAAACACCGCATGTTCTCACTCATAGGTGGGAACTGAACAATGAGATCACTTGGATTCGGGAAGGGGAACATCACACACCGGGGCCTATCATGGTGGGGGGGGAGGGGGGAGGGATTGCATTGGGAGTTATACCTGATGTAAATGACGAGTTGATGGGTGCTGACAAGTTGATGGGTGCAGCACACCAACATGGCACAAGTATACATATGTAACAAACCTGCACGTTATGCACATGTACCCTAGAACTTAAAGTATAATAATAATAAATTAATTTAAAAAAAAAAGAAAAGAAAATGTGGCACATATAGACCATGGAATACTATACAGCCACAAAAAAGGATGAGTTCATGTCCTTTGCAGGGACATGGATGAAAGTGGAAACCATCATTCTCAGCAAACTATCACAAGAACAGAAAACCAAACCTCACATGTTCTCACTCATAAGTTGGAATTGAACAATGAGAACACGTGGTGGACACAGGGAGGTGAATATCACACACTGGGGCCTGTCAGGGGGTGGTGGTCTGGGGGAGGGATAGCATTAAGAGAAATACCTAATGTAAATGATGAGCTGATGGGTGCAACAAACCAACATGTCACATGTAAACCTATGTAACAAACCTGCACGTTGTGCACATGTACCCCAGAACTTAACGTATAATAAAAATTTAAAAAAAAAAAAAAAACAGCACAGAACTCCAAAAATAAATATGGTCAATTGTTAAGGGTTAAAAAAAAAAAAATTAGGAAACAACAGGTGCTAGAGAGGATGTGGAGAAATAGGAACCCTTTTACACTGTTGGTGGGAGTGTAAATTAGTTCAACCATTGTGGAAGACAGTATGGCAATTCCTCAAGGATCTAGAACTAGAAATACCATTTGACCTAGCAATCCCATTACTGGGTATATACCAAAGGATTGTAAATCATGCTGCTGTAAAGACACATGCACATGTATGTTTATTGTGGCACTGTTCACAATAGCAAAGACTTGAAACCAACCCAGATGCCCATCAATGATAGACTGGATAAAGAAAATGTGACATATATACACCATGGAATACTATGCAGCCATAGGACATTAAAGGATGAGTTCATGTCCTTTGCAGGGACATGGATGACACTGGAAATCATCATTCTCAGCAAATCAACGCAAGAACAGAAAACCAAACATGGCATATTCTCACTTTTAAGTGGGAGTTAAACAATGAGAACACATGGACACACAGAGGGGAATATCACACACTGGGGCTTGTCAGAGGGTGGGGGCCTTGGGAGGGGATAGCATTAAGAGAAACACCTAATGTAGATGACGAGTTGATGGGTGCAGCAAACCACCATGGCATGTGTATACCTATGTAACAAGCCTGCACGTTCTGCACATGTACCCCAGAACTTAAAGTATAATAATTTTGAAAAAGGCCTTCTAAAAAGAGTGACAGGTCAGTATTTGGAGGTGAAAATAAATTATGATGGGAAATAAAACTGTGTTATGAAAAAAATGTCACTGAAAATGGTCATGAGGATTGTTGGATCTTGGAAAGTGATATTCCCATAGTAAAGGGATTATCTCTGGTGAAACCCTGCTGAATTTGACTGCTTGTAAAATTGTATGATGGAGTCCAAAAGGAAGGTCAACATTAGAGACCAACTGTGGCTTAGATGCAAACACCAGAGCAGGAGCAGTGAAAAAGACTGATGAAGAAACAAAGAAAAGAGACCTCTAGAGAATATTTGCCTTCAGAGGGCAGAAAGAGGAAGAGAAATCAGTGAAGGAGACAATAAAAGCAAAGCGGTAGGAAACTTAAAAGAATTCAGTATTATGGAAGTTCAGATCGAGAGTACTGAAATACATGAAATAATGCAAAAGGGACAAGGAGATGAAGGACTGAGAAATCACCATCAGATGCAAACATTTTTGTTTTGCATTGTTTTGATCATTAAAGACAACTTTAGTAGAGTGTGAAAATTAAGCAAATGCACACTTAATGAACATTTTCTATGTTCTGAGCATTTTACATATACCATCTAATTTAATTTCCCAACCTTAAACATGAGAGTAGACATTACTGTTCCTATCTTAGATATTTTTTTTAAAAGCTGTCAGAAACAGAGTGAAGAAGTAAGAATTCAAATCAGGTTTATTCAACTATAAAGTTCATGCTATATCCCCCACAGTGCTCCCAAAGGTTTAAGAAGTAACTGAAACGGGAAGGAATTTTTTAAGCCTCCTTGTAAGGAAATAGTAGCTAGCACTTACTGAATGCTTACATGCAATAGGTCCTGTTCTGAGAGCTTTGCTTATTTCATCTTAATCATCACAATAACTGTAGGGGGACTCAGTGGTGTGCCTGAGCCATCTGGCATTTGCTCTACAGAGCTAAACGTGGGCATCTCATCCCAACTCAGAGATCATTGAAGTCATATTAGTAGCCTGAAGTCAGCCAATGTGGGAGTATTTTCACAATGGAAATTGGCACACTCACAAATCTCGGCTTCCTATCTCACCTGCCCCTAGAACTGTTTTTAATAACACACCACAGTTATGTTTACACCCATTTTATAGTGGAGGGAGCTCTTTCACATCACACAGCTAATAAAAGCCAGAACTAAAATTGAAACCAGGCAGTCTAGCTATCAAGCCTAGATTTTTAGAACTTGAGATGGTGACAGGATCCAGGGAAAGTATGTTGTAGCAGAAAATCGATATGTTTAGAGGCAGAGGAAGCAGGGCAAGTGGAGGAGGTAAAACTGAAGATGTGAAAGAGTCTGGGGGTTATACATAAAGTGCGATCAAGTAAGAGGACAGGGAAAACGGAACTACCAGCTCAGATATCAGCTTTGGACTCAGCAAAGACAAGCGACGGTTTTTACCTAGAAAAGATGGAACACGAGTCCACAGGCATTTTGGAGGTGGCAAGAAGGAAAATTAAGACATACATGTGATAGAGAGCTCAATCTTGTCAATAAAATTGAAGCCAAGGTTATTTGTCAAGAGCAACATGACAGAGATAAGTTGGGAACAGAGAGAGCTCAATCTTGTCAATAAAATTGGGGCCAAGGTTATTTGTCAAGAGCAACATGACAGAGATAAGTTTGAAATATTTAAAAAGCAAGGGCTGGGCACTGTGGCTCATGCCTGTAATCCCAGTACTTTCAGAGGCCAAGGTGGGCAGATCATCTGAGGTCAGGAGTTCAAGACCAGCTTGGCCAACATGGTGAAATCCTGTCTCTACTAAAAATACAAAAATTAGCCGGGCATGGATTGTGGATGCCTGTAATCCCAGCTATTCAGGAGGCTGAGGCAGCAGAATCACTTGAACCCGAGAATTGGAGGTTGCAGTGAGCGGAGATAGCGCCACTGCATTCCAGCCTGTGCAACAGAGCGAGACTCCATCTCAAAAAACAAAAAAGCAAAAAAAGTTTTGAAATATTATTGTCTATAATCTTTCATCAGCCCTATCTTAGATATTTGAAAATTATATAAAAAATATATAAATATATGATACATAGAAACATATTAAGTGAGAGGCTGGAATCCCATTATGTGATTAATATGCTACAATTTACTACAATGAAATTGCACACAGCCACTTCGTTTGCTCAACAAGCATAGGTAATGCAATCTGCATATCTGCTATCTGGCCAGTAGGGCTATCTGCCAATGTTAGGCCATGTGGAAGAAGCTGGCTTTATTTTACTAGTTTGCATTGCCTAGGGAGAAGAATGATTAGTAAAATACGTTCAGTAGGATGATGATTCTTTGCAGTTATTTTGACATTATGGATAAGACCACTAAGAAATAAAACCAGAAATCTGCCCTGAAGGAAGTATGTTTGCAACCAATTGGATTTCATTTAAAATAATTATAATAATATATCTGAATCTTAGTAGTGACAGCTTCCTCAAAATTTTCTAATAATATTTCTAATAATATTCGTGTGATACGAGTTTAACTAATTTCTGGTAACTAAATCAGAAGCAGAGGATGTCTCTGAAATGAACTTACACAGTTTTAAAGTGATTCAAATTGTGGCAGAATCAGGTTGACTCAACTTTTTTGAAGATTTGCCAGAACTTTTTTCTGGCATTATCTTCTTATACACAGATGCTGACATCCTGATGTCAGCATCCCGATGTTTGGTTTTACATTTTTTTTTACATGATAGATATGTGGGAGTGAAATGTGCATAATGTATAAAAAGTGAGTCATAAACTACACATCAAAAGTACACTAAGTGCAAAAAAAATCTTAGGTTCTTCATGAAGTCTCAATTTGTATAGAATTGATGTTTTCAGGCTTGTTAAAAATTTAACTTGACTGACAGTGCGCAGCAAATAAATTTAACAGATTCAATTTATTTTACTTTTATTCTTAAAGAAAAACAAATTGAAGTCTTTTAAAATCAGTTAATCTTTTTGACAAAAAGGAACTTTGTAGGAAGAAATGCATGCCTATAAGGATCCAAGCTTTCTTTCCTCCTAGACTTTCTTCTGAATTGTTCTCCTCTTGAATAGCTTCTCTTCCACATGAGTATACCCATATTGGGCTGATTTTCAGCTAGTTACTGCTATCCAGGTGTTCTCTTAAGACTCGGAGTCAGCCAAAGGTATAAACTCAATCAAACCTTTTCCACAGGACATTGTGATGTATTTCCTTGGGCTTTATCAATGTAAGTTAAATTTTTATTTTATTTACTAGGTGCAGTAGTTCCCTTCCATGTATTTTCCCTAGTGAAAAAGGAAAGCCCCTTGAGAATAATTCGAAAACTCTCTACAGCTTTGTATCTTTTACATTTCCCCTCTTCGACTAGAGTGAACAAACACAGAGACAGTCACTGCACACAGCAAAGGAAATGAGGCCCGCGTTTTGTGCTTTTTCTTTTATCTCCCTATTGTGCACAGTCAGTGCTCCATCTTCAAGAGCAAAATGGCATCTGTGATGTACTTCTTCTTAATATACCACAGACATCATATTTGGCCAAAAACCATGCTCAGAAATTTAGATTCTGAAGGTTGTATGATTTTTTAAACCTTACATTGGCTATTTGTGCCAACAACTAAAACAACTAGTTCTAGAAACCCAGCTACATTTCAAATAGAGAGCTTTGGCTTTGTTCCTCACTGAAGTATGTTAGTTCATAAATTCAAACTAGTTCTCAAGTGATACAACAGGTATAGCACATAAATGTGTCAGTAAGAAAAAAACATCAGAGCTTTCCTAGAATTATTCTGCAAAGCACCAAATAAATATTAGGGATCCCACACCAGGATAGCAATAGATCTTAGGTATTGTTCCTTTTAATACAGGTCTGTATACATCTGTAATTTTTTCTGCATATCATGCTGTTTTAGCACCAAGCCAGCCTGTGTTTTATGTTCGCTGTAGAGAAGCATCTGTCTTTCTGACCGCAATTACTCTAAGTTTAGATTTGAGAGGCACCATCAGCCATGATTTACATAGCTCACATTAGTCCTGTTTGGTTTGCACAGAGTTTATGGAGCTTACTGGGCCTTTTCACGGTGCAGCACTAGCTGCAGCTCCCTGTCATGCTAGGAGTGGCTGGTTCCCATTACTCTGGACTGATTCAGACTTTCATGCCTCGATCCACCTGTGAGTCCATCTGTGCACACAGGTGCTCATGAAGGTGGGGGTGGAGTGAAGATTCGATCATTAACCTGTTCTCCCACCGTACAAAACAACTGACCTTATTTCCTGTCCCAGGTGGCCTAACATGCTATACCTTCTCTTCCCTACCTCTTTTCCACTCACCCACTGCAATGAGAGTTTTCTATGATTTTACTATTTAAAAAATCTTGCCCATTATGTGAGGTCTGTTTAAGGAATCTGTATAGATTAATCTATATGAAGTTGTCCATATTAGACCTCCAAAAATGGCAATTCCATATGATTCCAACCTTAAAGCTCTATTCAAATACTTTTCCAGTACAGTAAAATATACTGCTAGTCCAAGAAATGTTGATTTTCAGGCTGTTAAATATTGCATACTGCCACATTTTTCACAATGCAATAATCAATCACATTTTTTTTATTAAATACGTATATCATGTCATGAAGACATTTAAATAGAATTTCAGATTCTATAATTTGGGAAGAAAATTTTTCAGCCAACTGTGGCTAATTCACTCATCGGTTTCTCTTTGTTATTCTCCCTACACACCTTTCATATTGCATTAACAACCGTCTCAGAAAATAAGAAGATAGAGACAAGTGTAAATCAAACTGATTTTCCTGATGGTTTACAATTCTGGTAACTTTTTATTAAGAACTAGATTGAAATGGGGTTTCAAGATTAAGCAAATGTCTATGTTCTCTTTCTTTGTAGAAAATTGAATGCCAATTGCAGATATAATAGGAAAATAGATACCTATGTTATCATCCATAAAATTTCCCAGAACTTCCAAAGTAATTTTCATCCAGTCAAATACAGCATTATGTGATTATGTGGAGCCAATAACACAAAACCAAACAATGGAATCCTCTAAAACACTTTTCTGGGGAAACTAGATAGGCTGTGAATTCTCTAGAGCATTGTATCACAAAATTAATACTACATACAAAAAGCATGTAAAAGGTAGAAGGCAACTTGGGAAACAGGACAGTAAGACATAAAAGGAAGCTTATATTTATGTAATACTTTTTTCTTTATGTGGGGTCTAGTAATTAGATGCATTTAGTAAATTATGTTTCCGTTATAAACTAAAAAGATCATTTAATTCTCACAGAGTATTTATCTTACCTAGATTACCAGGAATTCTACACCTTTGAAAAGAATTATTATCTATGTACTTCCAGTGCTTTAATTTCATAGCTCTTTTGTAGATTACACAAGAATAGCAAAAAATAAAGTAAACCAGATACTCTACATCTCTGGATTTAAAATAATTTCTAGCATCTTCATGATATTTCTGATCAATTGTTCATCTTCATTTGGTTTATATTTTGCTTTTTGTACAACTAGAGATATCACAGTAAAATGAAAAGTTTTCCAAAATTGTGTATACCTTTCAAAGTGCATTATAGATACAAGAAACCTTGAATTGACTGACATTTAACTATTGTCATCAAATCTTTACATTTTGAAACTTAAAATTTGTAGCACTTCTATAATTTCATTATTTTGCTTCAAACTGAATTAATTACTGTCAAATTTTGTATACTGATTTTTAGCCAGTCATATTTCTTTCTGTTTTAATCATCTATCTTTCCTTTCCCCAGTTTTAATAATTTTTATCTTCTTAATAATTCCTACATGATAAAAGACTTCCAAAGAAAATTAAAAGACAAGTAGTAATTGGGAGAAAATATTTTCAACATATGTAACAGGAAAAGCATTAATACCAACATATTAGAAGAATTCCTAAAAATCAATGATAGAAATACTTCCACATCTGGAAAGATACAACAAACGTACTTTACCCTATACCTCTCACCAGAAACAACTAAAAGCCCTGGATATTACACATAAAACAAACATAAGAAACCTGAAAGATGGAGAGAACAAAGCAGACTGGCTGGAGAACCTGAGGTACAACACAGTGGCGAGTTCCCTGAATCTTCTTTCTGCCTCATTTAGCCCAGACTTCAAGCTGAAGAAGCTGACAACCGAGATATGCCAACGGGCACAGACAAAAGAAACCCCAATAAAAGTCACTGACTCTAGACAAAGGACCATGAGAGGGGAAGCCTAGCAAAACAGAAAAATCTTAGACAATAACCATTCTACACCACCAAACACTACAAAAAACACTGCCCCTCCCCCACCCCTACTCATGCCAGCAAAGAGAAGTACGGAGCCCACATTTCCATTTTTGCAAGGCTGTAGCCAGGAACCCAAACACTGCCCCACTGGGATGGCATCGGAGATGGCCTAGTGGAAACTCAATTTTCACTATCACCCAGCAGTAGTAAGACCACTCCACCATGGTGACAGTGGAGACACGTGGGGAACAGGAACTTTCCCCATTGCCCAGCAGTAAAAAGGAAGCACCTCCTTCACATGTCCATGGAGGCCAAGGGAAATCTGGATTTGTATCTCTGCTTGACAGTAACAAGGCAGATCTCTCCCTTCCCTTGCCACAGCAGTGTCAGAAAAAGACAGTTCAAATGGAAAATTTAAATAAGATCTATGGTCTCGTAACACAATACAAAGGTGGGAATGAAAACCATTCTTCATACCATAAACAAGGAATATCTCAAACTGCATGAGAAGACAGTCAACACATATCAACACTAAGATGGTAGAGATGTTTAAAGTATCTGACAAAGGCCTTAAAGCAGCCATGATAAAGATGATGCAATAAACAATTATGACAATGCTCAAAACAAATTGAAGAGTAGAAAGCCTCAGTAGAGGAATACGAAGAAGACATAAAGAAGAATCAGATGGAAATTTTAGAACTAAAAAATACAATAACAAAAATAAATAGCTCAGTAGGGGGAATGAACAGCAGAATGGAAGAGAGGAAAGACTCAGTGAATTGGAAGATAGAACTATCAAAATCACCCAATCTAAGCAACAAAGAAAAAAAAATAGACTGAAAAAGTGGACAGTGTTTCAGGGACCTGTGAGACTGTAATAAAAGATCTAATGTTCATGTCACTGTAGTCCTGGAAGGAGGGGAGAAAGACATTGAGGCTGAAAGTTCTTGAAGAAATAATGATTGAAAACTTCTCAAATTTGGCAGGAGACATAAACCTACAGAATTAAGAATGTAAGCAAATCCCAAACAAGATAAACTCAAAGAAATTCACACCAAAATGCATCATAATTAAAATTCTGAGAAATAAAAGATCTTTAAAGCAGCCAGAGAAACAGCATCTTACTTATAGGAGAAAAATAATTAGAATGAGAGCAGACTTCTCGTCAGAAACCATAAAAGCAAGAAGGAAGTGACACAATATTTTCAGGTACTGAAAGACAAGCACTTTCAACCCAGAATTCTCTATCCTTCAGAAATATCCAGTGAAAATATCCTTCAGAAATAAAGTGGGCTAGATGTAGTATCTCACGCCTGTAAACCCAGCACTTTGGGAGGCCGAGGCAGATGGATCACTTGATGTCAGGAATTCAAGACAGGCCTGGCCAACATGGTGAAATCCCATCTCTACTGAAACCACAAAAATTATCCAGGTGTGATGGCAGGCACCTGTAATCCCAACCACTTGGGAAGCTGAGGTCAGAGAATTGTGTGAACCTGGGAGGCAAAGGGGTGCTGTCAGCTGAGATCGTGCCATTGAACTGCAGCCTAGGTGAAAAAGTGAGACTCTGTCATAAAAAAAAATAATAATAAATTTTAAAAAAAGAAAAAAAGTGGAGGCTGAGCATGGTGGTTCACACCTGTAATCTCAACACTTTGGGAGCCCAAGGTAAGGGGAGGATCACTTGAGGTTAGGAGTTTGAGCCCAGGCTGGTCTCAAACAAAAACTTACACAAACTTTGACACACAGTGAGACTCTGTGTCTACTAAAAATAAAAAAAAAATCAGCCAGGCATGGTAGCTACTCAGGAGGCTGAGGCAGAAGGATCACTTGAGCCAGGAGTTTGAGGCTGCAGTGAGCTGTCATCAAACCACTGCACTCTAGCCTGGGCAGCAGAACAAGACTCAGTCTCTAAAATATAAAGATAAACAAATGAATGATAAAGGGGAAACCAAGATATTCTCAGATAAAGAGAAGCTAAAAGAATTTGTCACCAGCAGACCTATCTTAAAAGAATGGCTAATGAGGTCGGGCATGGTGGCTCATGCCTGTAATCCCAGCACTTTGGGAGGCCGAGGAGGGTGGACCATGTGAGGTCAGTAGTTTGAGACCAGTTTGGTCAACATGGTGAAACCCCATCCCTACTAAAAATACAAAAATTAGCCAGGCTAATGGTAGTGCACGCCCATAATCCCAGTTACACAGGAGGCTGAGACAGGAGAATTGCTTGAATCTGGAAGGCAGAGGCTGCAGTGAGCCAAGATCATGCCATTACACTCCAGCCTGGGCAACAGAGCAAGACTTCATCTCAAAAAAAAAAGAGAGAGAGAGAGAGAATGACTAACAATAGTCCTCTAAACAGAAAGGAAATCATTTAAAAAGGAACTTTGGAACATCAGAAAGAAAGAGCACAGTAAGCAAAAATATGGGCACTTACAGTAGGCTTTCCTTCTCCCCTTCAAGTTTCTAAATTATGGTTAATGACTGAAGCAAAAATTAAACTGTCTGATATGGCTCTACATACACAAGTATACAGAGGAAATATTTAAGGCAGTTATACTATAAATAAGCGAGACAAGAAGATATAAATAAAGGTAAGTTCTCTATATTTTACTCAAACTGGTAAAATGACAGCAATCAACTGAAACACCAGTCAAGGTTATATATAATGTAATACCTAGAGCAACCACTAACATACAAAGAGATACACTCAAGAAAAATTATAAATAAATCAAAACGGAGTTCTAAAATTCTAGGAAATGTTCAAGTAAATCACAGGAAGGTAGGAAAAAAAACTAAATGGAAAACGTAGAGAATAAACAAGACAAAAAGTAAAAGTGACAGACTTAAAGCCTAAAATATCAATAATTATACTAAATTCAAATGCTCTAAATATACGAATTAAAAGACAGCAATTCTAAATGTGTACACACCAAAAAAAAACAAAACTGCAAAATATGTGAAGCAAATACTTATGGAATAATTATAGTTGGAAACCTCCACATTCTCTCAACAGTTGATAAATTAACTAGACAGAAAATCAGCTAGAATATAAAATTCAACAACACCATCAACCAACAGCATCTAATGACATTTTTGGAACACTATACCCAACAACAGAATTTTTTTCAAGTACTTGTGAAACATATACCAAGATAGACCATATCCTAAGCCATAAAACAAACCTTAGCAATTTTAAAAGAATTGAAATCATACCAAGTATGTTCTTTGAATACAACATAATCAAACTAAAAATCAATGACAGAAAAGGAACAGAAAAATCTCTAGACATCTTGAAACTAAACATAATAAATAATACATGGGTTAAAAAAGAAATTATAAGGGAAATTTAAAAGTACATTGAAGTGAATTAAAACACAATGTAGCTCTGGGCATGGTGGCTCACACCTGTAATCCCAGCACTTTGGGAGTGGTATCACTTGAGCCCAGGAATTCAAGACTAGCCTGTAACATGGAGAAATCCTGTCTCTACCAAAAATACAAAAAATTTCCCAGGCACAGTGGCTTGTGCCTGTCGTCCCAGCTACTCAGGAGGCTGAGATGGGAGGATCACTTGAGCCTGGGAAGTGGAGGTTGTAGTAAGCCAAGATATCACACCACTGCACTCCAACTTGGGTAATAGAATGAGACCCTGTCTCTCTCTCTCTATATATAAATATATATATGTGTGTGTGTGTGTGTGTGTGTGTGTGTGTGTGTGTATGCATCACAGCTAAAGCAGTGCTCAGAGAGAAATTTATAGCACTAAATGCATACATTAGAAAAGAAGAAAAGTCTCAAATCAATCATCCAAGCCCTGTTCACAATAGCAAAGACTTGGGACCAACCCAAATGTCCATCAATGATAGACTGGATAAAGAAAATGTGGCATACATACACCATGGAATACTATGCTGCCATAGGACATCAAAGGATGAGTTCATGTCCTTTGCAGGGACATGGATGACGCTGGAAATCATCCTTCTCAGCAAACTTAACACAGGAACAAAAAAAAAACAAACACCACATGTCCTCACTCATAAGTGGGAGTTGAACAATGAGAACACATGGACACAGGGAGGGGAACATCACACACCGGGGCCTGTTGGCGGGTGGGGGGTTAGGGGAGGGTTAGCATTAGGAGAAACACCTAATGTAGATGACAGGTTGATGGGTGCAGCAAACTACCATGGCACGTGTATACCTATGTAACAAAGCTGCACGTCCTGCACATGTATCCCAGAACTTAGAGTATAATAAAAAAAATAAAATAAATAATAAAAAATTAAAAATCATCCAAGCCCTCACTTCAACAACTTAGAAAATGAAGATCAAAAGAAATCTGAAGGAAGCAGAAAAATAAGAAATTATCACTTCTATGTACTAGCGAAGGGTCCAGGCACAATAAAATTAGAAAGCAATAACATTTAGAGTAACCCAAAGAAAAAAATAACTATATAGCTGTAAATCTAACAAAACAGGTACAGGACATGTATGCTGAAAACTACAAAATGCTGATGAGTGAAATCAAAGAATATCTAAACAAATGAATAGAAGATACACTATATTCACAGACTAGATGATCCAACATAGTAAAGACCCCAACTGATATACTGGCTTAAAGCAATTCCCACCAAAGTCTCAGCAAGATTTTTGTAGACCTAAAAGATACTATTCTAAAATTTAGATGGAAAGAAAAAAGGAAGTAGAATAGCTAAAACAATTTTGTAAAGGATTGATAAAATAGGAGGAATCAGTCTACATGATGATTTCAACAATTATTTATAAAAGTTGTCTGGTATTGGTGGAATGATAGACACATACATTAATGAACGTAGTAAAGAACTCCCAAAACAGACCTACACAAATATGTCCAACTGATTTTTGACAAATGTGCAATACCAATTTAATGAAGGAAAGAGATTTTTCAACAAATGGTGCTGCAGTAATTGAACCTTCATATACACACCACAAAGAAAAAACAATCTCAAACTAAGTCTCACACCTTATAGAAAAAGTTACTCAAAATTGATATAATGGACTTAAATGCAGAAGGTAAAACTGTCAACTTTTAGGAAAAAATCATGGGACAAAAAGCTTCAGAATCTAGAGCTAACCAAAGAGTTCTTAAACCTGACCCAAAAAGCTTAATCTATTACATTTAAAAATTGATCATTGGATTTCATCAACATTAAAAATGTTTCCTCTGCAAAACTTTTTGTTAAAAGAATGAAAAGACAAGCTAGCTGGCCAGGTGCAGTGGCGCACACCTGTAATCCTCACACTTTAGGAGGCTGGGGTTGGCTTGAAACCAGGAGTTCAAGATCAGCCTGGGCAACAAAGTGAAACCCTGTCTCTGCAAAGAAATTAAAAATTAGCTTTGTACAGTGGCATGTGCCCATAGTCCCAGCTACTTTGGAGGCTAAGATGGAAGGATCACACCATGGCATTCCAGGCTGGGCAACAGAAAAAGATCCCATCTCTTTAAAAATAAAAATAAAAAAAGACAAGCTACTAAGTGGGAGAAAATATTTGCAAATCACATATCCAACAAATAACTTCTATGTAGAAAACACATATATAACTCTCAAAACTCATCAGTTAAAAAAAAGCAAACAATCCAATTAGAATATGAGCAAAAGACTTGAAATGACATTTCACCCAAAAAACTATACAGATGGAAAATAAGCACAGTCGTGCACCATATAACAATGTTTCAGTCAAGGACAGACTGCATATATGACCACGGTCTCAAAAGATTATAGTGGAGTTGAAAATTTCCTATGGCCTAGTAAGTCATAGCCATCACAACTTCATAGCATTACTCACATGTTTGTGGTGATGCTGGTGTAAGCAAACCTGCTGTCCTGCCAGTTGTATAAAAGTATAGCACATGCAATTTTTATAGTATGTAATACTTGATAATGATAACAGATGACTATGTTATTGGTTTATGTATTTACTATACCTTTGATTTTTAATTTGGAGTGTACTCTTTCTACTTATGAAACAAAAAAGTTAACTGTAAAACAGCCTCAGGCAAATCCTTCGGGAGGTATTCTAGAAGAAGGCCTTGTTACCACAGGAGACGACAACTCGGTGTGTTGCTGCCCCTGAAGACGTTCCAGTGGGGAAACGTGAAGGTGGAACACAGTGACATGGATGATTCTCATCCTGTGTAGGCCTAGGCTGATGTCTGTCCTTCTGTCTTAGTTTTCAACAAAAAAAAAAATCTTAAAAAGCAAAAAATTTTTTAAAAATTAAATGGAAAAAAGCTCATAGAATAAAGATATAAAGAAAAAATATCTTTGCCTAACTGTATGATATGTTTGTGTTTTAAGCTAAGTATTATTACGAAAGAGTCAAAACGTTTAAAAAATTAAAACTTTATAAAGTACAAAAGCTACAGCAAGCTATGGTTAATTTATTATTGAAGACAGACATTTTTTATAAATTTAGTAGTCTAAATGTACAGTGTTTATAAAGTCCACAGTAGTGTGTAGTAATGTCCTAGGCCTCCACATTCCCTCACCACTCACTCACTGACTCACCCAGAGCAACTTCTAGTCCTGCAATCTGTGTTCATGGTAAGTGCCCCATATAGACGTACCATTTTTTATCTTTATACTATATTTTATTGTATCATTTTTATATTTCAATATATTTAGATATACAAATACCATGTATTATAGTTGCCTACTATATTCAGTGCAATAACACGCTGTACAGGTTTGTAGTATAGGAGCAATAGGCTATGCCACATAGCCTAGGGGTATAGTAGGCTACAGCATCTAGGTTTGTTTAAGCACACTCTATGGTGTTCACACAGTGATACACTCACCTAATGGGAAGCAAGAGGCAGAGAAAGATAGCAGAATAGAAGGATCCATTGATTGCCCCCCACCCTCCAACCCCCTACAAGAACTCAAGTTAACAACTATCTACACAGAAAAAAACACCCTCATAAAAACCAAAAATCAAGTGAGCACTCCTTGCACCTGGTTTTAACTTCATAGCACTGAAAAAAGGAAAGAAAGGATAGAAAAAATCATCCTGAATCATGGATGCCAGCTCATTCCCACCCCTGGTGGCAGCAACTCTGGGTGCTGAGGGAGGGAGAACACAGTGATTGTGATGCATTGAACTCAGTGCTGTCTGGTTAGAGAAGGAAGAAAACTCAGACAAAACTCAATTAAAGCCACACACAGAGGGAGCATTTAAACCAGCCCTAGCAGAGGGGAATGGCAGATCCCAGCAGTCTGAAGTTGAGTGTCTGCAAACCTTGCCACCCAGGGTCAAAGTGCTCTGTGTCTCTAAGTAAACTTGAAAGGCAGTCTAGACACAGGATTAAGATGGTGGATAGGAGGCAGAACCAGCTTGTAGCTCCTGCTCAGACAGACAGAGCAAGGAGTGGAGTCTCACATTGTGAACTTTTGCTCCAAGAACTGCTGCAGGAACATACTAGGAAAACTGAGAGAATCCACAAACCCTTTGAAGGAATGGATCGCTGTTGCAGACTCCCTCAGATGCCAAAAAACTGAGTTGGCTTGCCTTCTCAGTGGGTAGGCTGGTGATCTAGGGCAAATTCTCAGCCCTGGTCACTGGCTGCTTGGAAATAGACTTGGTACTGTCAAGGGGCCACAGTGGGAGTGAGACCAGCCTTTAGGACTGCAGGCTGTGTGGGAGTGGGGTGAGGCCTGTGACTGCCAGCTTTCCCCTACTTCCCTGGTAACCTGTATGACTCAGCAGAGGCAGCCATAATCCCCCTGGGAACTTATCTCCATTGGCCTGGGAACCTGCGATGAAGAAATACCGAACACTGGGTAATTTATAAAGGAAAGAGGTTTGACTCACAGTTCCGCATGGCTGGGGGAGCCTCAGGAAACTTACAGTCACGGAGGAAGGGGAAGCAAAAGCAAATACATCCCTCTTCACATGGCAGCAGGAGAGAGAAGTACTGAGCGAAGAGGGAAAAGATCCTTATAGAACTATCAGATCTCGTGAGAACTCACTCACTATCACGAGAACAGCAGCATGGGGGTAACCACCCCTATTATTCATGACCTTCCACCGGGTCCCTCCCATGCTACGTGGGAATTATGGAAACTACAATTCAATATGAGATTTGGGTGGTGACACAGCCAAACTATATGATGGACTAAACTCTCCAATCAAAAGACATAGAGTGGCTAAATGGATTTTTTTAAAAGACTTCATAATCTGCTGCCTGCCAAAAATATACTTCATCTATAAAGACACATATAGACTGAAAACAAAGGGGTGCAAAAAGATATTTTGTGCCAACGGAAACCAAAAAAGAGCAGGAGTCACTATATTATATCATACAAAACAGATTTCAAGACAAAAACTGTAAGATGAGACAAAGAAGGTCACAATATGATCATAAAGGAGTCAATTCAGCAAGAGGATATAACAATTTTAAATGTATGTGCACCCAACACTGGAGCACCCAGATATATAAAGGAGATATCATTACAGCTAAAGAGAGAGATAGGCCTCAATACAATAATAGATGGAGACTTCAACACCCTGCTTTCAGATCTTCCAGACAGAAAAGCAACAAAGAAACATCAGATTTAATCTGCACTATAGAAGAAATGGATTTAATAGATATTTGCAGAACATTTCATCCAAGAGCTGCAAAATACACATTCTTTTCCTCAGCACATGGATCATTCTCAAGGACAGATCATGTGTTAGGTCACAAAACAAGTCTCAAAACATTCAAGAAAATTGAAATAATATCAAGAATCTTCTCTGACCACAATAAAATTAAACTAGAAATTAAAAACAAGAGGAATTTTAGAAGCTACACAAATACAAAGAAATTAAACAATATGCTCCTGAATGACCAGTGGGTCAGTGAACAAATTAAAAACTAAATTGAAAAATTTCTTGAAGCAAATAATAATGAAAATACAACATCCCAAAACCTATGGAATACGGCAAAAGCATTACTAAGAGGGAAGTGTATAGCTACAAGTGCCTACATCAAAAAAGAGGGAAAACTTTATATAAACAATCTAACAATGAATCTTAAAGAACTAGAAAAGCAGGAGCAAACCAAACCCAAAATTAGTAGAAGAAAAGAAATAATAAAGATCAGAGCAGAAATAAATGAAATTGATATAAAAAACAAAAAAGATCAAAAAAACAAAAAGTTACTTTTTTGAAAAGTTAAACGAAATTGACAAACCTTTAGTCAGACTAAGAAGAAAGAGAGAAGATGCAAACAAATAAAATCAGAAATGAGAAGAAATTACAACGGATACTGCAGAAATTCAAAGGATCATTAGTAGCGAGTATGGAAAATGTAGATGAAATGGACAAATTCCTGGACACATACAACCTATTACAATTCAACCAGGAAGAAATTCAAAACTGAACAGACCAATAGCAAGTAACAAGGTTTAAGTCATAATAAAAAGTCTTCCAGTAAAGAAAAGCCCAGGACCTGATGGCTTCCCTGCTGAATTTTACCAAAAATTTAAAGAACTAATACAAGTCCTACTCAAACTATTCTGAAAAATAGAGGTGAAGGGAATACTTCCAGACTCATTCCACAAGACCAGTATTGCCCTGATACCAAAACCAGAAAAAGACCCATCAAAAAAAGGAAGGAAGGAAGGAAAGAAAGAAGGAAGGAAGGAAAGAAAGAAGGAAGGAAGGAAGGAAGGAAGGAAGGAAGGAAGGAAGGAAGGAAGGAAGGAAGGAAGGAAGGAAGGAAGGAAGATAGAAAGAAAGAAAGAGAGAGAAAGGAAGAAAAGAGAGAGAGAAAGAGAGAAAGAAAGAGAAAGAAAGAAAGGGAAAAGAAAGAGAAAGAAAGAAAGAGAAAGAAAGAAAGAAAGAAAGAAAGAAAGAAAGAAAGAAAGAAAGAAAGAAAGAAAGAAAGAAAGAAAGAAAGAAAGAAAGAAAGAAAGAAAGAAAGAGAAAGAAAGAAAGAAAGAAAGGAAGGAAGAAAGAAAGGAAGGAAGAAAGGAAGGAAGGAAGAAAGGAAGGAAGGAAGGAAGGAAGAAACAAAGACAGAGAGAGAGAGAGGGAGGGAGGGAGGGAGGATGAAAACAAAACTACAGGCCAATATCTCTGATGAATATTGATGCCAAAATTCTCAACAAAAGACTGGCAAACTGAATTCAACAATACATTATGACCAAGTATGATTTATCCCTGGGATGCAAGGATGGTTCAACATATGCAAATCAATCAATGTGATACATCATATCAAAATAATGAAGGATAAAAACCATATGATCATTTCAACTGATGCTGAAAAAGCATTTGTTAACATTCAACATCCCTTCATGATAAAAACCCCTCAAAAAACTGGGTATAGAAGAAACATACCTCAACATAATAAAAGCCATATAAGACATATCCAGAGCAAGTATCATACTGAGTAGGGAGAAACGGAAAGCCTTTCCTCTTAAGATCTAGAACACAACAAAGAAGTGAAAGATCTCTATAATGAAAACTATAAAACATCAATGAAAGAAATTGAAGAGAACATTAAAAAGTAAAAAAATTCATGCTCATAATTTGGAAGAATCAATATTGTTAAAATGTCTGTACAACCCAAAGCAATGTACAGATTCAGTGCAATCACTATCAAAATACCAATGACATTCTTCACAGTAAAAACAATCCTAAAATTTATACAGAACCACAAAAACCCAGATGGCCAAAGCTTTTCTAAGCAAAAGAAGAAAACTGGAGGAATCACATTACCTGACTTCAAATTATATAACTGAGCTATAGTAATCAAAACAGCATGGTACTGGCATAAAAACAGACACATAAACCAATGGAACAGAATTAGAAGACCCAGAAACAAATCCACACACCTACAGGGAACTTATTATCAATGAAAGTGCCAAGAACATGCAATGGGGAAAGACAGTATCTTCAATAAATGATGCTGGGAAAACTGGATATATATATATATGCAAAAAAATAAAGCTAGACCCCTAGCTCTCACATATGCAAAAATTAAACCAAAATGGATTAAAGACTTAAATCTAAGACCTCAAGTTCTGAAACTACTACAAGAAAACATTGGGAAAAATCTCCAGGACTACAGGACTCCAGCCACATATTGGCTAAAATTTCTTGAGCAATAACCCACAAGCACAGGCAACCAAAGCAAAAACGGTCAAATGGGATCATATCAAGTTAAAAAGCTTCTGCACAGCGATGGATATGATCAACACAGTGAAGATACAACCCACAGAATGGGAGGAAATATTTGCAAATTATTCTTCTGACAAGGGATTAATAACCAGAATATATAAGGAACTCAAACAACTCTATAAGAAAAGAATATTTTTCCCAATCAAAAATTGGGGAAAAGATTTGAATAGACATTTCTCAAAAGAAGACATACAAATGGCAAACAAGCATATGAAAAGGTGCTCAACATCATTGATTGTCATAGAAATGCAAATCAAACTACAGTGAGATATCATCTCACCCCAGTTAAAATGTTTTATATCCAAAATTCAGGCAATAATAAATGCTGACAAGGATGTGGAGAAAAGGGAACACTTGTGCCTTGTTGATGGGAATGTAAATTAGTACAACCACTAATTGTTGGGGGTTCCTCAAAAAACTAAAAATTGAATTACCATATTATCCAGTAATCCCACTTCTGGGTATATATTCAAAAAAGAGGAAATCAGTATATCAAACAGATATCTGCACTCCTGTTTGTTGCTGCACTATTTACAATAGCTGAGATTTGGAACCAACCTAAGTGTCCATGAGCAGATGAATGGATAAAGAAAATGTGGTACATACACACGATGAAGCACTATGCCACCATAAAAAAGAATGGGATCAAGTCATTTGCAATAACATGTGTACTGATCCATTCTCATGCTGCTAATAAAGATATTCCCAAGACTGAGTAATTTATAAAGGAAAGAGGTTTCATTGTCTCACAGTTCTGCAGGGCTGGGAAAGCCTCAGAAAAATTACAATCATGGTGGAAGGGGAAGCAAACACATCCTTCTTCACATGGCAGCACCAAGGAGAAGCGCAGAGAGAAGGGGTGGGGGAAGCCCCTTATAAAACCATCAGATCTCATGAGATCTGATCTTCTTGTGACTATCTTCAGGTGGAAACCGCCACCTGAACCCTCCCATTACACATGGGGTTATGGGAACTACAATTCAAGATGAGATTTGGATGGGGACAAAACCTTATCAACATGGATGGAACTGGAGGTCATTATGTTAAGTGAAATAAGCTAAGGACAGAAAGACAAATATTGTATGTTCTCACTTTTTTGTGGGATCTAAAAATCAAAACAATTGAACTCATGGACATAGAGAGTAGAATAATGGTTACCAGAGGCTAAGAAGAGTAGCGGGGATGTGGAGGAGAGGTGAGGATGGTTAACGAGCACAAAAAAATAGAAAGACTGAACAAGACTACTATTTGATAGTACAAACAGGGTGATTACAGTCAATAATAACTGTACATTTTTAAATAATTTAAAGACTATAATTGCATTGTTCACGACTGAAGGAATAAATGTTTTATATTTATGGGGATGGATGGATAGATACCCCATTTCCAGGATGTGATTATTTCACATGACACTTCTGTATCAAAACATCTCAGGTACCCCGTAAATGTATATACCTACTATGTATTCACAAAAATTAAAAAGAAAAAAAATCACCTAGTGCCACATTTCTCAGAATGTATCCCCATTGTTAAGTGATGCATGACTGCACATGAAAAGACATACAACATCATTAGCCACTAGAGAAATGCAAGTTAAAATCACAATGAGATATCACTATACATCTATCAGAATGGCTGAAGTAAAAATACAGTGGCAACACCAAATGTTGGCAAGAATGCACAAAAACTGGATCACTCATATATTGCTGGTGGGAATATAAAATATTACAGCCTCTCTGGAAAATCGTCTGGCAGTTTCTTTATTTTAAAAGAAATGAAATATGAACTACCATATGGCTCAGGAATTGCACTCCTGGGCATTTATCCTAGAGAAATGAAAACTTATGTCCAAAAATCCTGTAAACGAATCCTTGCAACAGCCTTATTTATAAGAGTCAAAAACTGGAAACAGCCCAGATGTCGTTCAAGGAGTGAATGCTTAAACAAATTGTGGTACATCTATACCATGGAATACTACTCAGAACCCAAAGGAATGAGCTATCAATAGGCACAATATCCTAGGTGAATGTCCAGATAACTATGCTCAGTTAAAAATATATATATATATCCCAGTTACTAGGTAAGCTGAGGTAGGAAGATCACTTAAGCCTAGGAGTTCAAGTCCAGCCCGGGCAACCTAGCAATACCCTGCTTTAAAAAAAAAAGAAAAAAAAATCCTGAAAGGTTACATACTGAATTATTCCATTTCTATATCACTGAAATTACAAAATTATACAAATGGAGAAGAGATTTATAGTTGCAAGGGGTGTTCGTTTTTTTGTTTGTTTTGAGACGGGCTCTCGCTCTGTCGCCCAGGCTGGAGTGCAGTGGCGCGATCTTGGTTCATTGCAAGCTTCACCTCCCGGGTTCACGCCATTCTCCTGCCTCAGCCTCCCAAGTAGGTGGGACTACAGGTGCCTGCCACCACACCCGGCTAATTTTTTTTGTATTTTTTTAGTAGAGATGAGGTTTCACCATGTTAGCCAGGATGGTCTCTATCTCCTGACCTCGTGATCTACCTGTCTCGGCCTCCCAAAGTGGTGGGATTACAGGCGTGAGACAGTTGCAAGGGTTTAAGGAGGGAGTGTGGACAGAAGGAAAGTGGACTTGATTATAAAAAGGAAAACTGGCAGTCGTGTTCTCCGAGTTCCTGTCTCTCTGCCAACGCCGCCCGGATGGCTTCCCAAAACCGCGACCCGGCAGCCACTAGCGTCACCGCCGCCCGTAAAGGAGCCGAGCCGAGCGGGGGCGCCGCCCGGGGTCCTGTGGGCAAAAGGCTACAGCAGGAGCTGATGACCCTCATGATGTCTGGCGATAAAGGGATTTCTGCCTTCCCTGAATCAGACAACCTTTTCAAATGGGTAGGGACCATCCATGGAGCAGCTGGAACAGTATATGAAGACCTGAGGTATAAGCTCTCACTAGAGTTCCCCAGTGGCTACCCTTACAATGCGCCCACGGTGAAATTCCTCACACCCTGCTACCACCCCAACGTGGACACCCAGGGTAACATATGCCTGGACATCCTGAAGGACAAGTGGTCTGCCCTATATGACGTCAGGACCATTCTGCTCTCCATCCAGAGCCTTCTAGGAGAACCCAACATTGATAGTCCCTTGAACACTCATGCTGCCGAGCTCTGGAAAAACCCCACAGCTTTTAAGAAGTACCTGCAAGAAACCTACTCAAAGCAGGTCACCAGCCAGGAGCCCTGACCCAGGCTGCCCAGCCTGTCCTTGTGTTGTCTTCTTAATTTTTCCTTAGATGGTCTGTCCTTTTTGTGATTTCTGTATAGGACTCTGTATCTTGAGCTGTGGTATTATTTTTGTTTTGTTTTTGTCTTTTAAATTAAGCCTCGGTTGAGCCCTTGTGATGTATATTAAATAAATGCATTTTGGTCCTTTTTAAAAAAAAAAAAAAAAAAAAAAAAGGAAAACTGAAGATTCCTTGTGGTGATAGAAATGTTCTATGTCTTGACTGTATCAGTGTCAATATTTCCATTGAGATATTGTACTATAGTTTTGCAAGATGTTATCATTGGTGGAAACTGGATAGATAGTACACTCAACCTCTCTGTATTGTTTGTTACAACTGCAAGTGAATCTACAAGTATCTAAAAATAGAAAGGTCAATTAAAAGCAAAAACATCAATGAGAAGTTAATTTTATGGAGTCAATTCTGCAAGTTTTTCCTTTATGATTTCTGGTGTTGTATCTGCTTAGGAATGCTTCTCCCCTCTTCAAGATTACAAAAATACTTTTCTATATATAATTATTTTCCAGTTTTATTTCTAACATATGGAACTTTTTTCTTCATTGAATGTTTTTAATTCAAGTAAGCACCTTATCTGCATTCTCTAAGAGACAAGGAGTGATGTTGATATTCTATATTCTCTCTTAAATCCACAAACTATGCTTTTGACAACTTTGATGGATTGTATACATTCTCAAAGGAAACTGCTAATAAAATAACTTCATATTTCTGATGTAATAGAAGTGTTCCATAAGCAAAACCTAGAGGCTTAATTAGAACATTAGTTGCCAACACTAAAAGCAAGTCAATACACCTGTTTCAAGTTAAATTTCTGTTGTACCGTTATGCTGAATAAGGTCACCTGACGCCATAGTGCAGGTACACACAGCTCCAAATAGCACCATTACTGTGGACTACAACCTGCACACACTTAGATGCAGCACTTTTAATTCAGCCAGGTCATCCTCGGATCCATTCCCTCTCTGTTTGTCTAATTAATGTCCACGTGCATCAGACCGTGACTGTAACAGAAGAAGAAAAGCTTTTGGATGAAAGGAAGAAGGTTAATTATAAGGAAAGGTGATAAGAAAGGCTTGTTGGGAGGATGACTGAGTGCTAAGTCTCTTCCCAAACACCCTAACCAGGCATCTCAGTGTACTGAGAAATGCAAAGAAAAGCTTCTTTTCTCTACCACGTTCCCCATCTCCCAAGCTTTGGCTCTCTGAATCTAGAATAGGAGTGAGGAGATGAGCAAACAATAGCCTGAATCCTCAATGAAAACATGCAGAAAGAAAGTCACATAGGAAACAGTCACAGGGTGGAGACGCAACCCAGGGGCTTGACCTGCCTGAGGCCACAGGGCTCCCTGACATTTGGAACAGTTTCTCTGACATTCTACAGCTGACAATTTAGAAGTGCAGCCTGGGGAGATGAAAGAAAGTATAATAACCCTGGGTTTCTGGTCAGCAACATAAACATGTGATTGTCATGAGCAAACTAGTAACCACAGATTTGGAATCTTGCTGAATGCATTACTTGAACATCAATAAACACTGACTCAAAATTTATAAGTCTAAAATCTGTCTTAATTATTTAGCTTCCTTGAGAAAACAAAAAAATTACATCACATCAAGTATACATAATTATGTTAGGCCATTCTTGCATTGCTATATATATTTAAAAAAAAAAAAAAAAAAACCCTGAGACTGGGTAATTTATAAGAAAAGAGGTTTAATTGACTCACAGTTCTGCAGGCTGTACAGGAAGCATGGCAGCTGCTTCTGGGGAGGCCTCAGCCAGCTTCCAATTATGGTGGAAGGGGAAACAGGCATATCACGTGGCCAGAGCAGGAGAGAGAAAGAGAGAGAAAAGAGAAGGACAGGCTTGGGGGAGGTGCCACATACTTTTAAATGATCAGATCTCACAGAACTCAGTATCATGAAGACAGCAGCAAGCCATGAGGGATCCGCCCCCATGATCCGGTTGTAACCGAGTGAGTTATAGAGAAACGCCACACTCTGAGACTAATTCAGGAGTCCTTTATTGCCAGCGACTAAGAGACAGCTAGAGCTCAAAAATTCTCTCGGCCCAGAAGAAGGGGCTGAATTTCCTTTTATACCTTGGTCTAAAAGGGGAGGGGGAGCGTAGCTGAAGCAATTTTACAGAAGCAGAACAGGCAAAAAGTTAAAAAGATAAATGGTTACAGAAACAGTTACAGAAAAAATAAACAGTTCCAGGTGCAGGGGCTTAAACTATCACAAAGTGATAAACGCAGGGGATTCCAGCATGCTCCCAGGAGCTGCTGGTACAGCTTGCCTCAGAATCTTATCAGTAAGTGCATTCCTGGATATGCTTGGAGTTAACTTGCAGTAGTTATGTCCTTAAGGGAGGGCATATAAGGGGGGCTGCAAGTGAAGAAACCAAAATGGAGTCTGTCCGGCCCTCTCAGCTAAGAGAGAGTCAATCAGGTTAAAACAAGGTAGGGCACCACAATCCAAACACTTCCCACACGTCCAGCATTGGGAATTACAATTCAACATGAGATCTGAACAGGGACAAATATCCAAGCTATATCAATAATCAAAAAGAACTGCCCAAGAAATGGATCAAGCAAATGTTCTCAAAATGTTTAATCATTGAGATTGATTATAAGAAGTTGTTGATGGCAGCACCTAGGCCACGTGCTCTGAGCCTATTCTGAACAGAGATGTAATCTTATAGGTAGAATGTCTTTGTAAACTGTATTTTTCCCTCACTGCCACTTAAAATACACTGGGTATTTGTTGAATAACACAAGTTATTCAAAGAAGTAAATGGAAGAATTTCTAAATGGAAATCTAGCTTTGTCATCCGAATTATCATAGAACTCACTAGAAATTTGCATCTCTAAAGTAATTCAAACTTATGTTTCCCAGTAAATCAGACACTGAGGATTTCATATTAAAGTTTTCCAGATTAAAAACTAAGAAATTTATTTGTGTGCAGAGTAGGCTATTCCAGTCAGTTTTGTTGAGATACCACCAGTACCTTTGACTTACACGGCACCTTCAGTGCTAAGACTATGTGCCTTCATGAGGAGGTGCTTCATGTGCCTGTAAATTCAGGGATGATTGGGATTCAAATCATTCCTCACATTTGCAATCCGATTTATGTGACATACTAGAAACTAATCATAGTAAATATTATCTGAAATAAGCAGGGATTGAAACTGAGATTCCCTTTTTGCTTGGTTTTCCTTGTAACGAGGTTATGCTTCTTGCAAAAAACAAAAACACACTCTATAGGGAATTTCTAAAAATTTACCTCCAATGTACAGAGTCCTTATCCACTATTTGTATATGCTTTTAGCTAGTGTTAGTAGTAACAATATTAATTATAGCTGTTTCCAAGAATTTAAGATGTGTGAAATACTATTGTGTATCCAAAATCATATAATCCTTACAAAACATTGTAAGGTAGGTACTACTATGTCCCCATTTTAAATACAGGCATGCCTTGTAGATATTGTAGGTTCAGTTTCAGATCATTACAATAAAGAGAATATCACAATAAAGCAACTCACAGAATATTTTGCTTTCCCTGGGCATATAAAGTTATGTTTACTCTATACTGTCATCTCTTAAATGTGCAATAGGATTATGTCCAAAAACCGTAAATAATTTAAAAATACTTTATTACTTAAAAATGCTAACAATAATCGCAACCTCCAGTGAGTCAATCTTTTTGCTGGTGGGGGTTTTGCCTGAATGCTGATGGCTGCTGACTGCTCAGAGTGGTATTTGCTGAAGGTTGGGGTGTCTGTGGCAATTTCTTAAAATAAGACAACAATGAAGTTTGCCACATCACTTGACTCTTTTTTGTTTTGTTTTGTTTGTTTTGTTCTGTTTTGTTCTGTTTTTGTTTTTTTTTGTTTTGAGATGGAGACTCAATCTGCCCCCCAGGCTGGAGTACAGTGGTGTGATCTCAGCTCACTGCAACTTCCGACTCCTGGGCTCAAGCGATTTTCCTGCTTTAGCCTCCAAGTAACCGGGACTACAGGTACCCACCACGCCTGGCTAATTTTTGTGTTTTTAGTAGAGACAGGTTTTTGCCATGTTGGCCAGGCTGGTCTCGAACTTCTGACCTCAGGTGATCTGCCCGCCTCAGCCTCCCAAAGTGCTGGAATTACAGGCGTGAGCCACCATGCCCAGCCACTTATAAGACAACAATGAAGTTTGCCACATCACTTGACTCTTTTTTGTTTTGTTTTGTTTGTTTTGTTCTGTTTTGTTCTGTTTTTTTTTTTTGTTTTGAGATGGAGACTCAATCTGCCCCCCAGGCTGGAGTACAGTGGTGTGATCTCAGCTCACTGCAACTTCCGACTCCTGGGCTCAAGCGATTTTCCTGCTTTAGCCTCCAAGTAACCGGGACTACAGGTACCCACCACGCCTGGCTAATTTTTGTGTTTTTAGTAGAGACAGGTTTTTGCCATGTTGGCCAGGCTGGTCTCGAACTTCTGACCTCAGGTGATCTGCCCGCCTCAGCCTCCCAAAGTGCTGGAATTACAGGCAAGATTTATCTGTAGCATGTAATACTCTTTGTTAGCATTTTACCCACAGTAGAACTTCTGTCAAAACTGGAGTCAGTCCTCTCCCACCTGCCACTCCTTTATCAACTAAGTGTGTGAAATGCTGTGAATTCTTTGTTGTCTTTTCAGCAATGTTCACAGTATCTTCACTTCAGAGTAGATTATGTCTCAATAAACACTTTCTTTGCTCATCCATAAAAAACAACTCCTCATCCATTCAAGTTTTATCATAAGATTACAGCAATTCAATCACTTCTTCAGGCTATACTTCTAATTCTCTTGTTATTTCTACCACCTTCAATTTCTTTCTCCACTGAAGTCTTGAACCCCTCAAAATCAACCAGCAGAGTTGGAAGCAATTACTTCCAAACTCCTGTTAATGTTGATATTTTGATCTCCACCCATGAATCACAAATATTCTTAATTGCATTTCGAATGGTGAATCCTTTTCAGTATGTTTTCAATCTACTTTGCCCAGATCTATCAGAGGCAACACTACTTATGACAGCTGTAGCCTCACAAAAAGTTTTTCTTAAATAGTAAGACTTGAAAGTTGAAATTACTCCTTGATCCATGGGCTATAGAATGAATGTTGTGTTTGCAGGAATGAAAACAACATTCATCTTCTTGTACATCTCCATCAGAGCTCTTGAGTGAGCAGGTGCATTGTTAATGAACAATAACATTTTGAAAGTAATCATTTTGGTTGGGTGCAGTGGCTCACACCTGCAATCCCAGCACTTTGGGAGGCCAAGGCAGGCAGATCACTTAAGCTCAGAAGTTCAAGTCCAGCCTGGAAAACATGGTGAAACCCTGTCCCTACATAAAATACAAAAATTAGCCAGGCGTGGTGGTGCATGCCTATAGTCTCAGCTACTCAGGAGACTAAGCCAGAGGGTCACTTGAGTCTGAAAGGCAGAGGTTGCAGTGAGCCAAGATCATGCCACTGCACTCCAACTGGGCAACAGAGTAAGATGCTGTCTCAGAAAAAATTTGAAAAAGAAAAAGAAAATTATCAATTTGCTGAGCAGTAGGTCTTAACAGTGAGCTTAAAATATTCAGTAAACCATGCTGTGAACAGATGTGCAGTTATCTAGGGTTTTTTCTATTTCTAGAGCACAAGCAGTGTAGATTTTGCATAATTCTTAAGGGCCCTAGGATTTTCACAATGGCCAACAAGCATGGGCTTCAACTTGAAGTCATCAGTTGCACTGGCCTCTAACAAGAGAGTCAGCACCTTCTTTGAAGATTTGAATTGAGGCATTAACTTATCTCTAGCTATGGAATTCCTAAATGGTATCTTCTTCCGATAGAAAGCTGTTTCTTCTCCACTGAAAATCTGTTGTTTAGTGTACCTACCTTCATCAATGTTCTTAGCTAGATCTCCTGGATAACTTGCTGCAGCTTCTACATCAGCACTTGCTGCTTCATTTTGCACTTTTATGACAATGGAGATGGCTTCTTTCTTTAAACTTCATGAACCCAACCTTGCTTGCTTCTAATTTTTCTTACAGTTTCCTCACCTCTCTCAGCTTTCATAGAATTGAAGAGAGTTAGGACCATGCTCTGGATTAGGCTTTGGTTTAAGGAAATGTGGCTGGCTTGATCTTTCAACCGGACCACTAGAATTTTTCCCCTATCAGCGATAAGGCTATTTCACTTATCATTTGTGGATTCCCTGGAGTAGCACTTTTAATTTCCTTCCAAAACCTTTCCTTTGCATTCACAAATTGGCTAACTGGTGCAAGAGGCCTAGCTTTTGGCCTGTCTCGGCTTTGATTATGCCTTTCTCACTAAGCTTAATCATTTCTAGCTTTTGATTTAAAGTGAAAGATGTGAGACTCTTCCTTTCTCTTGAACACTTAGAATCCACTCTAGGGTTACCAACTGGCCTAATTTCAATATTGTTGGATGTCAGGGAATAGAGAGGCCCCAGGAGAGGGAGACAGACAGGGAAATAGCCAGTTGGTGGAGCAGTCGGAACAAACACAGCATTCATCATTTAAGTTTGCCAACTTATATAGGCATAGTTTGTGACACCCCCAAAAATGACAACAGTAATATTAAAGATAACTGATTACATGTCACCATGACAGATAGAGTAGTAATGAAGAAGTTTGAAATATTGCAAAAATTACCAAAATGTGGCACAGGGACATGAAGTGAACACATGCTGCTGGAAAAATGGTACCAATAGACTTGCTTGATGCTAGGTTGACACAAAACCTTCAATTTATAAAAACAAAGACAAAAACATAGTGTCTGCAAAACATACTAAATAAAGCAAAGCACAATAAAATGAGGTATGCCTGTGTAAATAAACTGAGCCTCAGAGATAAATTGAGTACCTCTCCAAAATTACAGAGTTTCCAAGTGAAAGAGGCAAGATATCATCGTGATCTGTCTACCTCCAAAGCCTGTGCTTGAGTCATTGAACTAGATTGCTATTCTGAATGTTCTCTCCCCAGATCTGTGTGATGTGATACAAGGGGCAGCTCTCAGCTCCAGGGTATTGGGGATGACTTGCCATTTCCTGAAACACACTACACTGGTGAGTTTTCTTCGGCTTGTGGTGAAAAGATAGTTCTTTGTTAACTGAGTATTTCCTAAAAACACTTTCTCTACTACATAGAAGACAATGCTTCACCCACGCAGTTAATAATAATAGCAAACACTTTTAAAGCACTTACTATGTGCCATGAACTCCTTTTAAGTACTTTATATTAATTTATATAACACTTAATATTTGATACTATTATTGTCCCAGTTTTACAACTGAGGAAATTGAAGCACAAAAAAGTAAATGGTTTTCCTGAGAGCACCTGGCTAGTAAGCAACGGATGTCCACACCCAGGCAGTGGAGCTCCAAGACGTGAGCTCTAAACTATATTGCAGTGTACCCTAACATTTCTGAGCATGAGCCCCACAATAAACTCTGTGCTGGGCTCCAGGGAAGCCACTAGGAACCAAGCAGCTATAGCTAATAGTCTGGTGTAGGAGACAGAAATTAATCACCTAAATACATATATATATATATATAATTACAAACTGTAATAAATATGTGAAGGAAAAGAAGAGGGAGGTGAGAGAGTACAGCAGGGACCTGCTTTAGGCTGGATGAACAAAGCAGGCCTCTGAGGACAGTTACACCTAAGCTGAGACCTGAAATGGAGGAGGAGCCAGCCACAAGAAGGCTCTGAGCCCAGAATGGGGCAGCGTGTGGGAACAGGGGAGAATTAAGCGATATCCTGACAACCTCAACTCATATCTTTATATTTTAAACTTGTAAGCTGGGTGCTAAAATATGACTCGTTCTATCTCTGTTTGATCTTCCCATTGGCTGACAACAAAAAATAGGTCCCAGGCACTTCCACAAGACTTGCAAACAGGGTACTCAGCAACCCATTTCTCAATCCCCAGTCCATTACCTATCTCAGGAGTTCAACAGCATTGGAGTTGAAAACCTTAAGAGCAGGAATTTCTCTGGAGAAGCTGTAATTATGTTCTGCATCAGCTCTCTGGCCCTTTCTCTCCCACAAGGGGAAGAAGAGGGGTGTTTTACCCCCATACTTTGAGATCTAGTGAGAGGCTTAGGCGTCTAATCAATGGGCTGGTCTCTGATTGAGCTGAAAAGTCTAAAGGCGAGAAGCCAAGGCTCAGCCAGGCTAAGGGGCAGCGTTCAGAGAAAGTGGACACCCCCGAGAGAGAGTTGTATTTTCACACAGGCAAGGATGGAGGAGAGGTTCCCACTAACCACTGGTCTTATGGGTCTTGTGGGAGCCAGGCTGGAGCCATATTCAAAGAGACTTTGCTCAAGAGGTTTACCAGAGAGAATCTTGTGGGGTGGGAGGCCAGATACCCACAGACTGAGAGTTTGTGTTCAGTGGCCAATCACATCCCACATCACAGGACTAGTCATTGGAGGTTCCCAATGAGGAGTTTTTTAGAAACCCGCAAAATGGATCCTAAGGGAAAGATCTGGATTTATATTTGCCAAGCCTCATGAACACTAAGAACATATCATGGAAATACCAATCTCTGAATACTGTGCATTTCCTTAATTGCTTCTTCCCAGTTCTGAAGGAGTCAGAAGCCTGGGCTAGTAAGCTAGGTTAGAGGAGCAGAACTAGGTTGCAGGGGATGTGGAGCCAAAGCCATTTGTGCTTCCTCTTCATTGCAGGATTCAAAAGCTAGGACGGGGGAAATACTTTCAATTTGACTATTATTACATGGAACTGGGCCATTTAAAGCACTGAAATAATTCTGTCCCTGTAGCAAAAACTGTCTCAAGGACTTTTATTATCTAACTCTAAATGGAAAAGCTAGAGCACCTGGTCAATATTTCTAAGGAGCAGGGGGAGAATGTCGCCTTCACTGTACATGTTTGAAGACTCGGATTACAAAGAAAATATTTTAAAATCATTCAACAAATATTCATCTACTGCCTAAAGTGTGCCATATATAATTCCAATACTTGGAATATATCAGTGAACAGACAAAATGTCTGCCGTCATATAGCTTACATTCTGCAGGAGTGGGGGATGAGAGAGCATCAATAAACATGATAAATGGGTGAATTACATATTATGAGAAAAAGCAATTAGTACTGTGAAAAATTGATCAGGCTAATGTCATTGAGAATGCTAAGGAAATATAGCCTGTCATTCAAATCAGGTGTTTATAGTGGGCTTCACTGAGTAGGTGATTGCCTTAGTCCACTTGTATTGCTATAAGGGAATACCTGAGGCTGAGTAATTTATAAAGAAAAGGTGTTCATTTGGCTCACAGTTTATTTGGCTCACAGCAGGCTGTACAAGAAGCATGATACTAGCATCGGCATCTGGTGAGGGCCTCAGGAATCTTCCATTCAAGGTGGAAGACAATCACATGATGAGAGAGAAACCCAGAGAGAGAAGAGGAGGTACCAGGCTTTTTTCAAAAAGCAATTCTTGTGGGAACCTAGGGTGAGAATTCACTCCCACGAGAATGGCACCAAGCCATTCATGAGCGATCCATCCCCACAATCCAAACACCTTCTACGAGACCCCACCTCCAACACTGGAGATCAAAGTTTAACATGAGACTTGGTGGGACCAAACACACCATCTCCAAACCATACCAGTGATATTTGAAAAAGGAGGTTGTTTCAAAACATAAGTCTGGGCCGGGTGTGGTGGCTCACGCCTGTAATCCCAGCACTTTGGGAGGCCAAGGCAAGTGGATCACTTGAAGTCAGGAGTTCAAGACCAGCCTGACCAACATGGTGAAACCCTATCTGTACTAAAAAATACAAAAAATTAGCCAGGTGTGGTGGTGGGCACCTGTAATCCCAGCTACACGGGATCCTGAGGCAGGAGAATCACTTGAACCCAAGAGGCAGAGGTTGCAGTGAGCCGAGATCGTACCATTGCACTCTAGCCTGGGCGACAGGAGCAAGACTCCATCTCAAAAAAAAAAAAAAAAAAGTAATTCTGATCATGTCACTCCTCTGCTAAAAACTCTGCAATGGCTCCTAAACTCTGACTTCTGGGTCAAGAAACTATAAAGAGTAAAGATGGAAACAAAGAACTGCTGAGTGGCTAGTGTAATACTAATCAAAGTGAGAGATGGTGGCGGCAAATGGTAACTGCAGGAGAGGTAAGAAGTGGACAGACTGGAGACAATTTGAAAGAATCTCCTGACTGGGTATATGTGTGATGTGAAAAACAAAAGTCAAGGTTGACTCCAAGGTTTTGGGGCTGAGCAACTGGAATGCTGGAATTACCAAAATGTGACATGGGAAGGTGTTGGTAGAACAGTTCTGGACAGAGTTCAGTCTGAGGTTGTTCATTGGGACACCAAGTGGAGCAGTTGTGTACAGGATTTAATACACGGATCTAGAGTCCAAGAAAGAGATCTGGGCTGCAGTTACAAATTTGAAAGTAGAGATTAAGAATTCTCTATTAGTTACAATAAGAGCACCAATAAAAAGAGAAAGAGCAGCCCGTGGTAAACCAGCTTCAGTGAATAGTGAGATATCCAGAACCCAGATAGAAAAGAAACAAATTGATTTGCATAAAATCTGAACTAAGATTTCGGCCAAATCTCACTACTCAAAGAAATCCTGTACATTTATTCTTTGGTAATTTAGAAAGTTTTTTCATACTAGCTATTCTTCTAAAATGCTCAGGGTCTTTTGGCTTAGATTTTTGTTTTTTCATTTTTAAAATGGGAAATGCCATGTATCTTCCATACTGAAGGGAAAGAAAGACTGGCTAGGGTGAGAAGTGGCTAGAAAATGTAATAAAACATCTCTACCCTCTACATAGAAAACGTTCTCTTATTCAATTTATCTCTCTTGTTTCATCTATTCCTCTTTACTCTTTTTTTTTTTTTTTTTTTTTTTTTTGAGACAGAGTCTCGTTCTGTCGCCCAGGCTGGAATGCAGTGGCGCGATCTGGGCTCACTGCAAGCTCCGCCTCCCGGGTTCAGGCCATTCTCCTGCCTCAGCCCCCCGAAGTAGCTAGGACTACAGGCGCCCACCACCATGCCCGACTAATTTATTTATTTATTTATTTATTTATTTGTATTTTTTAGTAGAGACAGGGTTTCATTGTGTTAACCATGATGGGCTCAATCTCCTGACCTCGTGATCCACCCGCCTCAGCCTTCCAAAGTGCTGGGATTACAGGCGTGAGCCACTGCGACCAACCTATTCCTCTTTACTCTTAATTGATGTAACAATCTGTCAATCATATCAGTGGCCTGCTGGTCTTGGAAAGGTGAGAATCCCACTGTGTCCCACTGGCCTGTTTTTCTAGGGAATTAACAAGGCCTTCACAGAGTCCAAACTTGCTTCTCCAGGAGAATAGCCTCCTCTTCATCATGTCATCCTAATAAGCTTTATCAGAGCCCAGCCAGATCTGTATCTCTTGCAACACAACTGACACAACATTTTTTGGTAGAACAAAAGAAATAAACATCCAAATCACTGTTCTCAATAAAACTGAATAGGATGACTGTCCTTGCTTAGAAGTTGGGGTGAGGTCCTTCTCCAGCAATGTATTTAAAACTTGGAACACCACAATTCTCTTAAGTACAGACAGAAATTTTTTAATAAAAGAGTGTGCTAATTTCTTTAAGAAAACCAGTCAGTGAAGAATATTTTTGGAGTCTCCTCCGTCTATAAAGTATCACTTAGTTATTTAAGAATTTAGAGCTACATTCCTGCCACTGTTCCTTGGTGAGACCTCTAACCACAATAAAAAGGGATATTTTATCTCCCTCTGTGTAGTCCAGACAAAGAAAATTGCAGCCAGAAGTCAGAGGGGCAATCTTAATGTCACTCTGACCCAAAGATCTGGAAGAAATGTAAAAATTCCATTACAAAAAATGAGGGAGCAAAAAAAAATAGTGCTAGTGATATCAAACTACTAGATATCCTCTGGAGCTGATTATGTTTCCATGAAGGATGAGGATCAGTACACAGCAATATATAGACAGCCTGCTCAGTTGAATTCCAGAATGGAGGCAAAGAGACAAACTATACTACCCAGTCCTCAACAGTCCTATGGCTCTGAGACAATAAGTAGTTAGGGTTATAGATTGTTATAGATAGTTTTCAGTGAAACAAACACTGAAAAAAAAAAATAGATGTGAGAATAAACATAGCCAAACAAAGAAAAACATTTGTCATATATTCAAGCTCAGAGGACTGAGCCTCGACTTTGAAGGCAGTAGAACTGATTCCAAATCGGGCTGGGAGGGTTTTTTATTTTGCATCACTTGAGTCAGATCTAATGATCCTAATGACTTTAAATGTTCCTAAATTAGTCCCCAGAGTGGTTAGATTTTGTATTTGGGCCATAGTTGAGACAGAAAATGCTGATTTATTTAGCATTCAATCAACCCAGCTTTCCATTTGCCAACATTCTGGCCCCCTGTCAGTACAGTGAGTATTTAAAGTCATACTCCTACCCCTAAAATATGTCAAAACTATCACATGCCTTCAGAATTACGAAAGTACAATTTCAGAGGTAACTGAATCAGCTTCTTTTTTGTTTTCATTCCTTTCTTTTTTCAAAGGATATGTGGTATTTCTCAGTTAACCAGAACAACCAACTGAATAGAATATTTCATTCTCTAGAACAGCACTGTCCAACAAAACTTTCTGCAATGATGAACATGTTCTACATCTGTGGTGTCCAATATGGTAACAAGTCATCATGACTATTGAACACTTGATATTGGGCTAATATGTCTAAGAATTTTTAATTTGATAATTTGAATTGAAATTTCATTTTAGACACCCACGTGTTGGCTAATGGTGTTTTGGACAAGGCAGCTCTAGAATAACAGAGAAGGCATTATATTGTATCTAGAATCTGTATTGTAACATGGAAGGTGTTATTAGCCTATAGCTGAACACTGATTTTGTGTGTAAATGTGTCTGCAATGTACTCTCTAAGCAGAAGAAGCTTACTTTGTATTAGTTGGCCTGTGGTAGGCTGTAGGCAGGCCTGCTGTAGGCAGGCCTGTTGTGGCCTGTTGACAAAGTAAAGGAGGAGTATTCGTTTTCTATGACTGCCTTAGCAAAGTACCAAAACACTTGGGAACTTGAAACAATATAAATGTATTGCTTCACAGTTTTGGAGGCTAGAAGTACAAAATCAAGGTGTCGACAGTGCCATGCTCCAGAGGCAAAGGTCACAGCTTCTGGTGTTTGTCAGCAATCCTTGGCATTCTTTGACTTGTAGATGCATCACTCCATTCCCACAACCATCATCTCCCTGTGTATCTTCACATCATTTTCCCTCTCTGCGTGTCTGTCTCTGTCCAAATTTTCTCTGTTTATAAGGACAGCATTTTATTAGATTAGGACCCATCCTAATGACCTCATTTCAACTTGGTTGCTCCTATGAAGACCCTACTTCTAAGTAAGGTCACATTCTAAGGTACCAGGGTTAGGACTTCAACATATCTTTGGGGGATAGGGGGCAAAATTCAATACATACTATTTGGTATGGCAGTAATTTCTTTATATGGCAGTAGGTGAATCTCTGAAAACTGGCATGGCCACTTTCTCACTCTAATCTTTTAAAGGCAACAGGACCAGATCAGAGGTCCTGGCACACCCTCATTTCCATGTAAATAGCTTTGACCACAGAAATCTGGGAAGGAGACACTGAAGAATGGCATCCACTCATCTAACCTTACCACCTGTCTTCTCTGCTTGACTTAGCACAGGTTTGGCAATAAACTGAGGAAAAAGTAACTTGAATGGAATCCAAGGCATTGTTCTCTTCCACCTGTGAAACACACCGATCTCTATGGTGTGGCCTGCACAGGGCTGCTTCAGAACTCACCACTGTTCACAGCCTCTTAGAAGTTTAGAAGAGGGAAGCCTTTCCTTTTAAAAATTATAATTAAAAGTCCATTTACGCTTCTCTGTTTTGTCTTTTTCCCCAGTTCCTTTTCCTAAGTCAATCTGGTTCTGCTTTTTGTCAAGCAGCGTCCTTCCCTTACTGGATGTGGCATTTCACATTGCACCTAATGCTTTAGGAAACGTGTTAGCAGTTGCCACTTTTTACTGTATTTGAATACTGATTTCTTGAGTATCTTTTGTTTACCTAAATGTATCTCTCCAACTGTAACTCTGCTTTGCCAGCTGTTCCAGACCCAACCTCTGAGCACCCTCCAGACTCCCCTAACATTCAGCAGATAAAGAAGAAATTCTAGTGGCACAGGGAACCTATTGGCCCTGTTTCTGATTGGGAAGTGTTGGTGCCTCACTGGCTGTTAGATGTTATCAATAGTATCTCTGCAGGTAGGTCACCTCTACTCCCTGCAGGTATTTAAGTTTGTCACCTTTGCTCAAACCTTAGATGCTTCTGACCCTTATCCATAGGTGCTTATCTGAAGTCCTGTCGTTCTTCTACTACCCCATAAATCTCAAAATATTTGTCTTGTTGACATTATCCTTAAGTGACCTTTAGAACATGGTTTTGTTATAGACCCCCATCCCCTGGAGGGCCCTAAACAACTTCTACGCTCAGCGTCTCAGGACAATCGCCCTTCTAATTCACTGCATTGCTGGTTGTCAATTTTTATTTGACATCTTCCCAGAAACCACCCCCCCTCATCTCCTCCCTTTTTCTGTACTTTTTCCTACCCCATGGTTGCTACTTTTTACTGTATTTGAATACTGAATTCTTGGGTATCTTTTGTTTACCTAAACTGTAGGCAAAATAAAGCAGGAAGAGGGAGGTTTAATTATAGACAGAGTTCCATCAAATGAAAGGTTACTATCAGTTTTCCAATGAAACTCCAATAATCTGAAGATAGGAAGGAAAATCAAAAACATCAGTTTTCTGGCCAATTTTTTAAGTGTTTCTGCCTAAGCCAAGAAGATATCTAATGTGTTAGGAGCTTCATCTTAACAGTGGACTCCTGTGGTGGCCAGAATTTGGCTGCATTTCAAAATAATAAGCATTTGCTTCCAAAGGCTGTTTAAAGGAAATAAAAAGGCATAAAAACTCCACCATCCAATATGGTTTGTATTAGAATAAATTGATTACCCAAAACCTAACGTGATCAGAACTCTGCCAAGAGCCTGGCAAGCAACAATTGTTGGCATAGCCCAAATCCTAATCAGCTATTTGTAACAAGTGATTATTTAATAAGCATTCACATTCATCTGTGCTCCTTCAGCCAATGAAGAAGAGAGGGGGGAACCCTCAGAGGAAATCAAAAGAGCTGCAAGCCGATGTTGTTTTCTTCTTGTGAGTATTAAAAAATGTGTCCATAGGCAAAGAAAAAACTCAGTGTTCTCAGTGAGACGCTGCGCAGTTAAAAGTCTATCACTCTTTCCATCTCTGAAACTCCTAAAGAGCAGTTGACTTACTAAACTGTTTCTAAAAGTAGAACTATTGGGTGAGGAGATTCCATGTCATGATGCTTTTCCTAAAGCACAAATTCTTTTTTCTGCTGTTCTTTATATATATATATATATATATGAAACTGTAGAATTACATAAGAGGCACAGAAAATATACAAGATGAGCCTGGAACAAGAAACAAGTTCTGGAAAATAAGGAAATGCTCAAAGAAAAAAAAAACATTGATAAAGGGCTTGTTAAAGGGACACAGGAACCAACTGAGAGGGCTCCCAGTGTCCAAAGCTGGAATCATGTAAGCAAAAAACAAAATGGTACTGGATTAAAATCTAAAGGATGAAAGAAATACCCATTGTTCCACAATAATATAAACAAATAATTGGATACATTAATAAATGGGAGAGAAGAGAAAAGTCTCCCATGCAGAAGAATTTCAAGTGATTTATTTAGATACCCTACCCTCGAGAAGCAAGAACAAAATTCCCCACTCCTTAAGTGTGGGCTGCACATACTGACTTCCTTCCAAAGAGTAAGCTACGGAAAGGGGCCGGGGAAGCAGCTTTACAATGGAGAAACCTAACAAGCACTACCTTAGCTAGGTGATCAATGTCAGTATCAACAGTCACAAGTCATGTTGATAGTATGTGCCCTTGGTACTATGTGATGAAAATGTCACTTTACCTCTGTGATCCTCTTCCCAGAAATCTATAAACCCATTCTAATCATGAAAAAAAAGTCAGGTAAATTTCAATAAAGAGACATCCTACAAAATACCTGACCAGCACTCCTCAAAACTGTCAAACTGTCGAAGTCATCAAAAACAAGGAAAGTCTGAGAAACTGTCACTGCCAAGAGGAGCCTAAGGAGACGTCATGACTAAATGTAACATAGTGTCCTGGATGGGATGCTGGAGCAGAAAAGGGACATTAGGTAAAAATCCAAGGAAATCTGGGTAAACCATGGATTTTAGTTAATAAAAATGTATCAATAGTGGCTCGTTAACTTTAACAAATGTGTCATACTAATATAAGATGTTAACAATAGGCAAATATGACTGTGGGGTAGGGTATGTAGGAATTCTCTGTTCTAACTTCTCAATTTTTCTGTAAGTCTAAAACTCTTTCAGAAAAGTGAAATTTATCTAGAAAAATGGGTGGACCATTAGATTGTGGATCTCTAAGACAATGCCCATGTTTTTTCTTTTCTTCAGTATTCCAAATAATTTTCTGACGAGAAGAACCTCCACAAATTGTTAAAGCCAATTATTTTCCCTGTCAACATGCACAAGTATGACATAGTGGGCAGAATGCGGGATTTAAGGAAGCACAGGCCCATATTAAGGAACATGTCTATCCTTGACTAGAGGGATGACTTTCAGTTAATTAACTCAAAGAGCTTCAGTTCCATCATCTGCAAAATAGAGATCAAACTATTACTTCGCAGAATTACTGTCAAGAAAGCCCCCAGCTCTTGTATCACATAGAAGACACTTAATAATCGTTGCATTTTCTCCTTTCTGTAACTCAGCTGTGTGCTCACTTAGTAAATTCTATCAAACTTACTATGAATGAATTCATACTTACCAGCCCACAATGGGGGGGAAAATCTGATAGAGGAGCAAAAGTAGCTATCATATGTGTAAGAGCCACAAATACCACCTCTGAGCACAGAGCTCAGATTTCTCAAGGGAGAAATTTTCTTCTGACCTCAAAATAGCCAACTTCAAGCCAAAGCTTCTCTCCTTGAAATCCATTCACACTCATGCTGAGCCACGTTGAAAGGAATATTTAAGTCAATTCTATTGCTCTCCCTGGGGCTACTCTTCCCACTGGCAGGACTAAGAAAGACCCAGGGTCATCCGCTTCCTGGAGGTGATGAATCTCAGTGGCCTGTGCTACTCCCTCCTGTGATTTGGATATGTCACAAGAGTGGGGCTGACTTGGATATTCCTGTTCCAAATCATCCCCTCTCTCTAGGGTGTGGGGTACAGGACAACACAGAACAATAGCAATTTTTACTTGCTGGAAATGGAAATTTTTGGATTATTTTTAAGTCTTGAAGTACAGTATTAGCATCAAGCCCGTTAAGTAGATGATTATAGAGAGGGAAATAATGATTTCTACAACGTGGCACTAATTCAGATATATTTGGTGGAAATTTGAAAAGGTGAAATATACGGATTAAAGGATTTATTTAAAATATTTTTAGGCCAGGTACAGTGACTAACACCTGTAATCTCAGCACTTTGGGAGGCCTAGGCAGGAGGATCCCTTGAGCCCAGGGGTTCAAAGCCAGCCTGGGCAACATAGGGAGACTCTGTCTCTAAAAAAATTAAATAAAATGAAAATAGTTGGGCATAGTGGTATGTGTCTATAGTCCTAGCTACTTGGTAGGCTGAAGTGGGAGGATCACTTGAGCCTGGGAGGTCGAGGCTGCAATGAGCTGTGATTATACCACTGCACTCCAGCCTGAGTGACAGAGTGGGACTCTGTCTCATATACTCATATATATGAGAGAAAGAAAAATATATATTAATATATATATAAACCTTGAAATACATAAGACAACCTGTATGTTCTATATCAGTCACAGTCCAGTCAAGAGACAGAAATGCTACCAGTTATTTAAACAAAGTGAATTTAATATAAAAAATTGTTGGCCGGGTGCGGTGGCTCACGCCTATAATCCCAGCACTATGGGAGGCCAAGGAGGGCGGATCACGAGGTCAGGAGATCAAGACCATCTTGGCTAACACAGTGAAACCCCGTCTCTACTAAAAATATAAAACATTAGCCGGGCGTAGCAGCGGGCGCCTGTAGTCCCAGCTACTCGGGAGGCTGAGGCAGGAGAATGGCGTGAACCTGGGAGGCAGAGCTTGCAGTGAGCCGAGATCGCGCCACTGCACTTCAACCTGGGCGACAGAGTGAGACTCGGTCTCAAAAAAAAAAAAAAATTGTTAACTGAATATTGAAGAATGGAAAATGAAAAAAAAAAAAAAAAAGCCCACAGAGGATTCCCAAACTTGCAACCACACTAAGCAGCTACCACACTCTTAAGTCCAAAGGAACAAAGGGAAGGGGTAAAAATTATTAAAAAGCAAAAACTAGGCCGGGTGCTATGCCTCATGCCTGTAATCCCAACACTTTGGGAGGCAGAGGCGGGCAGATTACTTGAGGTCAGGAGCTCGAGACCGGCCTGGCCAACATGATGAAACCCCATCTCTACTAAAAATACAAAAAATTAGCTGGGCATAATGGCACATGCCTGTAATCACAGCTACTCAGGAGGCTGAGGCAGGAGAATCATTTGAACCTGGGAGACAGAGGTTGCAGTGAGCCGAGATCATGCCACTATACTCCAGCCTGGGTGACAAAGCTAGACTCCGTCTCGGGGTAAAAAAAATAAAAAAGCAAAAAATTGGAAGAAGGACCTCATTGTTGCTAGTTCTTTAAGGGAGTACAATGAGGCTGGTGATTGTTGGGAAAATTGTAAACTAAATCCAGATGCTGCTGCTGAAATAGACTGCCACTGCCAGAGTGAAGAAGAGAGGCTGAGGGTGATGCTGACCGGCAGCAAAAAAGAAGGAGCTAGTTCCTTCTTCTAACTTTGCAGTCTCTCGAGTGCTTATTACTGAGAAAGCCAAGAGCCAGTTCACAAAACAGAGACATGGTTTCTTTCACAAAGCAAGGATAGAAGGGTAGGTCTGAAGCAGAGAAAATAGATTTTTATAAACTACCATAGATGAAAGAGGAAACCTTTTTTTTTTTAAGACAGGGTCTCATTCTGTCTGCCAACTGGAATGCAAGTGGCACAATCTCAAAGCTCAGTGCAGCCTGGAACTCCTGGGCTCAAGCAATCTTCCCACCTCAGCCTCCTGAGTAGCTGAGACTACAGGTGCGAACCACCAGGCCCAGTTAAATTTTTTTAGAGGTAGGGGTCTCACTATGTTTCCCAGGATGGTCTCGAAGTTCTGGCCTCAAGCAATTCTACCATCTTGGCCTCCCAGAGTCCTCGATTACAGGCACTAGCCACCATGCCTAGCTTAGGGGAAAAAATTAAAGCAAAGATGGAATCTTAAAAAAAAATAAACTTTAAAAGTTAAGGTGATAAGCATTCCTCTTGATCTTATTTATCATTTTTAATTCATTTGGAAAACATGTTCTTCCCAAATAACGCAAAGACAGATGGTAATCTGTCTAGAGTATATCACACATTTTCACAAATCCAACATTTATGAGGAATGGATATCTTAGGTCCTATTGTACTTGCAAAGTCATTTAAGGTAATCTTATTAAAAGGGAAAAGATGAAATACATGCAACTCACCGGGCATCAATTTCATGACCTTTCCATGATTAGATCCTTGAACTATATACCATTTGAACTTATCTGAAAGAAAAGGTGAGAATTAGTTGTTCTGAATGGCAAGTAAACAAGTGGTTTATTTATTTGTAAATAAGTAAATGGCAAGTAAACAACGGCTAACCAACAAGTGGAAGGAAAGTGCTTGTGCAACAAGTGGAAGGAAAGTGCTTGTGCAACAAGTGGAAGGAAAGTGCAACAAGTGGAAGGAAAGTTTCTCTCTATCCAAGAGATAATGAGAATAGCTCTGTGGCTTCTGGGACAAGATTAATCACATGAGCATTTTCTGTGAGATGTTCGCCCAATCCATCAATTGAAGCAGCTATGGAAAAAGATGTGGTTGTTTAAGGTGTATTTAGTCTGGCTTTAACAAAAACAAACCCTGTAAGGGCTAAGTGATCTCATCATTTATCACTAAGAGATGGCCTCATTTTCCCTCCACTCGTCACCCTCCTCCTCCAGTTGACTAAATGGCCTTTCCGTCCACTCTGTGTCTTAAGCTAGGAATCTAGAAGGGCTAAGGCTGGGAAGTCAGTACATCTTTGTCAATTTCTCATGCTTCTTGTGTCCAGGTAAAAGACAGAAGGCAACTGTCATCCAGGTAATAATCATCAGTAAATATTTATAGACTGGTCCCTACATTTGAACTGGGAGTATAAAAACATGTAGTACACTCTACTGTCCCCAAAGAAATGATGAGGAGGTAGAAATATACAGAGAAATACAGCATCTGTTACACTGTCGTGCTTAAACTGAAAACCAAATGGGAGGCCACCGTATCATCCCAGGAGGAAGTGATAAACAAGGAGGAGGTTGGAGAAGGCTATACCAAAAAAGCAAGACTTACATTGGGTGTTAGGGGATTAGGTAGGACTTGGAATCAGGAAGAGTCCAAGGAATGTTAGAAATAGTTTGAACACAGGAATAGAAATGAGTAGATTAGGGAAGTATAAACCATCTAATTAGGTTAGAGTAAATGTTTGTTCTAAGGTTTAAGTAAAATATAGTGTTTTGAGAGTTGATCATGGTTACTGCTGCTTTAAAAATAAAATCTATGTAACTCTGGAGTTTTCTTCTTTTTATAAAAATCTAAAAGACCACAATTACATTCTTGATTATTCCAATTGGAAAAAAATCTATATCCAGACTTTCAGCAGTTATGGTTCAGTTTTTCAAAATTAATTGTTCAGCTCTAGAGTGATCAATAACTATTTATTAAAGCTTTCTCCATGCAGGGCATTGTGCTAGGGATTACCAAATCTACAAAAAATTTTAGAGAATGTTCTATTTAGCGACAATAGACGTGACAGGATAAGCAATACAAATTTAAGCCAATGCATAGTAAATAGAGAATGAGTAATGCAAATAGTATGCTTGCCATGTTTTATAGACTGAATGTAGGTAGCATGTCTGAAACTTAAGTAACTGCCACCAGGTGTGCATTGGTCTTGGACTAAGTATAAGCCAGTATTGTGCCAGAAAAGACGAGAAAGAAGAAGAAGGAGAAGGAGAAGAAGAGAGGCTGGGCATGGTGGCTGACACCTATAATCTCAGCACTTTGGGAGGCTGAGGCAGGTGGATCACCTGAGATCAGGAGTTCGAGACCAGCCTGGGCAACATAGTGAAACCCAGTCTCTACTAAAAATACTGGGTATGGTGATGCATGCCTGTAATCCCAGCCACTCGGGAGGCTGAGGCAGGAGAATCACTTGAACCCGGGAGGCGGAGATTGCAGGGAGCTGAGATTGCATCATGTCACTCCAGACTGGGTTACACAGCGAGACTCTGTCTCAAAAAAAAAAAAAAAAAAAACAATGGATGGAGTTGGTTAGGTCGGGGAGAGAGGGCATGCAAGACGACAGCAAGCCACGGGATACAGGCAGACCCATTAAAAAGCTGGTGTGGTGAACAATTCAGGTGGCTTGGAATAGGGTGGTGTCAATGGTCATGAAAAGAAGTAAGTGGAATAAAGAGATTTTTAGAGAATAGAATCAACAATCTTTAGTGATT